>NW_004524616.1:16224799-16235998 GCF_000260255.1 Octodon degus | reverse complement strand
GTGTGGCCAGCTCAGCCCACCAGGGGGCGGGGCTGGCTGGCATGTGGTGCTGGGGGATTGAATCGTGGTCCCTGTGCTTTGCTTAGCTTTGCTTGTTCTAAATAGGTGCTTTAGACCACTGAGCCATCTCACCAGCCCCTGAGTCCATATTTCTAAGTGAAATAAATCAGACACACATGTATAAACACTGCATTGTTCCTCTGGTGTGAGAAACTGAAAGTGTAAATAAGGACCAAAATGTGTAACAGGCATTGTGAAATAGAAAGAAAGTATTCAAGTGGATAGAGGAAAAAGGGACAGGAGCTGGTAGAAGGAGAAAAAAGAGAAGGGGGAGAAAAGAAGAAAAACATGGAAACATCGCTCTTGTAAGTGGGGAGGGGAAGAAGGGTTAAAGTAAAGGTAAGGGAATGGGGGAAAAAAATTATATCATTTATAGTTACACATTTTCTATGATGAATTTGATTATTATTCATGCCTAAAATGTATCAATAAAATGTTGTTGAGAGAAAAAAAGAATGCAGGCTGTGAAACCAGAGTGCCTGGGTTCCAATCTATACTGCAGGTATTAGCGGCATGGCTTCCCCCAAATGACTTAATAAAATTTCTGCATTTTGGGTATTCAAAGGTGAGAGAACAGTAGGTGAAAGAGATTTAATAGGTAACTATAAGAATTAAAAGCATGGGTGTACATAAAGTGCCTGGCCTACGGTCTCAGGTTCATGCATGTTAGCTGTCATTTCTTTTGTGGATTTACAGATCAAATGCATTTAATCTAAAGATACAGAATCCTACTGCTTGACATCCTGCTTCTTCATCTAACAGAAGATCTAAGCATCTATTTCTTTGGCTTTTTTATTCAATGGACCTTTCTATGTAAACTCATAAAATACTGTATGATAACTTTTGATTACCGAAAGCATTCACTGCGTCGATGTACAAATTACTCAGCCACCAGACAAAACATCTATGAAGGCTCTATCCCTTAATGTGAACCATAAAATTCAAATTACATTATTAAAACAAAAAATTGCTGAGAATGGTCTTGTGCACACCTGTAATCCCAGCACTTGAGAGGCTGAAGCAAGAGGATCACTACAAGTTCAAGGCTAACCTAGACTACACAGTGAGTTCAAGGCCAGCCTGAAGTATAAGGCAAGGCCTTGTCTCAAAAAATAAACAGTGAGGGCCTGCCAAATAGCTCAGCAGATGAAAGTGCCTGCAAGCAGGTGCAGGGGATGGGGGTTCAATCCCCGGGGCTGCCATGCCAGCCTCAGCCCCTGGGTGTGCTGAGACAGCAATTGAGACTGGGCGTGGTGGCGCACTCCCATAGTCCCAGCTCTTAGGAGGCTGTAAACAAGTGGATCACTATGAGTCCAATCTAGTAGTGAACCCTGAATATCCTGTAGACCCTTCTCTAAAAATAAAAATAAAAATAAATTAAAAGTGAGAGGCTTCATAAACTAATGTCAAAAAGGAGAAGGAGAAGGAGGAAAAGACAGGCAGAGAAGGAGGAGGCATGGAGTGATTTTCAAAGAGAAAAGATGTCTTTTAAACAAAACCAAAAAACTCAAGCATACAATCTTTAGAATGTTCCTGGTTGTTTAGTTTAGGAAACATCAATGGCTCATCAAAATATTCTAAATTAGTACCACTTCTTTTGTTAGATTTGATCACATAAAAGATCTTTCTTTAGATTACTTCAAAGGCTAAACTATACACCAATTAACTCTGATTATCAGCAATACATGAAAACAGAAGCTATAAACTGAATTTTAATAAAAGGAAGACTAAATCAAGATTGCCTTCATTTATTTGTGCTATCAAATACAGAGACTATTTCAGAACATAGAATTATTTTGTCACCCTGTTTCTGACATTGTTTCTGATTCTTGTTCTTGCTTTTGT
Source organism: Octodon degus (assembly GCF_000260255.1). Lineage (NCBI taxonomy): Eukaryota > Metazoa > Chordata > Mammalia > Rodentia > Octodontidae > Octodon > Octodon degus. Next base: position 16,234,093 of record NW_004524616.1, on the reverse strand, counting down.
CTTTTACTTTTCAAAATGAAATAAAAATTAAATTTGAAAAAAGAATTATTTTGTCATAAAGAACTGGTGTTTATGAACTTAGAGAGATTTTCATTGCCTTTGTATAGTATTTACAGAATTGATGTAGAAAACTATATTTGCCTCATCAGACCACTCCATAATTAAATTCATGAGCCTGCTTCCAGACTAACCTTCCCAGTTCTACAGCCACCTTTTATAGTCTGGGGATTTTCATGGCCAACAATACTACTCTGTAACAGTCTTGAAGACAATTGGTCAAGCAATGGCCATGACTCATCCACATGACTGACACTGATAAAAGATCTACAAACTTTGGTGCAGGGTTTCAGGGTAAATCCTGAGGAAATTTGACTGACCTTGTCAGATACAAAAGTTACATTTCTTGTTATATAGGTCTTGCTATATCTTGGTCTTAACCATCCAGCAGAAAAGTATAAAAACTAGGTTTAAAAAGTAAAGCTATCTTAATATGCTAAGCTGTAAAAGACTCAATTCAACAACTTCTGACATTGCCAAACCTGCGAATAACCCACAACTATTTATGGACTATGGGACTATATTGGATTACTTTGTTAAATTCATCTACCTACAATATTTGAATGGCAATGGAATATCCATCTGACAAAAGTAAACAAAAAAAAGGGATATAAATGAAGAACCATTTTGTAGTGAAAAAATATATGCATATATATGTTTATACAAAATAGGATAGATATACAACTACTTTCTCTTAGTTCAATGAGAAGAAAGATTTAACAGAACAGAGTAACAAAAAGTATTACTGGGAACAAGACACAAGAGCTCAGTAGGTGAGCCCTCAGTCTAAAAGTGCAGCCTTTAGGAATAACATTCACAACCCGGGGCCCGCTGGATCCTGAATCAACCCAGAGCACAGGCCCAGCCTGTGAATGAGACCACCCGGGGCCCGCCAGATCCTGAATAGACCCAGAGCGCAGGCCTGGCCTGTGAGTGAGACTGCCCGGGGCCCGCCGGTTCCCAAATAGACCCAAAGAGCAGGCTCAGGTGAGTGAATGAGATGTCCCGCGGCCCACTAGATCCAGAATAGAAGCAGAGTGCAGGCCCAGCATGTGAGTGGGATGGCCCGGGCCCGCGGATCCTGAACAGACCCAGAGGGCAGGCCTGGCAAGTGAGAGGACCCAGGGCTTCAAGATCCTGAATTGACCTAGAGCAAAGGCATGGTATGTGAATGAGACTGCCTGGGCCCCACTGGATCCTCATTCAACCAAGAGTGCAGGCCCAGTGTGGAACCCTTCAGCAGAACTCCCTGCAAAGAGGCTAGAGGCAAGACCCATGCAGCTGATTTAGGAGCAGACTATCTTGCCAGAGTGACACAAAGGGTTCAACTCCAATGGCAGAAGAAAGAAGTGGAGCACAGCAGCCAGACCCCAGCCAGATCCAAGCAACACCCACCTGGAGGAATATGAACTTCATAGATCCGGACCTGGTGCTAAGGTAATAATGCTTTCTAAGTTCCACACCAAAGGTCAGAAGACAGTGGTATACAAAATGACAAACGGAAGGAACAAAATGCAGTTTCAGGCCTCGAGTCCACCCAGGAAAAATGCAGAAGACACTACCATAAAGGAAACTGGAAATCACACAGCTGAAATCTCTGAAATAATGGGTTGGAAAGAAATAGAATAATAGGAAATAATAGGAAAGAAATAGAATGTATGAAACAGATTCAAAGTGATATACAGGAAATTAAAACCTCAATCACAAGCAGGCAAAACCATTTGAGTGAAAGTGAAAATAGACTTTCAGACCTTAAAGACACCATTGCAGATAGTGAAAAGGTAAGAAAAGATCTCTTTAAAACAACTAGGATGCAGGAAAAAAATAATTCAGTACCTGCAAGACAATGCAAAGATGAACAATGTGAGACTAATAGGCATCAATGAGAAGGAAGGAGGGAAGGAGTCAGTACAAATGATATAAAAAGAATATGGGCAGAAGTAATAGCAGAAAACTTCCCAAATATGGGGCAACAATCTGACATTCCTGTAACCGAAGCATATAGAACTCCAAATAACATCAACCCAATTAAAACTACACCCAGGCATATAATAATCAAAATCCCAGAAATTCAGCATAGGAACAGTATACTAAAAGCCGCTAAAGAAAAAAAAAAAAAAAAAAAAAAAACAGATCATATTTAAAGGAAAACTTATCAGAATAACAGAAGATTTATCTACACAAACCATCAAGTCAAGAAGAGCATGGGGCAAAGTACTTCAAGTCTTGCAAGAAAACAAATTTCAACCCAGCCCGATATACCCTGCAAAACTCTCCTTCAGTATAATGGAGAAGTGAAATACTTCCATGACAAAGAACAACTAAAGAATTTCATGACACAGCCAAGCCTACACAGACTACTAAATGATGTTCTAGAGAGGGAGCAAATTTATCTCAGCCCCATGAATGAGAATGAAAAGAATCCACCTAATAGGGCAAACAATTAAACACAGGAGAATAAGAGGTATACAATAGTAGTCTTTCAGTTATTCTTTTGTGTTCAGCAGCAAAATATTTCCATCAGCACACTCTACAAATGGACTTCTCTTCCACCCTATGGATCATGATTCCATCTGAATCTACAGGATGGATTTCAAAGAAATAGCTGTAGCTCAGTCCCACAAGTGACACCTGGCCACCAATAACTGTCATGGTCGTTATGCAAGTCCACAGCACACTAGAACTTTGTGTGATATCCTATCCTCAAACTGTTAGAAGTGCTGGTCATTTATTTGCCATTCCAGTATTTATTTTATGTTTTATTCTTTGTACTCTTAATACTTCTTTGCTATCATGAAAAGGTTTTCTTAGTTCAATTGTTTTGAAACATTTAATTTTTAATTAATCAGTATTTGATTTTCTGAATATTGCTTAATCTTAATTTTTGTTCTAAGATTTATACTATTTCTTTGACTTACAATTTATTTAAAATACATCATATGATACCTTCTCCTAGTATTAGAAAGTTTAAAGGTATATTTCCATTTTCTGTTGACTTTATATTACTTCTTCCCTGTCTTTTATACACACATACACACACATATTTATAAATAAATAATAATGTTTAGACAAGATATTATGTCTGCATCTTGTACTATGAATAACTACTACGAAGACAACAATATGCAATGTATTAATTATTGTAACTGTCCCACTAACCTATTTTGAAACTATTTCAATGCTATTTCTTTCTCAATACAATTAATATAAAAAAGTCTTGAAGATCAAATAAAAGACAAAAAAACCCTCAAACTCCAAAAATTTTTCAAATCTCTTTTTCGCTATTTTTACATAAATCTATTTCTTAGAAACTCATTTCTCTGTCCAGCCCATGTTCAAAATCATAGCTGTTTTACTGAATTTGAAAAAGAAAATGATACTTTTTTCCCCTATATATAGGACAACCATACTGACCTACCTTGAGGCCGTGTGCATTGGACTTCACTTAGTTTGTTCATATTGTGGACAGATTATTGTTGCAGGAGGTCTGCACACACACACACCAGTTTGCTTCAGTTGCTGTTAGCTGCCCAGGTATCCTCCAGTTTAATTCAGCTCCTGTTAACACTTCCTGCTACTTCCCATTTCCCAGAAACAGCTGATCACTGTGATGACTGGCCAGTCACTCTGACATACACAGTGCAAACCAGACTCAGCTGCTGCCTCTGTACTTTCTCTTTGCAGCAACCCCATAAAAACCTCCCCCTCACTTGGCCTTCAGGGCCTGACATTTTGTTGAGAGATCAGTGCCCATTGGTGTTAGATAAATCTGCCTCCTAGTCCTGGGTGACACTTAAGTGCTTCTGTTTGCCGCTGCATTACAATAGACATGTAAAGCTGAAATTTAGCTTATGATCATGGGATAGAAAACCAAACCTTGTTCAAAGAATGGTAGGTGTTTGGCTCTTGTTGTGTTTGTTTTGTCATAGTCAACCAATCATTTCTAAGCTATAGACAACAAAGAATCACCCAGGAATATTCTGTTACATATTTTCCTTTTTTATATTAAATTTTATTTAAATAATCTTATTGAGAAACAAATAGCAATGAGACAGTTTCAAAACCAATTACTAGCACAGTTTCAATAATTAATGCATTGCATATTGCTGTCTTAGTGATTATTCATTGTACAAGATGCAGACAAGATATCCTGTCCACAAACACTATTAGTAAAAATCTTTCTTCTCATTGAATTAAGAGAAAGTAGCTGTATATCTATCCTATTTTGAACATACAGATATGAAATGGTCATTCATTTGTATCCCCCTTTTTTGTTTAGTTTTGTCAGAGATGAGTATTCCATTGTCACTTAAATATTGTAGATGTGTGAATTCAGCAAAATATTCCAATATAGTCCAGTAGTCCATAATAGTAGTGGGTTATCCATAGAAATGGCAATCTCAGAAGTTGTTGACTTGAACCTTTTACAGCTTAGCATATTAATATGGCTTTACTTTTTATACTGCATTTTTAAACTTTTCTGCTGGATGGTTAAGACCAAGTTAAAGCAAGACTTATATGGCAAGTTATGTAACTTTTGTATCTGACAAGGTCAGTCAAATCCCCTCAGGATTTAGTTTGAAACCATGTACCACACTTTATAGATCCTTTGTCGGTGTCAGCCATGTGGAAGAATCATGGCCTTGCTTGGCCAGTGTGCTCTCTGTGAAAGCCTGAGAGAATGTTTTCTCTCCATGTGACTCTCCTTAGGCACACTCTACATCATCGATCACTTTCCTCTTTGGCACCATAGTCTCCTTGATCAGAAAATTTGGGACACAACTGAGTTACATGATGTTACAGTACAGGTTCTCCTATGTCCTGAGTCTTCACTGACCTTGAAAGGCTAGGGCCAAAATGTTGGCTGTCCTTGCAGCCCTTCCTTTTCTCTAATTTTTGGTTTGCAAACTTAGGTTGTTAACCCTCCAGAAGAGAAGTTTATTATTACTATTACTGTTATTACCCTACAACATAAGCAGTTGAGCTTAACCTCACTATCTGCCTGAATATCAAACATCTTAGGCATAACATGGAACAGGTATTTTCCATCAAGTATTGATATATTAAACTTTAAGTCCCTACAGAATATGAGGAAACAAAATTTATTAGTGAGGTTAAGCTTGATAACGTAAATCGTTTGATAATAACAATAAGCTTGTCTTCTGGATGGTTAACAACCTAAGTTTGCAGACCAAAATTAGAGAAAAAGGAGGGCTACAAGGAAAGCCAATATTTTGGCCCTACCCTTCTAAGGTCAATTAAGACTCAGGACATATGAGAACTTGTACTGTAACGTCATGTACCTCGGTATTGTCCCAGATTTTCTGATCAAGAAGGTTATGGGGCCAAAGAGGAAATTGATCGATGATGTGGAGTGTGCCTAAGGAGAGTCACATGAGGAGAAGACACTCTCTCAGGCTTTCACAGAGAGCACATTGGCCAAGCAATGGCTGTGACTCATCCACATGGCTGCATTGACAAAGGTTCTACAATCTGAGGTACAGGATCTCAGGATAAATCCTGAGGGCATTTCACTGACCTTCTCAAACCAAAAAGCTACAACTCTTGTTGCATAGGTTCTGCTTTACCTTGGTCTTAACCATCCAGTAGAAAAGTATGAAGATGAAATATAGGAAGTAAAGCCATGTTGTTATGTTGAGCTGTGGGGGACTCAGGTCAATAATTTCTGACATTGCCAGTTAAACAGAAGACCCAATGCTATTATGGGCTTCTGTACTCTTTTAGAATATTTTGCTGAGTTTACACACCTATAATATTCAACAACGGAACTTAAAAAAAATTGGGGTATACCTATGAATGTCCATTTTGTATCTGTGTATTCAAAGTGGTTGGGATAGATATATAGTTGCATTCTCTTAATGAATAGAATGATTTTTTCTAATGGTGTTTGTAAGTAGGATCACAAGTCTGCATCTTGTACAGCAATTAACCACTAAGAAGAATATATGCAGTGTTTTATTTGTTGAAACTGTACTTTCGATTTGATTTGAAACTGTCTCATTGCTATATGTTTATCAATAAAACTTTGAAAAGAAAAAAAATTTAAAACATAAGAACTATTTGAAAAATAGGAATAAACAGTTACATATTTTTACACAGAAATTTAGAGATCTAACCATATATAGTATTATAGCAGGAAAGTCCTGTGACTTTTTTTTTCTTGTCTCTTTTTTTCATTTATTACCCTTTCTTTAAAAACAAACATTTACTTGAGAGGCAGTATGGCAGTAATTGGTATGTCATGACAAGTAGTATGTCTTTAGAAGAACAGAATGACAGGCATTCCAAGCATGACCCTATCATTACACATTGCTATCTTCAGTGCAGTTGTTTAATCAATTATATATAATTAGTCATACAGTTATTATATATTAGTTATATATAGTTAGTCAGGGTGAGAATTCTCCCAATTAACTGCTAGTTTCAAAAACCTGCTGAAGATACTCAGGATCATTGCCTTACCCATCTGTGCATATAAATGTATGGCTTTGCCCCTGTCATGTTTCTGTTACATATTTTCATGCCCAAGCTCAAACCTCTATGCTGGAGCCCAGGAATCTATACTTATAATATTGATCCAAGAAATACAAATGCAGATGGGGGATAGCAGGCTACAGACTGGACTTTGAGAGACACTTCTTGGACGTCCTGAGGCACACAGTGTAGTCATTTAATCAAATATTTCTAAAAATTTGTGGATATGTCTGTGGATGATACTCATGGAATAAGTATATAATCAATTAAATGAGCCAGCAAGGCTAGTGCTCCTCAAATACTCATATACTGTAGGAGATGCTGATAGGTTTTACATTTAAAAAGAGGATTCACAACCAAATAAATCTGGTAAATTTGTGGTTAAACCAGTTTAGCACATTTCTTTACTTCAGAGTTTCTCATAGCCGTGAATATGTTGTATATTTCCAAGATGGGAGTCAAACTTATTGTACGTGGAATTCTTTTCTGACAGAGCATGTCTCAGAAAGGTTCCAAATAATATTGTTTTGGAAACGTTGAACTAGATTAACAGTAGACAGTGACTTTATACACTTTTAGTCCCTCATAGTCCCTAAAATGAGACTTAATCATACATGCTAGATTAGCTTAGTGAATTAATTCTTATCATCTAAAAAGCAGTATTATCATCCAAGATGTCAAGGAAATATAAGTTCCCCATGAAATAAATCTGTCATTTATTCCATTATTCTTGTTTTTCATTTCTCCTTCTGGCTTACATTGGGGTCTCAATGGAAGCAACAGCTCCCTTGTGAATTGCTGACCAACTTTTCTTCTATTAATATTAAGAAGCTAGACTTCATAGGTGCCAGTAATTACACTAAGAAGAAAGCTGTAGCTATGGAGTAATGTTGGAACTGTGACAGCAGAAACATCCCTGAAGCCAAGGAGCTTAGCAAGCCCTGGAGTACGACTGGCTCATGTGCACACCAATCTTTCTAATTGAAACATGAGGATATGCATGGGAACAGGAGAGACACCCAGAAGGACAATAAGCACAGTACAGGAGAAGCAGCTTGCTAGCTCTGTGGCTAGTTCTAGCATAAAGAATTTGATAGGCACTATCTGTAGGAAACCATCATACTGCATGGAAGCAAGAACTTGGCCAATGAAAGCAAAGAGGAAAATCAAAAGAACAGTTGCTGTCATCAATTCTTCTGTTCCAGAACTGAAGCAATCTTGTTTGATATTTTTAGTTTGCTTGACTCTAAATGGCATGACAATGCTTCCATTTCAGCTGGGGGAAGGCCAGCTGGAGTGAGAATTAAATGGATGAGAATTGAGGCTTTACATTTTAATATATAAAAGAAGAAGGGAAAGGACCATATCTCAGAGTGGTTTAAAACTAAATTGCTCTTCAAAGTACATACCATGCTTTGATGAAATGGTGGTGGTTTTCATGATGTCATTCACATGGTTTAAATAAACATTGTATTGAGGTTAGAAAACTGCTATCCCTGCAGGACTTGTGGGGGATTATAGTTGGGCTAATTTGATCAATTACTTTTAGTTCCAGAGGTCTCCAGATGAGACAGAAGCCAGTACACACATTTTGGCAGATGAAAAATCAGTTTAATCAACATATACCTTGATACCAATGAACATTCTTTTAAACTTCATTTTTCATCCCCAAGAGAGAATTTCACTTAAGCCCATTACTGCCACTCAAAAGCAGCCAAAAAGATAATTGTAAATATTTTTAAGAGCCAGAAACTTGCATTCCACGAGGTAGACTAAGACTAAATGTTTAGCCTCTCCCTCATACTTTTCAATGTTGTCATTTAAATTTCCTCTTATTATATTCCTACTAAAATTAATAGAAACTAGGAGTAATTATCTAACCGTTTTAGTCATCATGCCTCATACCTTCTTTTTTATTTTTTTAATTTTATTAATTTTGTTGAGAAACAAATAGCAATGAGACAATTTCAAAACCAATTAGTAGGACAGTTTCAATAATTAATGCATTACATATTGTTGTCTTCATAGTGGCTATTCATAGTATAAGATGCAGACAGAATATCCTGTCTAAACACTAATAGTACAAATCTTTCTTCTCATTAAATTAAGAGAAAGTAGCTGTATATCTATCCCAACTATTTTATATATAAAGATACAAAAAGGTCCTTCATTTATATCCCCTTTTTTGTTTACTTTGTCAGAGATGGGTATTCCATTGCCATTTAAGTATTGTAGGTGTATGTATTCAGCAAAATAATCCAGTATAACAAACTCCTGTTCTGTGCAAAAATAGCCATTATTGGTGAGCAAATGAGCTTGGTAGGGAACAGCTGATCATTTGGAACTGATGGCCAAGGTTAAACAATCAATGAAAATCTCTGCTTTTCTCTCACAGAAGGTACTAATGGGCAATAAGAGTCTCATGCATTAACCACTAAGGATAGTTTACAATGTCAAAGAGGAGGCACAGACCTTTTAGTAATGATGATATAGCTGATATTAAGCTAACTCTTCTACTAACAACAATTATAAACTCTGAACAACATCTGAAATAACTGAAGCCACTAAACCGACTGAAACTAAGAAGAAACTGCTATTATGGGCTACTGGACTCTTTTAGAATATTTTGCTGAGTTTACACACCTATAATATTCAATAATGGAACTTAGAAAATATGGGGTATACCGATGAATCTCCATTTTGTATTTGTGTATTAAAAGAGGTTGGGATAGATATATAGTT
>NW_004524616.1:16215386-16224662 GCF_000260255.1 Octodon degus | reverse complement strand
TTTATCAATAAAACTTTGAAAAAAAATAATCCAGTATAGTCCAGTAGCCCATAATAGTAGTGGGATATCCATAGGACTGGCAATGTCGGAAGTTGTTGACCCATACCTTCTTTAAATTTTTTTCTTTTTTTGTATTTTAGGGACGGGTCTACAGAATGTTCAGGGTCTCACTACTAGATTGGACTTGTAGTTTTTCTCCTGTTTACAGCCTCCCAAAAGCTGGGATTATAAGCAATCACCACCATGCTCAATCTCAATCGCCATCTCAGCACGCCCTAGGGGTGGGGCCAACACGGCAGGTCCAGGGATGGAACCCCTAGGCCCTGCCCCTGCTTGCAAGTCCTTTAATCTACTGAGCTGGCCCCTAAAAGATAATATTTCTAGTTGTAAAAATAATTCAATTACATGAAGCTAGTTTCATATACATAGCATATATGAGCTGAGCACTGACCTTCGGGTTCATGGGGTTCACTTTGTAAGATGACAAATACAAGTGTAGAGGTTTGTGTATATAAATATAAAATGGATGATGGAAAAGAAAAATAGAATTTAAATTCCAACAAAAACTTAAATATATAAAGAGTATTTATGTATTTAAGGCTGTCATGAGTTTAGAATGTAGTAGCTTCTTATTCTGGTTCTATCACTTACTTGCTGTACACACTAGATCAACTAACATTTCCGGGTTACTTTGGGTTGTTCATATCCTGGGAATATTGTATGTATGTGTATAGCCACTTGGCTGGTGATACTAGGTTTGGCATGTGTAAAATTGCTAAGGACCATGAGGAAATTTGTGGAAAATGTTTATATGAATAGTCAGAAGAGCTCATCCAGGAAAGGAAAAAGGTGATAGCTAAAATCCCCATCAGAGTGAGTGCAGCCCAAAGGAAATCTTTAGAGATGACTCTGAGATTAGAACCAACACACCAGCACTTTGCACAGTGCATCCCTGTCTAGTGGTGGCCCTGACGTTGGGTCCCCAGGCTGGGTTTAATGTTGAATGCAGAAGCCAGTGTAATAATACATGAAGCTTTAACAGGGGTCAGTAGGAGCAGTGCAGAGCAGTAGAGGGGTGTACCATCTCAAGAACTTTCCATGTACAGGTAGAGTCCAGAGGAGTAGGCAAGTAGAGAAAATAGGAAGAGGCCTTACAGAACTTGCCTGGCTCAGGAGCCTAAACCCGAGTTTGGCTGAAAGCAAGAGTGAGCACAATCACCTACCTTCTCTGATGTCACACTCAACTCTGAATCCTGTCATGCTGTGGCTGCCAGAGGGACCACAAGGGTAAATCCCAGAAATAGGAAGAGAAAGTGAGTTCTACCACCCCAGGAGTACTGCATTTTTAGAAAAATGGCATACCTTCTCAAGTCTGGGTTTTACTCATTGAAGCTTAGAGGTAGTAACACATGGAAGATTTTTTTTTAATTTTTATATATTTGGTACAGGGTCTTGCTACACAGCTCAGACTTGTAGTGATCTTCCTGTTTCAGCCTCCCCAGTGCTAGGATTACAGGCAGGTGCCACCATGCCTGGTTTCAGTGGCATGCACAGTGCACCCAGGGTTCTGTGGCAAGCACAGCATTCAGTACCAGGGATTGAACCTGGGTCCTTGCACTAGCCAGGCAGGCATTTGAACCATTTAGAGCTAGATCCCTGGCCCACAAGATGTTTTTGAAACATGTAAATACCACATTGTTTTTCTGGTATAAGAAACCAAAAGTGTAAATAAGGACCAAAATGTACAATAGATACTGAGAAATGAGAAGAAAATGATCAAATGGGATGAGGAACTAGGGAGGACAGAGGGAGAAGGGAAAGAAAATAAAAGAAAAAAATTGATGAGAAAAAGAGGAAAAATGAAAATAAAGCGTTTGTAAATAGGTAGAGGAAAGGGGGTTAAAGGGAGAGTGGGGATTGGGATACAATGAAGCAAGTTATATCATGTGCAGGCATAAATTCCCTACAAGGAACGTGATCATTATATATACCAAAATGTACCAATAAAGTTAATTTTAAAACGTCTGTGTGAAAATCTAATGCAGAAAATTATGTAAAAGGACTCTGTAAAAGTCTGCACACATGACAGGATCTCAGGACAAATCCTGAGGGCATTTCACTGACCTTCTCAGACCAAAAAGCTACAACTCTTGTTGCATAGGTCCTGCTTTACCTTGGTCTTAACCACCCAGCAGAAAAGTATGAAGACGAAATTATAAGAAATAAAGCCATGCTGTTAAGTTGAGCTGTGGGGGCTCAGGTCAATAATTTCTGACATTGCCAGTTAAACAGAAGACCCAATGCTATTATGGGCTACTGGACTCTTTTAGAATATTTTGCTGAGTTTACACACCTATAATATTCAATAACGGAACTTAGAAAAAATGGGGTATACCTATGAATGTCCATTTTGTATCTGTGTATTCAAAGTGGTTGGGATAGATATATAGTTACATTCTGTTAATGAATAGAATGATTTGTTCTAATGGTGTTTGTAAATAGGATCACAAGTCCGCATCTTGTAAAGCAATTAACCACTAAGAAGAATATATGCAGTGTATTATTTGTTGAAAAATAAAAAAAAAAGTCTGCACACATGAAAGTGCCATTTTTTCTTTAATTTTGTGTGTGTGTGTGTGTGTGTGTGTGTGTGTATCTTAGGGAAGGGTCTCTGAATATTCAGGGTCTCACTACCAGATCAGACTCACAGTGATCCATCTGTTTATACCTCCCAAGAGCTGGGATTACAGGTGCACACCACCACACCCAGTCTCAATTGCTGTCTCAGCAAGACACGGGGTCGTGCCCAAGAATCGAACCTCCAGCCCCTGTGCCTACTAGCAGATGCTTTAATCCACTGAGCTACTTGGCCAGCCCTGAAAGTGCTATTACCTAGGTATTACCTAGGAATAAGAGCTCACCTTCTTCACGGCATCACAGTTGTACTGGAATACTCTCTAGAATATTAAGTACCTTTATACATCACCTGAGGGTAACTTCTGCATTATGTAGGTAATATATACATAGTATTTCATTTGCAGTATTTTTTTGTCTTGGGTGTTTGTTTGTCTGTTTGTTTTGTTTGCTTGGTTTGGTTTTTTTGAGATAGAGTCTTGTATGTTGTCCAGGCTAGCCTTGAACTCACTGTGTGGCCTAGGCTGGCCTCAAACTCACACCAGTTCCTTAGCTTTTCATGTACTGCGATTACAGGCACTCACTACCATACCTGGCCTGGAGTATTGTTTTATTCAGTAAATTTTATTTATTTACAAAGACTTTATTCAAAAATGACTAACACAAAAATCACAGTTCCACTCATTTACACACAGACATATTTGGTAAGAACTTCTTATGTCTCGTCTTAGATGTTTAATCCCCAAATTAAACTAAATACTCAGAATTATATAGTTTAAATAGTTTAGGACCTAGACTAGAATTTATCTAATTTATTTTGCTTATTTAAATCATCCAAAAAAGTACCATGCTAAGCATTATAGCATATAATCCTTACCACATTAAATGAAGGACTACAATTACTCTGGGCTATCTTAATTACTTTTCTCTTTTTGCTGAGACAAAATTCCCAATGCCCACAAGTTAAGGGAGGAAGGGTTTAGTTATCTCAGAGTTTGCATAGGTTTCAGTCCATCAGGCAGGGTGGCCCACGGTAGAGGAGCAACCTTTTATGGTGTCAGAAGACAGCAAAAGCAATGAGAAAGAGAGATCAGGACACCCTCTTTGTGTCTCTTATACTGAATCCAGTGTACCAGCATTAACGTGGTGCCAGTTCAGTGGACTGATCAGCAACCACACAGCCCTAAGCAAGCACCACTAATCTAGCATGGCATTACAAATCATTCATGCATTCTAGATTTGGCCACCTCTGAAAAAAACCTTGGGACCACAGGTGACTTTGGGAGACATCTAAACATGAATCATAACATGACCGTTTTTCAGATGAAAAAAATCACACTAAATAAAACCAAGATATTTTACTTAGTTAAATAAAAAATGAAAACAGGATTGGAAATACAGCCTGCATGGCCATAATTCCTATGCTCTTAAATTTGATGTCTGTGATACACCAAGGACAAAGGCACACTGGAGGACTGGAGGAGGCGTGCATCTGGTACTCATTTTTAATGGAAGGGTTACTGTGGGTAGAATGCACAGAAGAAAAGATATCTGCCTTATGGGCAAGGGCTGGTCCCATTTGGGACTTAGTTAAGAAATGAAGACTCTATTGAGAATAAGAATTTTTAAATAAAGATATGAATTATTAAAAGGAATTACAATATCTACCTTTGTGAAGGATATTAAGTAAAGTAAACCTTATCTTTTATGGCTCTGCCAAGTTCACTTAGGAAACTAGATCAAAGGAATGGATTACTATTTAAATTATAGTCCACATAAGAACATGATATATGAATATTTAGGTTAAAATTAATAAATCAACACATATATGCCCAGATGCTCAAGTTTAAACAAAGTCAGTTTTAAAATACCATGAAGGGGCAAGCCAAATAGCTCAGCAGATTAAAGTGCCTACAAGCAGGCACAGACTGGGGTTTCAATACCTGGGCCTGCCATGCTGGCCTCCTGCTGATGCCTCCCCTGGGAGGGTGGGGGCCGGTGGCACTCTGAGATGGCCATTGAGACTGGGCGCGGTGGTGCTCGCCTGTAATCCCAGCTCTTGGGAGGCTGTAAACAGGCAGATCACTATGAGCCCGATCTAGTGGTGAGACCCTGAACATCCTGTAGACCCTTCCCTAAAATACAAAAAAAAAAAAAAAAAAAAAAAAAAAATACCATGAGGCTGAGGAGATAGCTCAGTGGAATAAGTGCTTGCCTGGCAAGTGCCAAGGTCCTGAGTCCGAACTTGCCTTAGCACTTGCCCGGCCTGAGTTCAATCCCTGGTTCCAGAAAAAAAAAAAAAATTATGAAAAAAAAAATATTTGCTGGTACATTTTAGGTGGACATAACGACCACACTCCTCATAGGCAATTTGTAGCTGTACATGGTATAATTTGTTTCCCATTCCTCTCCCCTTCCTTCAAGCCCCTCTCAGTCCTTATTTATAAAATATCTGTTTTCATTTTTTTCCTCTATTCTCTTTGTTTTTCATGCCTTTCTTGCACCTTCCTCCCACCTCAAATGTTTCCTCACTCATTTGAATATTTCCTTCCTATATCCTACCTTCTATTTTACATGTTGGCCTTTATTTACACGTTTGATTTCTCATGCCAGAGAAACAATGCAATGAATGTGTGTCCCATTTATTTCACTTTCAAGTATGGTCTCAGAGTGCATGCATTTATCTAGAACTGTCTCAAGCTTATGGCAAAGCGGTACTTCATCTTACTAAACACATCTTACAAAACACATCTTCTTTATCTATTTATCATTCAGGGGGCATTTGTGCTGCTTCCAAGGTGTAGCTATTATAAACTGTGTCACTACAAATACGGGTCTGCATATACCACTGTGGTACGATACTTTGAATTCTCTCAGGAAGACACCAAGAAGGAGAAGAGCTGAGTCAAATGGAACTTCCAGTCTGACTTTTTGAAGACTCTTCACACTGATTTCCACAGTAATTGTACCATTCTATACTCCTACCAACAGGAGAGAAGGACTCCTTTTTCCCCACGCCTCCTCCAGCATTTGTTATTGGCTGATTTCTTGATGATAGTCATTCTTTTTGGACTGAGATGGAATCTCACCATTGTTTTATCACCATTGTTGTATCTCTAATAACTAATAACCAGTGATGTTGAACATTTTCTCATATATTTACTTGCCAGTTCTATTTCTTCACTTGAGAGGTGTCTACTCATTTCAGATGACCATTTTTTAATTGCATCATTCAATCTGGAGGATCTGATTTTTTTTTCTTCATATAGTATGGATAATAGTCCTTTATCTGAGGAAAAGCCAGCAAGTGATTTTTCCCACTCTATTGGTCATCTTTTCACATGGTTGTTTTCTTTTGTGGTGTAAAAGACTTTTAATAAGATGAGATCCAAGTTGTTGATTCTTGGTTATCATTCCTGTGCAAATGGCTTTTGTTTATAAAGTCTTTGCCTACACCAATGTCTTCAAAAGTTCTACTATTTTATCTTCCAGCAGATTTAGTGGTTCTGTTTTAATATTTAGTTCTTTTTTCCGTTTCACTTTTTGTTTAGTGCACCATGAAAGGTGTGTGTCTAGTTTTAATTTTTGACATAGGGAAAGCCGGTTTTTCCAGCATCATTTATTAAAGAGACTCTCTTTCTTCCAGGGAATGTTTGGCACTTTTGTCCAAGACAAGGTGGCTGAGTGTGTTTGGAGTTGTTCTGCATCTTCTAATCTGTTCCATTGATCACTGGGTCTGTTTTTGTTTGTCTGTTGTTTGTTTTCTTGGCCAGTACCATGATGCTTTATTCAAATAGCTTTGTTTTGCTCTTTCCCATCTTGCAAGATGGCGGGTGAAAAAACTAAGAAGCCAGACACTAAAGAGAAGAAACCTGAAGCCCAGAAGGCTTCTGCCAGTGGTACTGGTAAAAAAGGTAAGGTGAAGAAGGCAAAAAAGTCCAAGAAGGGGCAGCCCCACTGCAGCCGAAATCCTGTCCTGGTTAGAGGAATTGGTAGATACTCCCGATCTGCCATGTATTCCAGAAAGGCTTTGTACAAGAGAAAGTACACAGCTGCTAAATCAAAGGTTGAGAAGAAAAAGAAGGAGAAAGTTCTTGCTACCATCACAAAACTGGTCAGTGGGGACAAGAATGGAGGTAGCCGGGTGGTTAAGCTTCGAAAAATGCCTAGATACTACCCTCTTGAAGATGTGCCCCGAAAGCTCTTGAGCCACGGCAAGAAACCCTTCAGTCAGCATGTGCGGAAACTTTGAGCTAGCATCACTCCTGGCACCATCTTGATCATCCTCACCGGGCATCACAGAGGCAAGAGAGTGGCGTTCCTGAAGCAGTTGGAGAGTGGCTTGCTACTTGTGACTGGGCCTCTGAGCCTTAATCGTGTTCCTCTATGAAGAACACACCAGAAATTTGTCATTGCCACCTCTACAAAAATTGACATCAGCAAAGTGAAAATCCCCAAACACTTCACTGATGCTTACTTTAAGAAGAAGAAGCTGCGGAAGCCCAGACACCAGGAGGGCGAGATCTTCGACACCAAGAAAGAGAGATACCAGATTTCAGAGCAGCGCAAGATGGATCAGAAAGCGGTGGACTCACAGATTTTGACAAAAATCAAAGGTGTTCCTCAGCTCCGGGGCTACCTGTGATCCATTTTTGCTCTGACAAATGGAATTTATCCTCATAAATTAGTGTTCTAAATTTCTTACTAAGAACCTAATTAAATACCTGATACATTTTTAAAAAATAGCTTTGTTTTATAATTTTAAGTCAGGAATTGTGATGCCCCTGCCTTGCCTTTCTTTCTCAGATTGCCTTTGATATCTAGGCCTCCTCTGCAATTGAATTTTAGGATTGTTTTCTCTAATTCTATGAATTATACTATTGGTATTTTTATTAGGATTGCATTAAATGTGTATCACTATTGGGAGGGGTATGACCATATTCACTCTATTGGTTCTTGCTCCCCCAAAACAAGGGATATCTTTCCATTTTCTAATATCTTGTTCAATCTCTTTTTTCAAAGTACTGCAGTTTGGAGTGTAAAAATCTACTTCCTTTGTTACATTCATTCTTAGGTATTTCATTTTTCTTGATGTTACCATGAAAGGTATTGTTTCTCTAATTTCTCTTTCAGTGAGTTTATTTCTGTACAGGGATGCTATTGAATTTTTAGTGCTGACTTTCAATGAAGCTATACTACTGAATTTGTTTGTTAAATCTTAAAGCCTTCTGATGTAGTTTTGGAGTCCTCTATGTAGAATATCATGTCATACACAAGTAATGACAATTTGAATTCTTCCTTTCCTGTCTATATTTCTTTTATTTCTTTCTTTTACCTAATTGTCCTGAAAAAATGTTTCCAGAACTATATTGAATAAGTGTGTTGATAGTAGATATCCTTTTCTTGTTCCTGAATTTAAAGTGAAAGCTTTTGGTTTCTGACCACTTTTTTTTTTTTTATGTTTCAAGGTGTCTTTATTTAAGTGGATTTATGTTTTAATTCAATTTGACTTGACAATATTTGTACCCATTGGACTAAAACAGTCCTGGTAAGAGATCATGGGCCTAAATGTTAGACAGAGACATTTTATTTCAACCCTTCTAATTTTTTCTAAGACTTAAATTCTGTCTGGCCCTTTTTCCTACAGTTATGGTTTACAACATTCTTTTGGGTAGTGATTTGTGCAGTAGATTTGTGCAGAAACAGCCTTTTTTTCTTCTTTTTTAAAAACAGTCTTTCCTTGTCCAGTGTTTTGTGTTTTGTGTGGTTTTCAATTTTTTTTTTTGCTTTAACTTTATTTATTTGTTTTGTTTTTTAAATTTTTAATAGATTGCAAATTGAAAAAGAATTATTTACAAACATAACTGAATATAACAATAAAAACTGTCCAAAATAAAAATGAAGAATTTACAGATCAGACATAGTTCACTGTGTCAAAACCAAGAAACTTATATTCATATAATTAGAATTGTCAAAGTAGAAAGGAGTAGGCAATAACTATTTAAAAATTTAAAATTTCTGAATTTAGTTCAACTTATAATACAACATTTCCAAGAAAATGAACCTTTTGCAAAGACATTTAAAGTGTGTAAAAAACTAGATTAATTCAAGGATGGAAAGAAAAGATTTGTTTATACTTAGCAAACGTACCTTTGAAAACTAAAAGTAAGATTTTCTAGTTATACAAACTTGAAATATTTTAATATCTCCAGAAGTAGCATATAGGAAATAACAAAGAGCATAATTCAAAAGGAAGAAAAGTTGCAGTATGGTCCTGGATGAACAATAAAGAGCTCTCAATATGATAGTTATGCAGGACTATATAAAAATACATATTAGATGAACCCTTATTTAAAGATCATTCCAGATGTCTATGAAACAGTACCAATCTTATGTTGGGTTATATACCTATTTTTCCCCCATATGTGTGTGTGTATGTGTGTATAAAAGACAGGGAAGAAGTGATATAAAGTCAACAGAAAATGGAAATATACTTTTTAAAGTTTCTAATGCTAGGAGAAGATATCATACAATGTCTTTTTAAATAAATTATAAGTCAAAGATACAGTATAAATCTTAGAACAAAAATTAAGATTAAGCAATATTCAGAAAATTAAATGTTTCAAAACAATTGAACTAAGA
>NW_004524616.1:16201484-16214146 GCF_000260255.1 Octodon degus | reverse complement strand
AGCTCAACTTAACAGCATGGCTTTATTTCTTATAATTTCGTCTTCATACTTTTCTGCTGGATGGTTAAGACCAAGGTAAAGCAGGACCTATGCAGCAAGAGTTGTAGCTATTTGTCTGACCACTTATTATGATGCTGGTTTATCATAGATGTTCTTTTTTATCAGACTGATAAAAAAATTATTCCAATGTTCTGTAGTGCTTTTATCATAAATGAGTGTTGGACTTTATCAAATGCTTTTCTTTATTTACTAAGATGATCATATACTTTTTTATTCATTTTAATGAGAACAAAGATAAAATAGCAATGAAACAGTTTCAGAACAGGTTAGCAGGCAGTTACAATAATTAATACATTTTATATTGTTGTCTTCATATTAGTTATTCAGAGGACAAGATGCAGACATGATATCTTGTCTAAATAATATTAGTACAAACCTCTCTTCTAGGGGGCCTGCCCTTTAGCTCAGTTCTTTAAGTGGCTGCTTCAACAAAGCATTTAGGCTCAGGTTGCTGTGGTTCAATCCCCACAACTCCAGTCTGCCAAACCTGCCCTGCAGGCATTTGGAGAGAAAAAAAAAAAAAAAAAAAAAAAAAACCTCTCTTCTAAGAGAAAGTAGTAGTATATCTATCCTATCTTGTGTATACATTTTTTTTCTTTTTTACTTCTTTTTCTTCACAACAAAATAGTCTTTTATTTACACTTCTGTGAAGTTGGTAACACATGACACCAGGTTGCCTAGTGACTAATAGCTGACCTTAACCAGACAGAATGTTCATCTCAGGAGTGAGGTACCTTGTTTGCTTTAGACATGGGGCCTAGTTCCACCTACACATATTTGATTGATTTCCTAGCTTCATGGCTCCCAACATATCCTCCGTTTTTGTTTTGTTTCTCAGAGATGGGTGTTCCATTGTTGTTAGAGAAGCTGTATTTGGAGAAGTCTTTAAAAGACCTTTTCATACTTGAAGCCAGTCCAAAGATTGTAGGTACTTGAATTCAGCAAAGTAATCCAATATAGTCTAATAGTCCATAATAGTAGTGGGTTATCAGCAGAACTAGTAAATGTCTGAAGTTGTTGACTTGAGCCTCTTATAGCTATTAATATGGCATTACATTTTATGCCTTGTGGTTACACTTTTCTGCTGGCTGGTTAAAACCTATATAAAGCAAGACCTATATAACTAAAAATTTAACTTTTTTATCTGACAAGGTCAACCAAATCCTCTCAGGATTTACCCTGGAACCATGTACAGCACCTTGTAGATCTTTTATCAGTGTCAGCCATCTGGATGAATCACAGCCATTGCTTGACCAATTTGCTCTCTGTGAAAGCCTGAGAGAATTTTTTTTTTCTCTAGGGGACTCTCCTTAGGCATCCTATACATCATTGATCACTTTCCTCTGTGGAAAGATTATTTCCCCCATAATCTCCTTGAACAGAAAATTTGGGACACCACTGAGTTACGGGATGTCACAGCAGAGGTTCTTTTATGTCCTGAGCCCTCACTGACCTTGAAGGGCTAGGGCCAAAATATTGGCTATCCTTTTAGCTCATCTATCTCTCTAATTTTTGGTCTGCAAACTTTAGTTGTTGAACATCCAGAAGAGAAGCTTAATGATATTATTACCCTGTAACAGAGGAAGTTAAGCTTAACATTACTATCTTTCTGAATGTCAAAAGTCTTAGACATAAAATGGAACTGCTATTTTCAACAACCATGGATATTCTAAAATTTAAATCCCTATAGAATGCGAAAAAACAATTGCACATTTTTACACAGAAATTTAGAAATCAAACCTTACACAACATTGTAGCAGGACAATCCTATGACTTTTTTTCTTGTCTCTTGCTTTATTACCTTTTTTCTTTACAAACATTTACTTTAAAGACAGTATAGCAATAATTGATATGACATTAGAAGCAGTATGCATTTAGAAGACCAAAATGATAGATATTTCAAGCATGGTTTTAGTATTACACATTGCTATCCTTAGTGTAGTTGCTTAGTTCACAGATATCAGCACATAGAGTTAGTCAGGGTGAGAATTCTACCCATTAACTGCTATTTTCAAAAACCTGATGGAAAATATATACATATATATTTTTTTTAAAATCCACAAAATATTGAGGCTGCTAAAGTCAAACTGCAAAATAGTGAGGGACTCCTATAGTGATTTCTCCTGAAGCTACTCTCCAAATTTAGCTCCTTGTGTATCAGTGTTTTATCTCTTTTTTCCAGCACTTCTTAACATACGTCATGTGATTTTTCTGTTAAAATACTAGTTTATTTATATTAAAGAGAAAAAATAAAATAACAATAAAGGTTATTTTCAAAATAGGTTAGTAGAGGAGTTACAATGGTTAATCCATCATGTAGTGTTGTCTTTGTAAATTACTCAGAGTACAGGATATAGGTATGATATTTTGTCCAAACAATATTAGCATAAATCATTCTTTTAAGTGAGCTGTGAGAAAATAGCTGTATAACTATCCCTCTCTTGTATATAAATATATTTTTTCTCCATTTCTTCCTTTTTCCTTTTCCCCATCTCAGTTTGCCTTTTCTTTTGAAAAGTTTATTCCCAATTAACAATATCTATTGCACATTTTGCATCTATTTACTCAGCTTCTCACACTAGTGATACAATATAATGTTTGCACATATGACTCTGATTTATTCCACTTATGAGTATGGTCTTTGGTTGCATCCATTGACCCACATAAATCTCAAACCTGTTCTCCTTTATCAGTAGTACTCTGTTGTATATAAAAAAGCCACATCTTTTTTATCTATTCCTTGGTTGACAGGCATTTGGTCTGTGTCCAAGATGTGGCTATTACAGATTGTGCTGCTATGAACATGGATACACATGTGTCACTGTGGTGTGATGTTTTTAATTCTTCTGGGAATATACCCAAAGACTTAATACCTGGGTCTAATTGGACCTGTAGCTTTTTGAGGAGTCTCCACACTGATTTCCACAGTGGCTGTGCCATTCTGCACTCACAAAAGTAGAGAAGTTACCTTCCCTCACTGAGTCCCTCCAACATTTGTTGTTCTTTATTTCTTGATAATAGCCATTTTAATGAGATGAAATCTCAATGTTGTTTTAATCTGCATCTCTCAAATGACCAGTGATGTTAAACTTTTTTTGGGGGGTTGAGGGGTACTGGAGATTGAACTCAGGACCCTGAGCTTGCCAGGCAAGCACTTATTCTACTGAGCTATCTCCCCAGGCCCTAAACATTTTTCATAGTTTTATAGTTTTATAAAGAAAAAAGTTAAAAAAAAACCATAATTTGAGAAAATTAATTTATGTACTCATTAGAACAAATTATTTTTTCCTCTTCTGATTCAGTGTGGAATATTAAATGTGTTGTCAGTAAAAGTTTTTCCAACATAATAGGACCAAATAAAGTCTCACTTTTTAAAAATGGATTGTGGAAAATGTTTTATCTTACAGTATGTGAGAACACAAAAGCAGTGCAATTCCTGCAAATATAGGGAATAAAAATCAAAGCACTCCCATAATCATGTGGGAGCATTGCTGAAGTGAGAAATCTGCAATGAAAAATTATGGCTGATTAAAGAAGGCATTCAGAAACAGAGGCATAATTGTTGTGATGCTATTAATAACAGATAATTGGGGCAGAGTTCATAATGACTTAATCTCTAGTGCATTAAGTTTCATAAATTTAATAAAAATCTATTAAAAAGAAAATATGTTACATTAAAAAAAAACCTGATGGAAATCCTTAGGACCATTGCCTTAACCTTCTTGTTTATATAAACATATGGTTTTGCCCCTGCCGTATTTCCTAACTTTTCTTTCTCTCTCTTCATTGTTCAATCCTTAAATACTCACTTTCCATTTAACTGTGTTATACTTTTGGGTTCTTATTTCTTCTTTTCAGTTCTTACACTAGGGAAACAATATGCCATTTACACATGTGTGTCTGGTTTATTTCACTTATGACTATCATATGGTTTTTGTCCTTGTCTATGTTAATATGGTGCTTTACATTTATTGATTTGCATGTATTGAACCATCCCTGCATGCCTGCGATGAATCCTACTAGCTCATGGTGTACAATATTCTTAATGACTTGATGCATTCTGTTCACAAATATCTAATTGAGGATTTTTGCATCTATGTGTTTACTTGGAAGATTTTCTGTAGTTCTCCTTTTTAGATGGATCCTTCCCTGGTTTTGATATTAGGGTAATGTTTATTTCCAGGAATTGGGTGTATTATTTCCCTCTCCATTTCATAAAGGAGTCTGAGAACTACTGGCAATAGGTCTTCTTTAAGTTTCTTGTTTAATTCATCAGTGAATTGAACAAGACCTGGGCTTTGTTTTGTTGGTGGTGTTTTAATTACTTCTTCAATTTCACTGACTGGTACTGGTTTGTTTATAATTCTTATATCTTCTTTATTCAGTTTAGGAAGTTATAAGTATCTAGAAATCTATCCACTTCTTCATCTTCCATCATACTCAAAAACAAAATTTTTTTAATGTATTTGGTGCAGGGTCTCACAACACAGCTTGGACTCTTAGTGATCCTCTTTTCTGCTTCTGCATTGCTGGGATTACAGGAATGTGCCACTATGCTTGAACTCTGGCCGGCTCAGTGCACCTGAAGGCAGGAACAGTGTATCATGTGGTTCTGAGGATCAAACCATGGTCCCTGCACTTGCCTAAGCAGGTGCTTAGCCCACTGAGCTATCTTGCCAGCCCTGAAACACAAGTTCTTAGTAGGTATAAATGATCTTCCGGATTCTTCCTTTAAGATATATTGTGATTTCACCCTTTTCATTCCTAATTGAATATATGTGAGTCTTTATTTTTTAATAAGTTTGACTATTTGTACATTTCATTTAATCTTTCAAAGAACCAACTGTTCAATTCATTGACTCTGTGCTTTGTTGTTAGTTTCCATTGCATTGATTTCTGTGCTAATCTTTATAATTTCCTCCCTCATACCACCTTTCAACTTTATTGCTCTTTTTTTCTAGAAGCTTAAGGTTCCACATTAGGTTGTTTGAGCTTGCTCTTTTTTTTGTGATATGGGTATTCACTGACATAAATTTTCCTTGTTGGACTTCTTTCATTGTGTCAAGTAAATTTGGATATGTTATACTGCCATTATCATTTACATGGAGAAACTGTCTAATGTTTTCTTAAATTTGATCTGTGATGCAATGATTTTCTTTTTTGGGCCAGCTCAGCCTGACCTGAGGGCAGGGTGCTATGGCATGTGGTGCTAGGGATCAAACCTCGGTCCCCTGTAGCTGCCTAAGCTTGCCCAAACAGGTGCTTTAGATCACTGAGCTATCTCGCCAGACTGCAATGATTATTTTGGAAAGTTTTTTTTCAACTTCCAAGTGTTTATGAAGTTTTTATGGTTTCTTTTGCCACTGATTTCCAATTTCATTGTACCATGTTTTCTTAATATGCATGGATGATTTCAATTTCTTTGCATGTACTAAAGCATATTCTATGAGCTAATATGTGGTCTATTTTGAAGAATGTCCTATGTGCAGCTGAGAAGAATATGTGCTCTAATGTTATGGGGTGGATTACTCTCTAGACATCTACTAAGTCCATTTGTTCAAAAATTTGGCTCAGTTCTGATATATATATATATATATATATATATATATATATATATATATATATTTAGTCTAATTTATCTGTCTATTTATGAAAGTGGGATATTGAGGTCCCTGATTACAATTTTGTTAGTACTTATTAGGGTTTTCATGTCTATTAATATTTGTTTCAGGGCTGGTGAGATGGCTCAATGGTCTAAAGCACCTACTTAGAACAAGTTTAGCAAAGCACAGGGACCACAGTTCAATCCCCCAGCACCACATGCCAGCCAGCCCCGCCCCCTGCTGGGCTGAGCTGGCCACACACACACAAATAAATAAATAAATAAATAAAGCTTTAAAAAATATATATTTGTTTCATATAGTTGGGTGTACCAGTATTAGTGCATATATATTTATGATTGCTATCTCTTCCTCTTGGATTGTTTCCTTTATAAGGATATAATGACCTTCATTATCTCTCTTAATCAGTCTTGTCTTGAAGTCTACTTTGTGTAAAATAGAATAGCTACCCCTGCTGGGCTGGCCAGATAGTGCATTGGATTAAAGCACCTGCTCAAGCAGATGCAGGGATGGGGTTTGATCCTCAGTGTGCTGTGCCAGCCCCACCCCTGGGGCATGCTGAGACAGCAGATTGAGGCTGGTCATGGTGGAACCTGTAATCTCGACACTTGGGAGGCTTAAAAACAGGAAGTCACTACAAATCTGCTCTGTGTAGTGAGACCTTGTAGAAGCTGTACTAAATACATTAAAGAAAGGAAAAGAATAGCTACTTTGCTCTTTTTTTTTTCTGGGTTCCTGTCACATGGAGTATTGTTTTTCTTCCTTTGACTCTCAGTATTTGTATTTCTAGTTAAATGTGTTTCTTGTATTGTTAATATTGTTGATCTTGCTTCTTAATCTGCTCTGCCAATCTGTTTCTTTTGATTGGTGAATTAAGACCATTTATGTTGATTATTAAAACTGATCTACATTGACTTATCTTTGTCATGTTCTTTTCCTGCTGTCAGTTTCCCTCCCCAGCACCGTTAATTACTTGCCTTGCCTGGTGGATTCACTCTGTTAGGGTTCATGGGGTTGTGGTCCTCCTTATCTCTTTCTAGAATGTCCTGCAGAACATTGTGGAGAGCTGGATTGGTGGCCTTGCATTTCCTCAGCTGCTCTTCATATTGGAAATATCTTATTTCTCCATCACATTGGAAAGACAGTCTTATGGAGGTACATCAACCTGGGCTGGAAGTTTTCTCTTAGGACCTGAAATACTTTACTCTCTTTGATTTTTCTGTTGAGAAATCTGCCATGATTCTGATGAACTTTCCTTCATAGATAATTTGTTTCTTTTCTCTAAGAGCTTTTAACATTTTATTCTTGTTTTGAATATCTCGACAATCACATTCCTTGGTGTACATTTTTTTTAATCACAGCTAATTGGAGTTCTACATGCCTCATTTAGCTTTTGTAAGAGAAGAAGATATTGGTGGGGCTTGCTGGTTAGCTCAGTTGATTAAAGCGCATGCTTGTGCAAAGTCAGTCAAGTGCAGGGGACCACACTTCAATCCCCACCTCCAAATGCCTCAAAGGCCTGCCATGAAAGCAGCCTGAGCCAGCCAAAAAAAAAAAAAAAAATCCTCCAATTTTGGGTCAGCCAAATAGCTCAGCACATTAAAGTGCTTGCTTAGGCAGATGCAGGGGCTGGGATTTCAATCCCCCGGCCTGCCATGCTGTCCCCACCCCGGGGCATACTGAGACGGCGATTGAGCCTGGACGTGGTGGCACACATCTGTAATCCAAGCACTTGGGAGGCTGTAAACAGAAGGATCACTACTAGTCTGATCTACGTAGTGAGACCCTATGCACTCTGTACACACTATCCTAAAATACAAAAAAAAAAAAAAAAGAAAAAAGAAAGAAAGAAAGAAAAGAAAGAAAGAAAGAAAGAAAGAAAGAAAGAAAGAAAGAAAGAAAGAAAGAAAAAGATATTAGTAAGTCAGAGTCAAAAATTTTCCCCTGCTTGGGAAATTTTTTTTCTTTTTCTTTTTAAATGTTATGTATTGGCTTTTAATGTTAGAACAAACCTAGAAAAACACAACACTTAATAATAGCTTCAGAATAAAATACAAATACTATCTACTTGGGTAAAGCAAAGGAGATACAGGTGGAGAGATGGGGAAAGAAGCAGAGGGAAGTTGGAGAGTTTACAGCCAAACCTTATGCAATGGGGATGAAGTAAATTTACAATTGCCAAGGAAACAGCAGTAGTGGTAATAGCAGCATGATTTTTTAGTTTCTTCGAGTTTTCCCATTAAGGCAGAAAGAGCAACAAAAACCTAAAAACCCATGGACAGTATCAAGGCCCTCTCCTTTGAGTGCATGAGGCTTTTGGAGGGCAACCAGATATAAACCACTATAATGGTATTGCATTAATATTATTATTCTCCACCTAGGCCCTTTAACTATGCAACTGAACATGCAAGGACTAAAATTTTAAAACAAGAGATAAATCTCTCTTTCTTCAAGTTGTGGGTATCAGGTATTTTGTCCTGGCAATGAGAAAAGTGACTAAGACATCACTGCTGACAAAGATTTTAAACCTGCTGTCATAAAAATGATTGAACAACTGTAAACACTCCTACAACAAATGTTAGGCTAAAAGTGTCAGCAAAGTAATAAAGGATAAAGAGAAATAAAATTCTGGAACTGAAAAGTACAATAAACCTAGTAAACTCACTGGAGGGACTTGGTAAGAGAAGAAAGAGGACAGAGGAATCAGTTACCACAAGACAGGTCAGTAGGCTTTCCCAGTCTGGATAGTAAAACAGGGGAAGTGAGAGTGTAGGTGAGCGAGCCTGCAATTTAAAGAACTGGGACCAACCATGCCAGACCTAATGGTTGTATTCTAGAAGGGCAGGAGAAATAAAGATATAAGAAAAAGTATTTGAAGAAATAATAGATGAAAACTGACTTGGTAAAATTCACAAGACTATATACTAAAACTGAAAACATTTTATTTATTTATTCATTTTATTTAGTACAGGGTCTACACAGAGCAGACTCATAATGATTCTCCTGTTTTCAGCCTCCCAAGTGATGGGATTACAAATGTGTAGCCACCATGCCCAGTCTCATTGCTTCTTAGTGTGCTCTGCGGGCAGGGCCGGCATGGTACAACGGGGATTGAATCCCAGCCCCTGCATCTGCCTAAGCAGATGCTTCAATCTTCTGAACTATCTGGCCAGACCTGAAAAAGTTTTATCATAGGTTCTGTGAAGTGTTAATGTGCAACTTTTATTTCGTAGTAAGTCCTAGACTTCTTTAACGTTGAGAATTATTGGTTTCATGGTTAGTAAGTAATGTTTTAGTCTTTTCTCACTTTATTACCTTTATAAATGATTAATTTTGTATGAATAATGGTGGCAAGATTTGTTTTTCTTTAAACAATTCCTGGTGTGAACAACATAAAACTATAACTATAGGGTTTTTTGGATTTTTGTTTTTTGGAGAATGCTCACACTGTGTACTTCAGGCTTGCATTGAGTTTACTATGAAGCCCAGGCTGGCCTTGAGCTTATGGTGATTCTCCTGCCTCAGACTCATGAGTATTGGCATTACAGGCAAGGCACCACCACATCTGGCAAAACGAAACTACAGTTTATAAAAAAGCTTTCAAAAAAATTGACAATACATATTGGAAAGATTATCTATTTATCTAAGAACTGAAAATGACCATTACTACATGAGGTTTTACTAATTGTACTAAAACTACTTGGCTTAAAAGAAAAAGACAACATGTCTTTGGGTATCTAGGCAGAATATTCATTTTTAAGAGAAGGAAAAATCAAACTGTTATCAGGCTTTTCAACTTCATGCCAGGAGAAGATAGAGCAACACATTGATACTTAAGGGAAGAAACACTATATTCGGTCAAACTGACTTTCAAATAAAACACAAATGAGTAATGAGTAACTGAGTAATTATGTGACATTCTAATTCCATTGTTCTCTTTTTTTTTTAAATTGTCCAAAACTTATCGTAAAGAAAAAAACCATTAAAGCATGTACATAAAAAATATTAGCTATGGAAGAACAAAATTAAATAGCATCTTATTCTACATTAGAAAGAAAAATAAAAGGACCAAGTGTATAACAAACTAGACTAACTAAAGGACTGAAAGAAAAGATCTGTCCTCTTTGAATTTTATACTTAGCAAACACACCTTTGAAAATTAAAAGTAAGATTTTCTAGTTATATAAAACTTGAAATATTAAAAAAAAACTTGAAATATTTTAATACCTGCAGAAGTAGCACATAGGAAATAACAAAGCGCATAATTCAAAAGGCAAGAGAAGTTGCAGCATGCTCCTGTATGAACAATAAAGAGCTCTCAATGTGATAGTTTTGCAGGACTATATAACATACATTAGATGAGCCCTTACTGAAAGTAACTGAAGATTTCTGTGAAACAGTACCAATCTTATATTGGGTTACATATATTTTTTTATAAATATGTGTGTGTGTGTGTGTGTGTGTGTGTGTGTGTGTGTATAAAAGACAGGGCAGAAGTAATATAAAGTAAACAGAAAATGGAAATATACTTTTTAAAGTTTCTACTAGGAAAAGATATCATACAATATCTTTTAAATAAATTGTAAGTCAAACATATAGTATAAATCTTAGAACAAAAATTGAAATTGAGCGATATTCAGAAAATTAAATAATTAATTAAAAATTAAATGTTTCAAAACAATTGAACCAAGAAAAAGTTTTTATGATAGCAAAGAAGTACTAAGAGTAAAACATAAGATAAATACTGGAATGGCAAATAAATGACCAGCACTTCTAACATTGCGCAAAGTTCTAGTGTGTTGTGGACTTGCATAATGACCGAGACAGTTACTGGTGGCCAGGCATCGCTTGTGGGACTGAGCTACAGCTATTTCTTTGAAATCCACCCTGTAGATTCAGATGGAATCATGACCCATAGGGTGAAGAGAAATCCATTTGTAGAGTGTGCTGATGGAAATATTTTGCTGCTGAACACAAAAGAACAACTGAAAAACTATTATTGTATACCTCTTCTTCTCCTGTGTTTAATTGTTTGCTCTATTTGGTGGGTTCTTTCCATTCTCATTCATGGGGCTGTGATCAATGTGCTCCCTCTCTAGAACATCATTTAGTAGTCTGTGTAGGCTTGGCTTTGTAAACATGAAATTCTTTAGTTGTTCTTTGTCATGGAAGTATTTCACTTCTCCATTATACTTGAAAGAGAGTTTTGCAAGGTATATCAATCTGGCTTGGAATTTGTTTTCTTGCAAGACTTGAAGTACTTTGCTCCATGCTTTTCTTGACTTGACGGTTTATGAAGAGAAATCTGCCATTATTCTGATGAGTTTTCCTTTAAATGTGATCTGTTTCTTTTCTTTAGTGGCTTTTAGTATACTGTTCCTGTGCTGAATTTTGGGGATCTTGATTATTATATGTCTGGGTGTGGTTTTAATTGGGTTGATGTTGGAGTTCTATATGCTTCGGTTAGCTGAGTGTCAGATTGTTGCCCCATATTTGGGAAGTTTTCTGCTACTACTTCTGCCCATATTCATTTTATATCATTTATATTGACTCCTTCCTTCTCATCTATGCCTATTAGTCTCACATTGTTCATCTTTGCATCATCTTGCAGGTATTGAATTATTTTTTCCTGCATCCTAGTTGTTTTTAAGAGATCTTTTCTTACTTTTTTACTAGCTGCAATGGTATCTTTAAGGTCTGAAAGTCTATTTTCACTTTCACTCAAACGGTTTTGCCTCCTTGTGATTGAGGTTTTAATTTCCTGAATATCACTTTGAATCTGTTTCATACATTCTATTTCTTTCCTAAATTGCTTATTCAAGGTTTCTATTATTTTTATATTCTGTTCTTTTTTTTATCAGTGTATTCTTTAAAGCACTTAGTACTTCTTTGATTATAGTTACTACATTTTTTAGTTCAGAAATTATTTCTGATTTGATTTGTTCTATACCTTTCTGCACTTGTTTCTTTACTTCCAATGCTATTATTTCAGAGATATCAGCTGTGTGATTTCCAGTTTCCTCAGTGCTAGTGTCTTCTGCAGTTGTACTGGGTGGGCTCAGGGCCTGAGACTGCATTTTGTTCCTTCTCTTTGTCATTTTGTATACCACTGTCTTCTGATCTTTGTTGTAGAGCTCAGATAGAGTTATTACCTTAGCACCAGGTCCGGATCTATGAAGTTCATATTCCTCTAGGTGGGTGTTGCTTGGATCTGGCTGGGGTCTGGCTGCTGTGCTTCACTTCATTCTGCTACACCTGTTGGAGTCGAATCCTTTGTGTCACTCTGGCAAGATGTTCTGTTCCTGTATCAGCTGGGTGGGTCTTGCCTCTAGCCTCTTTGAAGGGAATTCTGCTGAAAATTTCCTCGCCAGGCCTGCACTCTGGGTCTATTCAGGATCTGGCAGCCCCAGGCTGTCTCACTCACATGCCATGCCTGCACTCTGGGTCTATTCAGAATCCAGTGGCCCTGGGTCGTCTCACTCACTCATTGGGCATTTGCTCTGGGTCTTTTGGGAAATTTTCTGCCATTAGGGTTTTTTTTTTTGTGTGTGTGTGGCTGGCCTATCTCACCCTAGGGGCAGGATTGGTGCAGCATGTGGTGTCAAGCATTGAACCATGGTCCCTGCACCTTGCCTGAGCTTGCTTAAGCAAGCAATTCAGGCCACTGAGCTATCTCACTAGCCTGTGAACCATTTATATCATGGGCGCTATGTCCTGCCTTTTTGTTAATTCTAGTGAATCTTATTTTATTCTTCTTTGCATCATATGACAGGTGTTAGATTTATTTTTTTGTGATCCCTATCTATTTTTTGGGGGGGAATGTATTTTTTTTTCAAAATTTGTAATGAGACAATTTCAAATCAAATCAGAAGTACAGTTTCGACAAATAATACACTGCATATATTCTTCTTAGTGGTTAATTGCTGTACAAGATGCAGACTTGAGATCCTATTTACAAACACCATTAGAACAAATCATTCT
>NW_004524616.1:16169666-16199733 GCF_000260255.1 Octodon degus | reverse complement strand
GGTGTTCCATTACAGTTAGAGAAGCTATATTTGGAGAAGTCTTTAAAGAACCTTTTCATACTTGATGCCAGACCAAAGATTGTAGGTACTTGAATTCAGCAAAATAACCCAATATAGTCCAGTAGCCCATAATAGAAGTGAGTTATCAGTACATCTGATCAAGGAGATTATAGGGGGAAAAAGGAGGGGTGATTATGGTACCACAGAGGAAAGTGATCGACAATGTATAGTGTGCCTAAGGAGAGTCTTCTAGAGAGAAAAAAAAATTCTCTCAGGCTTTCATAGAAAGCAAATTGGTCAAACAATGGCTGTGACTCATCCAGATGGCTGACAATGACAAAAAATTTCCAGGGTAAATCCTGAGGGGATTTGACTGACCTTGTCAGATAACAAAAGTTACATTTTTAGTTATATAGGTCTTGCTTTAACTTGACCGTAACTATCCAGCAGAAAAGTGTAACCACAGATATAAAAAGTAAAGCTATATTAATATACTGAACTGTAAAAGGCTAAAGTCAACAACTTTGGACATATTGGCTCATTCTGTTCAAGATACTTTCAGTGGAATTTTTAATCTTCTGGGTATCTGACTGAATCTGTTACATGGATTCCATTTCTTTCCTATGTTGGATGTTCATAATTTCCATCATTTTCCTGAGCTCTATTTTTTATCTGCTCTAGCATCACTAGCATGTTTTCCATTACAGTTGCCACCTCTGTTGATACTGAAAATTTATTTCTGATTTGATTTTTTCCTACAGCCTCCTTCATTTGTTTCTCCTTCAGAGAGTCCAAGGGGGTAAATTTAGGCATGTTCCTCCTTATTGCCCCCTGGGTTTGCCTTTGATGAGCTGGAAGTCTGGGGTTGCATCATATTTAAATGTCTTGTCATTTTCTGTTTTTTAAGTTTAATGCCTACATTGATGCTTATAAATTATATATGACAGTTAACTTCATTACTAGTCTTTAGAATACTTAGGAAGTGACTATTTTTCAGAGATACATTCTGTGTATTACTGGCTTTAGGGTTTGGAGTCTGTTGCAAGACCCTAGCTCTTCAATTTATTGTGGATGACAAGTTACTGCCTATTTGGCCTAAACTCTGGTTCTTTGGTACTGGTCGATAGTCTTGTTTATGATCCTTAGGAAATCTCAGTCTCAGCACACCAGGAGTAGCCTCTGATTTGATCAATTATGTCACCTAGCCTAAGTAGTATAATCACCTATAACAGTAGCATCAAACACAGTAACTATTTATTTACCACTTTTAACCATATTAACTAGATTTTTCTAGTTAACAAGATCATTTTGAGCATTATTGATAGAAAGAAGATCATTTTTGAACAAATACACTCTCAGTATGGCAGTTTTACTTTCATGGGAGAAAAATTTAAAGGGGTTAGGGTTTTTTAAAAAAATAGAAATACAAGAAGAAAAGATTAGAAGCAAGGCTGAAGGACAAAGAAAGATTATGGAAACTTTGGGAAACTGGTGAAGGAGACAGGAGAGAAAGAGAGAAGGAATGAATAAAAACAAGATCAAACATAACTACAAAAAGAAAAAAACAAGTAGGTACAATACTCACAGTCATACAAAAAGAAGAACAAATAATCAAGAAAAATCAAACACAAAACCAGAAAAAAAGAGGGAAATGTGATTACTTCAGGATCTGTCTCTGTCATCACTGGTAGACACAATGGACAAACAGAACCCAAATTCATGTTGACTAATCCTAGAAAGCTAATCATTCCATTTCTTTCCTATAATCTATGGTGGGATAGCAGGTAATCACAGCAAGCCTTCACCTTTAGTTCCACTGAAGTTCAGGTTGTGTAGCTAGTCAGAACCCAATTTGTTCAGCCTGTAGCACTCCATGTGCCCCCTGCCAGCTCCCTGACCTGTCAACTTGAACTCAGTTCTACTTCATCCTGACACTGGGAGCCTGTAGATGGAACTAGCCCATAGCTGCTCTGAAACTGAGCTTTGTTGGCCCCTCTACTACATTGCTACCAACAATCATCCTCTTCTGGGGGATATCTGAATCCAAATAACTCACTAGCCACTGCCATCCACTGTGTCCACTCCTCTATTACACTGGTGTATTTCTTCATGGAGTCCTCTGGGGTCACCAGGAGTTAGCATGCATGTGCAGGTTCAAGCTACTCCTCCTGGACAGTGAGTGAGGGCTCAGAGAGAGGGCTCACTCAGAGAGTGGGTGAGAGCTCAGAGAGGGCTCAGGATTTGCCACATCCTTCTTCTGCACTAGGTCTCTCTTCTCTTTCCCAGTGGGCTTCAGTTCTTGCTTCAGATCTTTTCTGGGTCTTGGGGACCCACTTCCCTCCTCTTCCTCACATTGGTAAATTCTACCTCCTGAACACCAATCTTGCAGAGGTTGTTTGCTGTTTACTATTCTGCCATCTTTCCAGAAGTTGAGGGCCTAAATTTTTATATAGTTCTCAACAATAGTAGAGGAAATTTTTTTTATAAATATTCAAATCAATCCAAACCAACTTCTGCAAATGCCTTTGGGTGTCATGCTCGCATAACAGTAGCTCTGCATATTGCACCACTCTCATCTTTTATGGTCTTGATTCTGCTCTTGTTACTTTATGTCTCACCATCTTGTCAATCATTTTGTTCAGCCTTCAAAAGTGAGGAAATGGGCTCTCTCTGGCATTATGGCAGGCATGGAGAAGGCAGAGGCCTCCAAGAGTCACTTGAACAGTGACCTGGACCCAGATAACAGGGAAGAGGGAGCTGCTTCTATGGCAGAGGAAGCAGCCAAGAAAAAGAAGCAGCAGAAGAAAAAGAGTAAAGGAGCTGTTGCAGGGCAGCAAGAACCTGAGAAAGAATCAGGAACCTCCATGGATGAGGTAGCAACACAGTTGGAAAGACAGGCACTGGAGGAGAGAGAGAGAGATGAGGAGGAGAAGGATGGAGATGAGGAGGAGAAGGATGGAGATGAGGATAGAGACGTTGATGGAGATGGAGCAACTGGAAAGAAGAAGAAAAAGATGAAGAGAAGACCAAAAATTAGACGGACCCTCCCTCAGTGCCAATTTGTGAACTGTACCCTAGTGATGTGTTCCCCAGGGGACAGGAGTGTGAGTACCCACCCACACAGGACAGGCAAACAGCTGCTGGGAGAACTACAAGTGAAGAAAAGAAAGCATTAGATCAGGCTAGCAAAGAGATCTGGAAGGATTTTCAAGAAGCTGCAGAAGTACATGGACAAGTCAGAAAATACGTTATGAGCTGGGTCAAGCCTGGGATGACAATGATAGAAATCTGTGAGAAGTTGGAAGACGGTGCTTGCAGGCTCATACAAGAGAATGGCTTGAATGCAGGCCTGGCCTTTGCAATTAGGTGTTTTCTCAATAACTGTGCTGCTTACTGCACACCCGACGCAGGTGATACCACAGTGTTACAGTATGATGACATCTGTAAGATTGACTTTGGAACACATATAAGTGGTAGGATAACTGACTGTACTTTTACTGTCACTATTAATCCCAAATATGACATATTATTAAAAGCTGTAAAAGATGCCACTAATACTGGAATAAAGTGTGCTGGCATTGATGTCCGTCTTTGTGATGTGGGTGAGGCCATCCAGGAGGTAATGGAATCCCATGAAGTGGAAATCGACGGGAAGACATACCAAGCAAAGCGATCCATAATCTGAATGGACACTTAATTGGGCCGTACAGAATACACAAAGGGAAGACTGTGCCCATCGTGAAGGGTGGGGAGGAGATGCAGATGGAGGAAGGGGAAACGTATGCCATTGAAACATTTGGTAGTACAGGAAAAGGTGTTGCTCATGATGACATGCAGTGTTCACATTACGTGAAAAATTTTTATGTTGGACAGGTGCCAATAAGGCTTCCAAGAATGAAATATTTGGGGCTGGGGAGATAGCTCAGTAGAATAAGCACTTGCCTGGCAAGCAAAAGGACCTGAGTTCAATCCCCAGTTCTACAAAAAAATAAATAAATAAATAAATAGAATACTGATTTTAAAAAAAAAACGGGGCTGGAGAGATGGCTCAGTGGTCTAAAGCACCTACTTGGAACAAGCTTGGCAAAGCACAGGGACAGCAGTTCGATCCCCCAGCACCACATGCCAGCCAGCCCCGCCCCCTGGTGGGCTGAGCTGGCCACACACACACACACACACACACACACACAATAAATAAATGTTTAAAAAAAATTTTAAAAAAAACATTTGTTAAATGTCATCAATGAAAATTTCGGCACACTTGCCTTCTGCTGCTAATGGCTGGATCATCTAGGTGAAAGTAAATACTTAATGGCACTGAAGAATCTGTGTGGCTTGGGCATTGTAGACCCATACCCGCCACTATGTGACATTAAAGGGTCATGCACAGTGCAGTCTGAACACACCATCCTGCTGTGTCTGACTTATAAAGAAGTTGTCAGCAGAGGAGAGGACTGTTAGGCTCAGTCCAAAGCCACCTCAACATCTTTATTTTCTAAGCTTTGTTGGAATACATTACACCAGAGTCAACTTACAACATGTTGTCTGTTTTAACAGTGAACCTGGGTAATACTTTATCCATGTTTAAAAGAATTTGATTCTGATCAAAGGCAAACAATCTGTCTAATGTAATTAACCAAGGAAAATGCTTTCAGGACTTTAAATGTTAACTGTTTCCTCCCTGTCTAGGAAATGCTCAAGTTAGTTAGGAATGACTTACATGTTTTGTTTGGAACACCTAAGTCATGCTTTTTGATTATTTATATTGCCACATTTTTATTTGAATGCTTTGAATGACTGACTACATCCACTTCTGCACCTATGTCCTCTGGTATTACTTCTTAACCTTGCTGGAATTCATTTTCTAAAAAATAAAGACATTTTCAGATCTGAGAAGAAAAAAAAAGTAAGGAAATGACCTCTTCTTTTACAAAGTATAAAATTAAAATATTTATTGCTTCCAAATCATCATTTTAAGTGAAACTTGGCAGTGGGAACTTTTTGATTTTTGCTTCACTTCTCTTACCTGTTTCATATACAATGTGAGATATAACATAGATTCTAATGTTTCAAGTTATAAGTGAATAATGATTATGTAATTGAACCTCTAATGAGCTACCTAATTCTTTTTCCAGAAGGTTAGAGTAAAAGGTTTCCTAGCAAGCTATAAAAGAAAACTTTTAATAAATCCTTCCAACTCAATACTTCCTTTGTATCAGATGTGGTGACTTATTACCACTCCAGTTCAATAATTAAATTTGAAATATTTCCTGGAATATTCTGATGTGTGATGGTTGTCAGGAGCCTATTGAACATAATCACACAATAATGTATTTACTATGGAAGTATTTCATTTGTTTGAATAGTTCTAGAAAACCAAATGCTTCTGTGAATAAGATCTGAGTTCAAACAAATATAACTAAATAGAGCTAGATTTAATAGGCATTAAATAATTTACCAAATTCCCCAGGTGTAAGCACAAGTTTGAGGCCATCCTGGGCTGCATAGTGCGTTTAAGGCTACCTGAACTACAGTTAAATCTGTCTGAAAAAGAAGAGAGAGAGAGAGAGAGAGAGAGCAAAATTCAGATTCCTCACTATATAGAAGACATTGGCATAAATGGTGCTCACTGTAAAAAACATGCCTTTTGGGGCACACAGACATACCTATGTTTTAACAACTTGAATTGGAGATAAATCTACTATAAAATTATCCAGTTTAATGAACCTTTCAGATATGTAATGTGGAAACAAAAATCTAATGCCAAATTTTATATGGGCACATTCCAGCCAAATAAATTTTATTAAAGTTGATACAAATGAAAATAAATGTTATATCTAGAATTTAGAAAAAATAAACCATAACTTATTTTAAGAAAATAATTATCAGCCGGGCCTGGTGGTATGGGGTGCACACTGGTAATCCCAGCACTCAGGAGGCTAGGGAAGGATTGCAATGAGTTCAAGGCCAGCCTAGACTGCACAGTGAGTTCAAGACCAGCCTGAACTGTCTCAAACGGAGCCTATTGAACATAATCACACAATATTCTTTTTCCAAAAGAAAAAAACATGCTTATCATCCATGTTTTAACTAAAATTTTGTTTTACTTCTTATTTTCAGCAAGATGAAAAAAAGTATGTCACATCAGAAGTTTTCATTAAGTACACGTTTACATGGACTCCTAGAATAAGATTCTGAGCAATTTTCCATGGGAAAATATTAATGTCATTACTCTTTTTCCTTCCATGTCCAAGATAGGCCTCATATACATCATAATTCTTGGTTTCCAATTTGCACATTTGAGACAAATGATGCCAGAACTCTGAGAATCATTTAGGATGACTAAAATATTTATAAAATATATATAATTAACAAACTTTGTCATCACAAAGTTTAATCAGAATAAATGAAAGAACACATGCTTTGGGACAGGCTGAAAGATAAACAGACTTGGAACACTTGGCTTTGCTACTTGATAACTTTGCTTTGATGCTTCATGAGGAAGGAGAGAATTAGGTTAGAAACCAAAGGACCTAATATCTTGTTCTGGCTTTCCTTGCTATGAGCTCAGTAAAGACTTGAAAACTTATTCATTCTTGCTAAGCCTTTATTTCTTAATTTGTTATAAAGAAAATTATGGATGATGCTCCAGAACCACCAAACACTCTGAAATCCCATCTCCTCTCCAGTGATCCCTCTATTACTCACTCTAATTAAGCCTGAATCTCGGATGAGAGACCCTGAGGCTGGCAATGGTTGGCTCTTTTATCTTCTACTTCTGTCTTTACCATTATCATCAACATGCTTTCTCTTTCTCTCTCAGTCACCAGAGACTTGCTTCCAGTTTCCTACCTTGTTCTTTAAAATGAGCCATCCCATCATCCTGATGACCTTGGTTGTATTCAAGTCCATTCAGCCCTTTCCAAGATGGTGATGGGGAGAAAGAAAGCAGATGAACAATAGTAAGACTCAGTTCACCAAGTAGGGCTGCTGACTCAAGTAAATTAACGGAGAAAAAGAACACAACCTATTTATCATGACTTCAACCACCTACAGCTACAGCAGAGAGTGTCTCTGTCCTAGTGGGCTTTTCCGCAGGCCAAGTCTAGCTTAAGACTCAACCCAAAAGCAAACTGGCAAACTACTTAATGAGGAAGTAGAGGAAAGTGTGTGGAAGAGGAAGGGTTGTTGGTGAGCAAGATCCCAAGGCAGCTCTGGCTGAGGATGGCACAGAAACCCAGTTGAAAACCAAGAAAGAACTCCTGTCTGCACTTTTTGGAGTTTAAATTAGAAAGAAGGAAGAAAGAGTAAAAGAAGCATGACCAATGAAGGGCCCTTGTAACTGTCTAGAAACTAAGTGAAAAGACATACATAGCCTGAGTTAAATGGGCACCTGCTGGGAAAGCCTTTTTCTAGAAGGCCATGTGAGTGAGAACATACTCTTGTATAATGTGGAGCACACTTGTGGCACCACAGCCCCCAAAACACCAGTTCCTAAAGAAGGAGAAGAGCTTTGCTGGGCACAGTGCAAGAGCAAGTCCATGAGGAACACTTGTCTTAAGTGGACAATGGCCAAGGAAGCCCTTATGAGTTTGCTTTGCATAGCAAATTCTTGGCGTGTGTGTGAGCCATGATGGGTTGTCACAGGCTCAGGGGAGTTTCATGGTGTGATGAAAAGCTACCTTGGGTGTTATTATATGTATGCTGGAGCCCAGCAAGTACACTGTGACAAGTAGAGGGGGCAATAAAGTGACAATCTGATCCTTGGTAGAATGCCTAGTAATATCTAGAGGCACAATACCTGAATCAGTGTTGTGGCCTATGGTTCTCATCCCACTCGTGCAGCAGAAAGTGGTCTTGCAGAGCTCAGCGGCAGTGGTGAGGACTTCAAGGGCCTTCTTCACTTTAGCTGAGATCCTGCAAACAGTACACAGTCCAGGATGTCCTCACAGAGCTCCATGGACAGCAGCCCCAAATGTGTTACATGTGGGTTTGGTTCAGTGGGCCAGGATACACAGCTGTCCTTTGGAAGATGTCATGTTCCCTCACCCAAAGATTCTCAAAAGCAAGGACACACGAATGTCACAGATATCATAAACCCTCCTACAGAAGCAGTGAGAACAGTGTCCAAAGCCTTGGATCTCTGTATCCCTCTGTTATCGTTTGGGGTTTTTGCAAAGTGAACAATATAGTACAGGATATATTTTATAATGGTATCTTATAATGAATCACCTGAGAATAACATGCTACAAGTGCAAGAAATCTATCCACACACTAAATACCAACAAATCCAGCTGAGGGCCTAGAGCTCATAGCAATGCTTCCCACCAGTCCAACTAGAGACCTAGAGCCCACAACAAAGTCCCACGAAGGCCCGTTTCATGAATATGTGCTGGAAAGGCCCAAAGGTGGTGGAAGCTAGGAAGTCTATGTCTATGCCAGTGGGATGAAGGATCTGTGCTAGCAGGCTGAGGGAACTGAACTGGAGCTAGGAAGCCATGCTCAAAGTAAGTGCCAGAGTGACCCCAAAAGTACCACAGCCATCCTCAGCAATGATGAGGTCCCAAGCTCCTCCAGCGATAAGGAAAGCTGAGTTCTTATAAGAAAAGGTAACACAACAAGCTTCTTCATGAGGCTGAGCAGCAAACTATCTTCCCCTCTGGAGCCAGGAATCGATGCTCAAGATGAGGACCCAAGCTTCTCCAAAGTTCATTGGGAAAGCCAGCATGACAAAGTCCTCAGCAGAACATCTCAAGAGAACTAGCTTCTCCAAGCAGCATCCTTAACAGCATTTTGGCAGCTTCTCCTGTTCTGCCTTTATGCTGCTGGCAACAACCCTCAGGAGGGCCTCCCACACTCAGCACCATGCTAGCTTAATTCAGCTTGGTGTAAGAAGCTGACCACCCAGTAGCCATCTACCACACACTCTGTGGCCATGATCCACTGGCCTTCTCCATTTGGCAGTCTCAGATGTCAGCAGCAAAGCAGCCTCACAGATGCATCTGGAATCAGAACACTGTGCAGAACCACAATGTGGGGCATGTTGCGTTTCCAGTAAGACTATCAGTTTCAGTCTGGTACTTCAATACCAGCCAAAATTCTGAGAACACCCTGTGTCACTGGGGGGAAAGTATTCTCTTATTAGAGCCACTTGTCTATAGAAAAATAACATATGACACACCTGTAACCTCAGTACTTGGGAGGCTGAGGCAAGAGGATCTCCATGAGTTTGAAACAGCCTGCACTATATAGTGTGTTCAAGATTGTCCTGAACTATAGAGCAAGACCTTGCAAAACAAAAAACAGAAAACACAAAAAATACTGTTAATTTTTCATGAAGACTGTATAGTCACTGATTGTCATTTATTCACACATGTAAAAGGTCTATTAAAATGGTAACTTTTAATTCTTAATGCTGCACCACTTGAATAGGTGATGATTTTCTTTTTCTTGCTGGAAGGATAAGGTGTACAATGAAGGTGGATGACACTTCTTATTCTTAATGTAAATCTAAATGCAACAGAAACCTAATTTTGTTTTTATTATTTACTTATTTATTTTGTGGCACTGGAAATCAAACGGGGGACCTTGTACATGTCAGTGAGACCCTTACACCACGGAGGTGTCTCCCCTGCTCAAGAGACTTAATTTTGGAAACTGCATGCCAAGAAAGTCTGAATTGTTTGATAATTCATCTTGGGGCATTTTTAAATATACATAATTAAACTAACTGCCAGCTGAATAGGTCATTCTTAGGGAGTACCAAGAGCTCCAGGGTTAGCATTCCTCTATCACACTATTTCTACTTTAAGAAACTCACAACACTGTGGGGAAGCAATGTTTAAAACAGTAAAATGTATGCTTTAGCTGGTGCTTTTTTTAATGATTCAACTAGAAAATTATATACCTGACCAGAATATATGTTTGGTACAGACAGCCATTATTTGTCATTTATAGTTCATTTTTCTTTAATCACAAAATATTTAGAAATCTGCAAAGTTTAATTTTAAGAAAAAGCACTCAACAGGGTTGATGATATTTTTACATTGTGCAGCAATCCATAGAAAGAGAACAGTCTTAATCATTAAAATTGCTTGATGAATAACTTTTCTCTATAAGAAGGAAAAACAGTAGTACATTCACATGTTAAAGCAGGAATAAAACAAATTTGCTAAGTATTACCACTTCTATTCCACATAGTTGTGGAAGTCCTAGTCAGAGAAATTAGGCAAAGAAAGATATGGTATCAAATGGGAACGGATAAAATTAAATTTTCTCTGCTTGCAATTGACATAATCTTATACAGAGGAAACCCTAAAGATTCAACCACAAAACTGTCAGAACTAATCCTGCAGATTCAGAAAACTTGGGAGATTAAAAAAATCAACAAACAAAATTCAGTAGCATCTCTATACCATAACAATAAATTATACAAAACAAAACAAGAAAACAATCCCATTTACAGTGGCATCCAAAAATAAAATACTTAAAAATAAATTTAGTCATGGAGGTGAATGGAAACTGTAACTATGAAATTAATTAAAGGCACAAGTGAATGGGAAAATGTACCCTATTCATGGACTAGAAGTGTAATATTGTTAAGCAATCCATACTACCATTTGGAGTTTGGATCTAGAACTTCCTGCCAGTACCTCCTGGGCTGACAGGCAGGGCCTGTGGAAGGGCATGAAGAGGCTAGAGCTGACCTGCTTGCTGAGTTGCCATAGGAAGTAAAGCAGATCAGCAAAGCAGGGTCCCTGGGGAGGCAGCGGTAATGGGGAAGGGTGTATCTCCCCTGGCTCCACCCTTTCCTCTCTGTTTCTGGGCCACCGAGATGTTAGCAGCTTTCCTCCTTCATCCCCTCAGAACCAAGCTGACTATGTGCTAAGCCTTGAGTTCAAGTAACCTCTCTTCCTTAAATTGTAGGGGAGGTGGGAAAGTAATAAGATGCTACCCAAAGCATTTTTACAAACTCAAGGCAATTTGTACCAAAATGTCACTTGAACTTTTTACAGAAACAGGGTAAAAATACTGAAGATTTTAGTCCTCAGAGCCTATTGGAACCACAAAAGATCCTGAATAGCAAAGGCAATCTTGAGCAAAAAGAACAAAGCAAGAAGCGATATGCTACCTGATTTCAAAATATATTGCAAAGTTGTAACACTCATAGTGTAGAAAATCTGACACATAGAGCAGAGAGTAAAATGGTGTTTAATGTGGTAGGGAAGACAGGAGATGATTCTGGAGATCTATTTGCAACCTGGAGAATATAATTAATAATATATTATATACCTGAAAATTGCTAGGAAAGCAGATTTTAGATATTCCTACCACAAAAAGTAATAACTGTAAATTAAGATATGTTAATTAGTTTGATAGTGCTGATCATATCACAGTGTCTTCACATAGGGAAATGTTACATTGTACACTGTAAATACATGAAATTTTTATTTGTCAATTATACTTCAGTAAAGCTAAAAAGAAAAAGTACACTAGCTTCATAGTTCCTTAGAATCTCTTTCTCAAATACAAGATCCCTGTAGCATTGGCCCTAGTCCTCCCTCCTTCAATACCCTTAACCAATACAACCCACACTCTAACGCAAATTCACTTTCTTCCAGTGTCTGTGTGTGTCACGTCCCACTAAAGCTATCTTCTAGCCTCACTGGGTCCTTCGTGCTACTGTATCTCTACTCTTGCCTACTGTATCTCTACTCTTGCTTGACCCATCAGTCCTCTCACTTTGCTCTATACCCAGCTTAGATGGCCTTGTCTGTCACTACAGCAATTCTTCTAAAAGCTTTTGCCAACTACCTCAAAACCCGTCTGTTTTCATCATACACATATTACAAAATGCCAACCTGGATGGAATCAATGATCCTTCAGATTTGCATCTGAGTGGCCGCATTGTGATGCAGAAACACACACACACACACACACACACACACACACACACGCAGAAGACAATCACACATTTGTGATCACCGCTTTCAAGACGACAAGAATGCTGTCATATTTCTCAGACCAGCTTGCTGCCCCACGCCTGACAAAAGCTATTTAACAATTCCCTGCATTCCTCAGCCCCTAGCTTCCCTGTTTTGCTTTACTTTCTGCAAAGAACATTTTGTCATCCTTCAAAATGATTACAGCATTTTTCAAAATTCCTTGGGCCACCTTCACAGCACATAAGAAATTACCTACTGCTGCCCCAAACCTGCTGTCCAGTTGATTCAGGCAAATTAGGTGATCGAACCAACAGTACTGGCATCACCTGGGGCCTTAGGAAGGGAAATTCTGTTTGCACTCTGGCCCTGAAGAATCACAAATTCTAGAACTAGAGGCAAAAATCTTTGTTTCAACAAAGTTTCTTGGTAACTCTGGAATAAACTAAAATTTGAGAACTACTGTTACAGGGGATCTGCTCTTCAAGTGTTTTCTCCAGAGCCAACACCAACTTAAGCTTTAGATTTCTTCCCTACTTGTCTTTCCAGGGAGTTTCCCTCCTTCCCTTTCTTCATACCAGTCTTTCTCTTTCAAGCCTCCTACTGACAGAGACATGTGAAAGCTCTTCTGTTCAAATAGTGACCTTCCTGGGAGTGCCTGGCCTTGCTGACCTTTTCTCAATGCACCTCATACCTTTGACTTGAAAGACTTTCTACTCTTTTGATTTTCCTCCTACCTCTCTCGCTAGGTTTTCTGTCTCCTTTGTTGATCTGTCCTCTTTTCTGCCACTAAAAGCTGGGAATGTCCCCTTTCACCTTACATTAGTGATTACTCTAAGGAAGTTTTTCAACTTTTATTGCTTTCGAGGTTATCTACACACAAATTTATATTGATAGTCCAGAATCTTCCCTGGTCATACCATTTCTTAAGGATATCTAGGAATTTCAAATTCTACTTCTTTGAAATCCAATTCATGATCTTCACCTATTGGTGAAACTAGCTATTTCATTTTATTCCTTTCTTTTCCTTTTTTAAAAAATAATTTTATTGAGAAACAAATAGCAATGGGATAGTTTCAAAACTGATTACTAGCACAGTTTCAATAATTAATACATTGCATATTGTTGTCTTAGTGGTTACTCATTGTACAAGATGCAGACATGATATCCTGTCCACAGACACTATTACAATAAATCTCTCTCTTCACTGAATTAAGAGAATACAGCTGTATATCTATCCTGATTATTCTGAATATACAGATACAAAATGTCATTCATTTGTATCCCCCTTTTTTGTTTAGTGTGGTCAGAGAAAGGTATTCCATTGTCATTTACATATTGTAGGTATGTAAATTCAGCAAAA
Organism: Octodon degus; assembly: GCF_000260255.1. Lineage (NCBI taxonomy): Eukaryota > Metazoa > Chordata > Mammalia > Rodentia > Octodontidae > Octodon > Octodon degus. The sequence goes on along the minus strand of NW_004524616.1, from coordinate 16,186,428 downwards.
TATTCCAATATAGTCCAGTAGTCCATAATAGTAGTGAGTTTTCCATAAGACTGTCAATGTCAGAAGTTGTTGACTTGAGCCTTTCACAGCTCAGCATATTAATATGGTTTTACTTCTTATGCTTCATTTTTATACTTTTCTGCTAGATGGTTAAGACCAAGATACTGCTTCTCAAGAAGACACTTATAAAAAATAAAGGAGATCAGAAAAACTATGGATTCCTTGAATTAGCAATATAGGAAAGAAAAAGATCGCGTGAAGCAGAGTCAAAGAGATATAGAGGAACTCAAAATCTCAATCACAAGCTTGCAAAACCATTTGAGTGAAGGCGAAGATACAGTTTCAGATCTTGAAGATGCCATCACAGCTAGTGAAAAGTTAAGAAAGGATCTCTTAAAAACAACGAGGATACAGGAAAAAATAATTCATCACCTGCAAGATGATGCAAAGATGAACAATATGAGATAAATAGGCATCAATGAGAAAGAAGGAGTCAATACAAATGATATAAAAAGAATATGGGCAAAAGTAATAGCAGAAAACTTCCCAAATATGAGGAAACAATCTGACATTCAATAACTGAAGCATACAGAACTCCAAATAACTTTAACTCAATTAAAAACACACCGAGACATATCATAGTCAAGATCCCAGGCATCCAGCACAAGAACAATATACTGAAAACCACTAGAGAAAAGAAACAGATCACATTTAAAGGAAAACCCATCAGAATAATGGCAGACATCTCTTCACAAACCATCAAGTCAAGAAGAGCATGGAGGAGCTGGAGAGATGGCTCAGTAGAATAAGCACTTGCCTGGCATGCTCAAGGGTCTGAGTTCAATCCCTGGTTCCGGAAAAAAAAAAAAAAAAAAAAAGAGCATGGAGAAGAGTACTTCAAGTCTTCTATGAAAATAAATTTCAGCCCAGACTACAATACCCTGAAAAACTCTCTTTCAAGTTTCATGGAGAAGTGAAATACTTCCATGACAAAGAACAACTAAAGAATTTCATGATGACAAAGCCAAGCCTACACAGACTACTAAAAGATGTTCTAGAGAGGGACCAAAATAATCAGAACTCCACAAACAAGAACAAAAGGAACCCACTAAATATGGCAAACAATTAAACACAGGAGAAAAAAGGAGTAAACAATAGCAGGTAAATAACATGTTGATCATAAGTCAATACTTTTTTTTATTTTAGTACAAAGGTTCTGTCTCTTCATCCTGCTGAATTATTCTTTCTTTCCCTTTCACCTAATTAATTACTACTATTCCTACCAATCTCAATTCAAACATCTCTTCTTTAAAGGAGCCTTCCTAAACCAATTTAATGCTTATCACATTATAATTTTATGCTTATTTTTATGATGATATAATTAAATGCTCATTTCTCCAATTATAATCTAAGCTACATGTAAAATGAACACTAATTCTGATTTGCTAAGAACAAAATCTCCCGTACTTAGCTTCTGGTTCATTGTGAGACAGCCAAAGCAACACAATGGATGTATAATTTTTCTTTCTGTATTTTTATGAGCAGAATATATTTATTGAGAGAAAGAAAGAAAGCTCCTGTCCCGAGAGAGGGACGGGAGGGGGGGCCCGAGCAGGTAGTTTCCCCTCAGGAAGTTGTCTCTTGCAGGGACTTTTACAGAGGAAAACCATGCGGTGAGGCGGGTCTGAGGTGGTGGAACAGATATGGGAACTCGCTTAGTTTGGCATGAGGTGGGACAAAACTATGGTCAACCAATGAGATTACAAGCACCATTGCTCAGGTAAAATTGATTAAATACAGTAACAAATGGAAAAGTAAGTCATGTAGCAAGTGGGCACAAATACAGAACAGGGTCTCTTCCTGTTGGGGGTTGGGCTAGTGACTCCTTTGGGCTCTTTCAAGTTGATTGTCTTCCATCTTGTCTTCTTGAGGGCCTGGCCCTGTCTGATTGTCTATAATATTTCTGTCTAACTAGGCTACCTGCAACATTTCCCCCTCTGAAGAAGTAACCCGAACTTCCATGAGGGAAATATGGGTGATGATTGCTCTGACTTCTTCAAGCTGAAACGGGTCATAGTTGTTGACCGGCAGTCAGATACATTCTTCAGAGATTCTATCTGAAGGCTCTCAGTAGACACAATTTTTCTTATCATTTATATACATGTGGTAAATATTGTTTACCCTATGTGAAAATTGATGACCCTAAATTTTTTGGGTGTTTTCTTTTTCATTTAGTATAAGGGATACAGGGTCTACAGGGTCTTACTACGTAGATCGGACTCATAGTGATCCTCCTGTTGTCAGCCTCCCAAGCACTGGGATTACAGGCACGCACCACCATGCCCAGTTTCATTCACCATCTCAGGACACCCCGGGGTTAGGGAAGCCAGCATGGCATGCTGGGGATCCAACCTGGGTCGCTGCACTCTGCCTAAATAGGCACTTTAGTCCACTAAGCTGTCAGGCCATCCCTCACCCTTAATGTTTTTGAATAAACCTAATGCTTCAAAAAACTTAGAAAAGACCTATATGTTCATTCTTAAATAATAAGTGGAAACTAGACATTTCTACATATGAGTCATTGCCTTAACAAGAGGCCAACCTCCAAGGAAACGAATGGTCATTGGTTGAGTTCAAGAAGGTAGGAGAGAGAAAGATTAAAACCACACACAAAAATAAAGTTAAATTTAAAAAGATAAAACCCTACAGTCCCTATGATTTCCCACAGTAATGACGCAAACACTGTCCAAAGAGAGCTATGGTGTTTCCACAAAGCACAAAGCTCAGCTGTGCTGCCAGCGTGCTGCCTCGAGGCTGGTCTCCCTGGGTCATGTCTGGTCAAAGCTTTCAGCCATAAGATCAAAACTTCACTCTTGGATCTTGCTGCACTCATACTGAAAATGCTTTTTCATATTTTCGATACCAGAAAGAACACACTGAATGCAAAAGGAGGAAAACTACATAAGCTTAGAGGGGCAAATCATGATTTGCCAGTTACTTATTTCTGCAATATATCAAATGATGAGCCATGATTTATAGGCCACTACCACTAAAAATTGTTCTGTTTTTCAATATAAAAATAAAACTTTATAAGTACAGATAGGAACTAGACGTGGGACAGGCCCAGTAGCCTAAAGAAAGATTTGGTTAGCTTGCATAAATAACAAGTCAGAAATCTTTCTAACACTGTCAAGTAATCAGTATGTCACAGCTTTCCCCCATGAGGGGAAACAAAACTTAATGATCACTGACTGTATCTGAAAACAGCCAAAATCTCATCAACAGATGGGTGACTGTCAATTAGCCATTTGTTAACCTGTGTGCATGCCTTGGCAGCTCTCCTGAAGTCACAGCAAATGGGTGGGAGGTGAGGGGATGCAGGAGCACGGGTGGAGGGATGAGTTCTCCTGAATCTCATTTTTAATTTTTCATAACATTGTATATCCTTGATAGAAATATAATCTGGTGGGAAAATAACATGAGGTAAAAAGAATTTTATTCAACATAAATCGGAGCCCTTGCTCTAGGGCCTTTATGGGTTGCATGCTTCCAAGGCAATGTTCTCCATCTTTCAAGTATGTAAGAATCAATAAGATGTTTGGTAAAAAGTCACATTCTAGGCAATTTTATTTAGTAGAACTGAAGCATGATGGAAGAATATGAATTCTAATACTCTAGAGGATTCATCTGTAGGACACACTTCAAAAAAATTGTTATGGAAAAAAATTCAAGTTCCTCTTATCCTTACTATATATAAGATTAAGAAAAAGCATGATCTTCAGCTACAAAAACTGTAGTGCAAATAAAAGATAGAATATTTCAATATCTTCTATTTTCTTACATGATATTCTGAGTAGGTTCTAGATCATGTTTCTCAGGTTTTCATAAAAATCCTTATTTAACTGCTTCTGATTCAATAGGTCTGAGGTGGGGCCCATAATTTTGCAGTTCTAAAAGGGCCATAGGCTTTGCTGCCACCACTAGACTTCAGATTCACATAGTGAGTGCTGTGATTCTAGACACTGGTATGAGAGCATCAGTGTACATTAGTGTTACCTGAAGGGCTGACCAGTATGCAGACTGTTGTCCCCACCCAAGTTTCTGACTCATGTGGCCACAGAGGTAGAGTTTGGGCCAATGCAGCTGCCAGCTTAGGAATGCTGGCAGCCACCAAAACCTTGAGAAAGCAAGTGGTAGTGGACAACTGTAATCCCCAAACTCAGGAGGCAGAGGCAGGAGGATTGCTGAGAGTTTGAGGCATGATCCCAAGGCCAGCCTGAACCACACGACAAGACCCTACCTCACACAACAACAACAATAACAACAACAAAACAACCAGATTGTTTCTCCCTTGGCAGCTGCAGAGAAAGCCCAGCCCTTGATACATATACCTTCAGTCTGGGGGGATGCCTAAGAACTTGTGTTTCAAACAGGTTCACTCACAAGTGGCACTGATACATTGGCCCTGGAAAAACACTATTTACTGTTGCCCTAGACTGTATTTGGGGGAGTGCTAGGGTAGAGAAATAAACATCTTTCAGAACTTGGGATGTTTCTTTTCAAACTCATTAAAGTACTGGCAAACAGCAAAAATTTGATATCATTACAAATCCTAGAAAAGATTACAATCACAGCCTTGTATTATTTCCCCCCCCCTTATTCTTTGAGGAATAGAAAGGATGTAGAAGGTGAATGATAATATCATATTTCAATTTTAAAAAATAGATAAAGACTTTGGAAAAGATATGTAATGTAAACTTCATGTATTGAAATTTAAACTTTACCTAAGTACAGAGCTTTGAAGTAATGTACCACTTCCCTCTAAAATCTGTTATGTAATGATAGGTGATTGTTGTCAGAAAAAGTCCCTACAGGATGGGGAGGACAAATTTAGGCTAAGAATGTTTTCCCACCAACCTGAGGCCCTACCTACTAGGCTCCAACCCTCTGGGGACCTCCCCCATGTCATGTTCCTTTGAGTTGAGGAATTAAGTGTCTTTTTAAAAAGTGTCCTATCCTGTATCATGTCTGCATCTTGTACTATGAATAACCACTAAGAAGACACCAATATGCAATGTATTAATTATTGGAACTGTCCTATTGGGACCGGGGGGATGGCTCAATAGAATAAGTGCTTGCCTGGTAAGCACAAGGGCCTGAGTTCAATCCCTGGTTCCACAACAAAAAAGAAAAGAAAAGAACCTGTCCTACTAATTGGTTTTGAAACTGTCCCATTGCTATTTGTTTCTCAATAAAATTATTAAAAAGAAAAAGAAAAGTGTCCTATCCTGAAGGATTAACCCATAAGGCATCAATGTTCACCTGGGCTGGAATCATCCGTGGGATGGTAGATTTTTCTGAGTACCTGTTATGCATCAGGCCTGGGTCTAGATCCTGACGATGGTGCCAAGAACAAAAGGAGCAAGACCTCAGCTTGGTGGAGCTCATGCGGAGTTTGAGCTGGGTCTGCTGGGTACTGGGAAGTGAGTAAGTGGAGGAGGCCGTAAATGATGTGGAGAAAATACAACCGCCTGGGATGATGAAAGAGGGTCTGCTTCATTACATCTCACAGTTGGAGAAGATTTCCATGAAGAGGTGATTAGTGAGTTGTGAAAGATAAGAAAAGCCAAGTATGGCCTTTATCAAGTCACATAGCCAAGTCACTTATTATTTTGGTGTGTGGTTGGGAAGAAGAGGCAATTTTTGACAATGGAGGAATATGGAAAAATGAGGAAACTGCATGGCAGGATCCACTCAGGAGAAAAGACTGGCAGAGTGAGGAGGGTGCGAGGCTGTGAATGACACACGAGCCTACACTGCCTGGGGAGGCTGCACTCTGAGCCACAGCTCTCAACTACATTCAAACTCACGCACTAAAAATAGCCAAATCCCGATCTGCTGAAGTTCCAACCAGCGCTGAGTCATTGAAATAGTGAAATAATTACTCTCAGGTTTGAGCAGCTGTGAGGCCCCAGCCCACAGGAACACACTTCAAAGAACTGGCCGCTGTTCTCAGTCTTTCCATTTCTGAAGCAACAAAGAGCAGCACTGAACTTCTGGCAGCCTGGTCAATATGGTGAATCAAAGTTTAGCAAAGATTCCTGCTGGGAAGATCCATGTCTGACGCTGTCCCAGGAGTTCCAAGGAACAGCATACAATACCTCCACCCCACACTCGGAGCGCAGCCGCCTCCCATCCCTTCCCCTCCACCTGGTCCCTCCATGTGCATTTGCACCATCCACTTGAACAAAGTCAACTTTCAAGAGAGGTAGAATTTCCTGGTAGCTTAAGAACAAAGCCTATATGGCTTACTCAAGAGTTTACATATCGTGTAAGTAGACATCCCACGGCACTCAAGAGTGTGAATAGCAACCAGGAAGCTAGTTTCAGACAAGAGCTTTCAAATATTCATTCAGAAGCTGTCAGAGTGCTTGCCTGTGGGGAATAAGAACAGTGCGGCACTCTGCCTGCACCCAGTGCTCAGAGAGAGAAAAGTTCCCCCAGCACAGCCTCCCTCCGGATGGAAGTGGCTGCCTCTAATCGCACTTCATTTATTGAACGTGAAAGGAGGTCTGCTGTGGGCACGAAGTAATGACCCCGCAATTCATTTTACTTTCTGGTGTTACAGACAGGTTTCTTTGGGTTCAACAGGGTCAAAGAGCTTAAAATGTTATCTAGGATAAGACAAATACACAATTTTACTCTTACTCTATTCTATTTTTTCCTCAACAATTAATTAGGAGACATTCTTTTACTCAAAAAATGTGGGATGCGGTTGTACAACACTTAGGGTGGTTCATAAAGGCTGTCTACAAAATCAAGCGTGCTTGGGAACCCATTGGCCAACATTTCCAGATGAAGAAGAATTCTTCCCAAATCTCGACATGGCAACATCCTCTTGGACTAAAATGTTCCATCGTCGGACGTGGTAAAACCTTTCACAGTGATGTGTCTCCTGGCCAACAGCTTTTGAAAGTCAGGCAAACAAGCCTTCAAGGGCTCACACTGAGTTAAGAAAACATATTCTGCATGACTTTAGGACCAAATTAGGGGCCAAAGTCTTCATTCTTCCACTCAAGACTCGGTTTATGTCTCCACAGGCAATGTGAAATGGAGTGTAGAAAGATGACCTCATGAAATAAATTAGTTTAGACAGGATGCCTGGTTTGTTCCTCCCTCACAAGATGTGTGTGTGTGTGTGTGTGTGTGTGTGTGTGTCTGTCTGTCTGTCTGTCTGTCTGTCTGTCTCTCTGTCTGTCTTTATGTGATTGTGTATTTAACAGCAGGCTAAATAAACAATAACACTAACGTGATCCACTAGAAGGGCTTTAACACTAGAATCAGGATTTTCTTCTGGTTTCTGTCTGCCATTCACCAACTAGGTGACCGGCAAAATGTCTTAAACCTGTGTTTCCTTTTCTGTAAGATGTTCTTATAAGACCTATCATACCACTCCCAGAGTGGAGAGGATCAGAATGATAATGAAAGAGAATGCCTTGTACTGACACATCAGGGTTCCACATTACTGCCAATAAATGTCCCTGCTAATATTTGCACCCAGTTATCCATAGACAAGTGGTTGCTTTTCTTGGGTACAAACTGATACACCACAGCTTAGACCTTTCAGTCTCTCCCACCAGGACCACAGAGCGACTCATTTCCCAGTGTTGGATGAACTCACTGTCTCCATAATGACCCAAGCATAGCCGCCCCCAGAAGATAGCAGCATAGGAAATTGAATCTGAGGTCCCTTCATGGAAAGCAGGGCAGCAATCATGGTGAGCACACTGGGGGGTTTCATCTGAGTTGACTGCTTAGGTTCATAAAATCTCTTTCATTTTTCATCAGAAGATTCCAAGTTTTATATATTTATTATCCCTCTCATTATTTCACAGCCAGCAGCATATTTTACTTGTAGCAGTGCCTAACTTGGAATAATTTTGGAAACCACAATGCTTATGAAGCATGGCTTATGAGGGCACCAGTAAGCAGACCTTGCTCTTTATTAACAGGCTGGGCTGAATATTGCTTACATTTGCACCCTGGTGTGCCCTGCCATTTCAACTTTTTTTCCTACCAACAACTATAGAACATGGGGATAATTCAGCCTGGGCCTTCCCCCCCCGCCACCTCCACCTTCTCACGGTTTCAAGGAACCTGGTATAAACATAATTTATGTAGCTCCCCCTATTCACACTGAAAGGCCCTGACCATTGAGTGGCAACAGCAATAACAGTTGTTTTCATGGCCAATGTGCTTTAGTGAAATATAGTACAGGGTCACTGCTGCCTTCTTCCACCACAGTCTCCCTTTCAAAAATTAGTGTCCATGGGTGGCTGTCAATATAGATCAAGCTAAGGGGAAAAATATGTTCACTGAGAAGTTCTTTGGCCTGGACTATAATACACAGCGAACATGGTGATTGCAGATGGATTTTTGCCTTCCTAAATGTTTCTGTTCTTTTCCTACACTGCGACCTTTGTGAGTTCATTTGGCTCATATTTGAGTGATTTGACCATAAAGAAGTGAGCTTAGGTCATTTGATTTATTTAATAAAACACAGTTTGAGTCTCTACCATTAGAAGTAAAATGCTTATGTATTTCCCTGAGTGTTGTTTTTATAAATTCAATGAGATTATTAAATTAACACATTTCTCTCTAGAAAAGAAGATTGATTCATTCTGCTGAGTTCTCAATGAGACAAGAAGACAACAGATAGGCAGAAGAGAGCAGGAGAAGAGGTGCTGGTTAAAATGGAGTAGGAAGAGAAAAAAAGGTATAAGGAAGAAGGCAAGCTATATGCTTTTGTGTTTGGGAATGCAAAAGAGCAACAGTCCTACTGCAAGGAGTACACAGAGTTCGGCGACTCACACCTGGCAGGGCTCCCGGCCTCAGGGCACACAGCAGCCAGAACTTCTCCTTTCCTCAAGGTTCTCCAGACACTCGTGGCAATGCACCCTTCACAACCTCATGAAAAGACAATGTCAACACTCATAGTGTAAACTGAGCCAAAAGCCTGGTTGTTGAGCCGTTTTTCTCCAGACCACGCACCATGGCCAGAAGACTCATAAGGCCTTTGGGGTGAGTGAGTAGTGCAGAGTGTGCCTAGGGCTGACCTGTCCTTCAGGGACACTGCCCCCTGGTCATGAGTCCTGCTGGAAGCCTGTTATGCTCTCAAATCTCACTTGTGTCATTGCTTTGACCTTAAATGTATTCTGTACCCAGTTCTTTTCTTTGTTAAATGAGGACACCAGGATCTACTTGACAGAATTGTAATACGATTACCCGGGATGTGGAGTCGGAAGATGGGCAGTTCTAAGGAACTTTCATTCACTCACCCTGGAACGCTTACTGTTTTCTGTTATTTGCTGCAGAGTTATCCATATAGCACCATGTATCATTGCCATTTACTGCCCTCCCTCTTTCTCTCCATTTACCTCTCTCTTGTTCCCTCTCTTGTTCTCAGTTACATGACTGCAAGCAACAGGACCCTGAGTGCATCCTAGGTTTAGTGTTTGGATCTGGCTTCATGCTTATAATGCAGCAGTGCTCTAATGCATGGGGACCAAAGTGAGAGACAGAGAGAGAGAGAGAGAGAGAGAGAGACAGACAGACAGACAGACAGACAGACAGACAGACAAGAGAGAGGGAGACAGAGACAAAGAGACAGACAGAGAGAGACAGAGGAAAAAATGCTAGTATGTGACATGTGGCATAACCCTAGTTACATCAATATCCACTTGAATGACACGCCTCTTAGAATTGTGAGAGTATGGCCTGCAAAATCAAATAGCCCTGACCTCTTGTCATCACTGTTGTTGTTGTTATCACTACTTCTACTAGTACTACTACACCCCTCTTGGATCCATTTTTATCCCCTTCTGTTCCAGTATTCAAAATTTAAGTGGAGAGAAATGAATATGTGTTGTATGAAGTAAAGCATTTTTGGGATGTTAACCTTTTACATTTTTCTTAATCAGGAAACCCTCATCTCCCTGAGAACAAAGGCAAATCCATTCGAGCAGCTGACTATGCACTTGATCAAGGGCCAAGTCAATCCCTTGACACAAAGAGCTTCATGCCTGCCAGCCTGAACATTATTCTCTGATGCCTTGGAAGAAGTGAGCAATGTTAGGAGGAATGGAAACACAGCTGCCCAAAGCCATGCCCGCTGGAATGCCTAGACTCCACCTCAAGAACCTGAGCCCCTCTGAGCACCTGACAGAACAAAGGAAAGAAACCAAAGCTGTGCCACTCCCTTCTGATGAAGCAAGACTTGTATCAGAAACATACAAGGACTGGGTGTGACCCAACAGTTTGAGGCCAAACAAGAGAAGTGTGAATTCCTCAAAAAAAGAACTAAGCTAAACAAGCCACAAAATGAGCAACAAAACAAGACCTCTTTCAAAATAAAACAATAAAAAGGGCTGCAGATATAGTATGGTACCACCATAAAAAATAAATAAATAAAAAGAAATTCAAAAAGAAAAGGAAAGGAGGGAGGAGATGGAAGTGCTGGCCAGATAGCTCAGCAGACTAAAGCACCTGTTTAGGCAGAGCATACTGGCTGGAGTTCAATCCCAGGCACTACAAGCCAGGTCAGCACCACCCCCAGAGCATGCTGAGACTATGATTGAGACTGGGCATGGTGGCACACGCCTGTAATCCCAGTGCTTGGGAGGCTGAAAATAGGAGGATCACTTCAAGTCTGATCTACATAGTGAGACCCTGTAGACCCTATAGACCCTGTACCAAATACGTTAAAAAAAAAAAAAAAGAAAGAAAGAAAAGAAAAGGGAGACAAGGAGGAAGTGAGAAAAGGGAAAATAGGACGGAAAAAAGGGAGGGAGGAAAGAGGAAGAGAAGGAGGGAAGGAGGGAGGAAATATGAAGGAAAGAAGGAAGGCCCTAGTATTACCTGTTTCTTTACCGCTTTTATTGTTGCTACTGTTTCCCATGCTACCAGTGGAAATCAGAGCCTCCCACATTCTAGGAAAGGTGGGGGACTTACGTCCAACCATGAGTTCTAGGGCTCCTTCACTGTCATTCCTGTCTCTGCCCTGGCATGACTTGCGGACAATTTCAGAAACAGAAAGGAAGACACACTGAAAACATAAAAGGAACTAAGATAAACAAGCCCCAGTGACCCTTCTTTTCAAATGGAGAACTTCTTTCCTTCCAGAAACTTAACCATTAGCACTCCTTTCAACAGAAGTCTTTTTCCAAATGAAGGACCATTTTGTATCTGCATATAAAAAAATAGGATAGATATACAGCTACTTTCTCTTAATTCAATGAGAAGAAGGATTTGTACTAATAGTGTTTGTGGACAGGATATCATGTCTGCAACTTGTACTATGAATAACCACTACAAAGACCACAATGTGCAATGTATTAATTATTGAAACTGTCCTACTAATCGGTTTTGAAACTGTCTCATTGCTATTTGTTTCTCAATAAAATTAATAAAAAAAAGAATTATTTTTCTGATGATGAGGTTCTCCCTTCATGTTTATCTCAGTATAATCAAATAACTACTCACAAAACTCTGGTAAGGAGGACTGAGGAGATAGCTCAGTGGTCTAAGCGTCTGAACTACAAAGTGAGTTCAAAACCAGCCTGAACTGCATAGCAAGACCCTGTATGTCTCAAAAAGACAAAAAAAGAGGAAGGGAAATAAAGGAAATGAGGAAAGGAAGGGGAGGAAAGGGAAAGATAACAGGGAAGGGAGCTATATAAATAACTTTGAAAAATACTTAGCTTCTAAGCCTTGCTTACTCATTCTATAAAATCTTATTTATTCAGAGCTATAATTAAACCAGGCAATTGTGAGTCTGGGGTTTTAGCTCAATGGTAGAGTGTTCTTGTCTAGCATTCAGGAGGCCCTGAGTTAAATCTCCAACCCTTAAAAAAATTAAAAAAAAAATCAGATGGTGGTAAAATACCAGAGCAGAACCTGCCTCTCTTCTCGTGGTGGCAGTCGTGGTGGGGAACCAGCTGCAGGCAGAGTCCACAGTCCCTGGCCTCCTTGTAGCCGTGTGTAGCTGTGCCAGGAAGCTCCAGCCAATGACAGGCTGGCACAGTGACACTCCCCAGACCATAGACCTTATATACTGTCTTGTACACACTCCCTGCTGCCTGCTCACTGGAATGGCATCCCACATGACCCTGCAGACCACTGTGAGCCTGAGTGCCTCAAACTCTGAAACATCCAGCCTAGATGCTTACTAGCAAGGAATATATTTCTACATGCCTAAGCCACGATTTTTGTTGAGTCACCTATTATAATAGCTCACCCTACCTTACCATTGGTCCTGGCACGTAGCATAATCTCAGTAAGTTACAGCTGTAGTTCAAATCATGAAGAAGAAAGAAATATCATTATATATATTTTTTTCCTTTACAGTGCAATAGTAGCTAATAATAATAGTTATAATAATAGCTAATAATATCACTGAGCTGGGGAGATATCTTAGTGGCACAGTGCCTACCTGGCAAGCACAAGGTACTGAGTTCGATTCCCAGTACTAAAAAGGAAAAGAAAAGAAATAATGGCATTGACACAAATGTGTTACTGAATCTCTTGATCCTAAACTCAATAATATTACTACTTCACAGAGATTATGGGATATTTATTAAACTAATACTTTTCAAAGAGACTTCAGGGTCCAAGACCAAAATCTAATAGCTTAATGAATATAATAATGAGTATACAGAGACCATGTTACACTTATATAAGAATTCATAAGCAAAGATATTATTAAGGAAGTAATAGGAATGTACCAATCTAAGAAAAATCTAAGAATGAAATCTACCAGGGAACTCTAGTCAGATTTAATTTGATTTGATTTTTAAATAAACTGATGACTTAATAATGCCATATTGACTTTAAGAAAATACTACTTTAAGTAATTGTAATTGGATTCCTTGTAAGTAAAAGTATTTAATATGTTCAAAATTCAAATATCTTAAATCATAAAAGTAAATTACCCAGCTACACAATGATAGACAACTTAAAGATTTGTATAAATTTTACTTGTTAGATTTACTTATTTATTTATTGTATGTTTGTTTGTTGGATCTTTCTTGTTCTTTTCTTTCTGATACAAGATCTCTAACTATGTAGCCCAGGCTGGTCTCAAAGTTTAAGCCCTACTGCCAAGTGCTAGGATTACAGGTGTACACTACCATACCTGGAAGTTATTTTTAAATTTCTGAAGTCATTCATACATATATATTCCTTTTCATCTCCTACAAAAAAAGTAGGAGTTTTAGACAAAAAGGAGTTGCTCATACATACATATGCATTCTTTTTGCTCCCTCACAATTGATAATTCTAAATTTGGCCCTTCTACCCTAGCTCTGGAAACCATTTTGCAGCAATCTTAAAAGAATTCTTCTAACTGAAACAATTTCAAGGACTTTCTTGCTGTACAGCACTGGAGCACTTAACAAAACTGCTATTGTGCACCTCCTGCCTTCCTATAAAAATCAATATTTAAATCTAAAAGAATAAAGGAAACACCTAATAAACTATTGTCTCAGATCCAATGTAATAGGTTTTTTCCTTTTTTAAAAAAATAGGAATTTAATCACAGATTCCTTATGAAGAAGTACAATAATTCTTTAAGAAATAATCACCAGACTAGGGTCAGCCAAATAGCTCAGCAGATTAAAGTGTCTGCTTAGGCAAACACAGGGACTGGGAGTTCGATCCTGGGCCTGCTGTGCCAGCCCTGCCCCCAGTTGTGACTGGGTGTGGTGGCACACCAACGTAATTCCAGCACTTGGGAGGCTGTAAACAGGAGAATCACTACAAGTCTGATCTACACAGTGAGACCCTGTAGACCCTGTCCTAAAATAAAAAATAAAAATAAAAATAAATAATCACCAGACTAATCTTACAAACTCAAATCTACATATTCTGCTTTAAATATTTAAGATTAAGGGCCGGAGATATAATTCAGTGGCACAAGCAACTGCCTGGTGAGCACAAGGTCCTGAGTTTGATTCTCAGTACAAAAAAAAGTGAAGATTAAAACCTAAAGAGCCAGGCATGGTGGGACACACCTGTAATCCCAGCACTCAGGAGTCTAAAGCAAGGTTTCAAGTTTGATGCCTTCATAAGGAGACCTCATCTCAAAACAAACCTCCCCCTTTAAAAAAAAAAGATTAGTATCTAGATTGGTCACTATGTCATTTTACTATGAAAAACTGATATAGAGAAAATAAAGTAATTCCCAATCCACTAGATACACCAAATTCTTATTCTCCAAAATCAAAGAATGAATTCTGTAAAATGCTATGATCAAAGGCTTAGGGTAAAAGTCATGCATTAGGAGGCTTCCACCCTGCTGGTGGAAACGCATCAGAAAAGAAGCTAAAGCTGTTAGGCAGCCCTCAACTTGACCACAGTAAGGAGCCACACAAGTTTGTTGCAGAATTGTCAATTCACAGAAATGGAAACAATCTTAATGTCTATTAAAATTAAAATAAAAAATAAAATTTAATAGTTTTATAATAAAGTACTAAGTACAGCAGCAGTTTAAAATAGTTGTTAAGGGCTGGGGAGATGGCTCAGTAGGATAAGTGCTTGCATGATAAGCACAAGGGGCCTGAGTTCAATCCCCAGTTCTGCCAAAAAAATAAAATAAAATAGTTGTTAATTATATGTAGCAACAGGGAAAACTCAAAATATATTACAGGAAAAAAAAGTATGAAATAATAGTAATTTGTGTACAGGTACAAATTCTCTATGTTCAATGTAGTCATTATATATGTCTAAAATGTACTAATAAAATCTAAATGTTATAAAAAAGAAATAACAGCTACTCATAAGACTCATTAAATAAATTCTCAAAGTACTCTCTATTTATTTATTTTTAATTTTATGTATTTGATAAGGGTCTTGCCATTCAGTTTAGACTTGTAGTGATCCTGCTGTTTAGCCTCCCCGGAGCGGTGATTACAGGCTTGCACCACCAAGCCTGGTCTCACCAAAGTACTCTTTATTTGCTAAGGAAAATAAGTATATAGGCAGGGATCCAGTAAGAGCGAGAGAATGCAAACAGCACTGAGGCCTGGGTTCCCGGTGCTCTTCAGCAGGACTTTGTCCATCTCAGTTTCAATTTTTATCAAAAGAATTATTTGTTCACTGTATCTCCGATCCAAAAATTAAACACTATGCAGTGCAAACTCATAGTGGTTCTTCTGTCTCAGCCTCCCCAGCACTGGGATTACAGGCATGTGCCACCATGCCCAGTTTCAGTGGCTGGCTTGGTGTCTGGGACCAGCGCGGAATGCAGTACTGGGGATCCAACCCAGGTCCCTACATTTGCCAGGCAGGCACTTAGACCACTAAGCCATCTCCCCAGCCCCTAAACATTTTAATACTTTTAATGTAAGAGATCAAGGACACTGACATAGCAGTTGAAATTTATATCATAGTGAACAAGGATGTCTACAGTGGAGTTATTTGATATGTTTAAATTATCTTAAATACTCTATTTCAGAAAAATGACTCTCATGAGTTTTGTTTTTGTATTTAATGGATTTCTTAATATTTTCTAAAGGAATGTTTATAATCTAAGATGTCTCTGACCACTAAAAGCATTAGTTAGTATTATGGTCCCAAACTTTTGTGTGTAGGACCTCAGCTATGAGCCCACTTCTAGCTTTAACAAAGAACAATGGACAGAGAAGATGAAATAATATGCAGGTGAGAATCAAAGAAATTGCACCTAATTTATATGATAAGTATTTAAACTTTGGCAAGAATGTACTAAAATAAGATCTCAATGGGAATTTTTTTAGCTACTTGAGGCTCTTCCTTCACTGCAGCTGTAAAGGCCCAAGGGAGAGCTGCTGAGGTTCAGCCGACTCAGCACCCCCATCTAAAAACCGCCCTGGTTCCACCTACAGTCTTACCTAAATGAGATTATTGTGAGTCCAGTCTTAAGAGTGCTGTGTTTAAACTTCTGAGGCAGCAATCTCCATAAACTCCTCTCATCCTGGGGAAGGGGCACAGGAGACTAGATCAAGCCTGTTGAGATTTAAATGAGTTCCTCCAGGGAGATCAGAACTGAATTTAACAATTAAATGCAAGAGGGATGGAAGCAGCCCAAAGTCATCCCTAGGTCAGTGCAGAAGGCATTAGATAATTTATGATGCAAATTTGCTTCCTTAATTATGTTGGTTTGCACTGCTCTAAAGTGAGTCTGTTTTGCATTCCTGAGCATGTGTGGGTGATTTCAGAGATGGGCTCAGGACTGAGACTGGGCTGCACATGGCTTTAATAATGACCTGGATGCCCTATGAAGTACGTAATCTGCATCAGGATAATAAAAGACCTCTTAGCTCTTTAGTTATCAGTTAGATAAATATAAACTCTGGCCAGGTTTTGCGTGCCAGTTAGTGTGCTTTGCAGGTGGGGTGCAGGGGTGCTGGTTCAGGCTCCAGAGCAGACTGAAATCCCGGGTAAGACGTGCTATAATCACCGAATCGTGAGTCCACGCAGAGCCCTCACACTGCGGACGTTTTTCTGTAGATGTTCTCACACAGCCCAGGAAGACAAGTAGGTGAATTCAGCGAGGCCCTTCCATACACAGCTTCCAGGCGTCTCTGCGCTGCCAGCTGCACCTGGTCCTCTCTCTGCTCTGCATCCTCACAAGGCGCCAAGTCAGCACCCAGCTCTCCTAGAACAGCGCACCTTGGTTCCTTGACGGGATGTCTTATCTTAGTTTTAGAAAGAAAACAAACAAAAA
>NW_004524616.1:16165447-16169566 GCF_000260255.1 Octodon degus | reverse complement strand
GGATGTCTTATCTTAGTTTTAGAAAGAAAACAAAAAAAAAAAAACAGAAGAAAACTAAAGCCATTGAGAAACTGCTTTTTCCTTCCAACTTTAACTCCACTCCAGATTATTCACAAAGTCAAGTAGATTTATGTATGGCAAGAGCCAGATGGGAAGTGAGCAACCATGTTGTCCAACCAGGAATAGAAGCCCAGCGAGAACCAGTGCTCTGCCCTAGCGCAGGGAGCTGAGGCCCAAGCTGGGAAGGAAACCTGGTGGCGGGGAGTGGGGCCTAAGCCAAACCCTCAGGAGCCTCACACACACCCCGGTAAACATAAAATAAATTTTAAAAATAAAGACGTTAAATGTCCTTTAGAAAATAGTATGTATTTCAATACAAACCTTAAGAGAATTACTGTAAGAATTAGGTCTATTCGGGATAACATTACCAACACTACTTACATAAAAACAATTTGGGATACCTTAAAGTTTCTTTCCAGTTATGAATATCTATTTATCTAGATGGCATAGTCTCTTATTTTATTGTGTGTATAAAATTGAGTGTATGGAGTAGAATAAGCACCTGCCTGGCAAGTGCAAGGTCCTGAGTTCAATCCCCAGTAACACACACACACATAAATAAATAAATAAATGAAATCGAAGGTGTGAAACTTTGCAAAAATGATATTTCTTGGGCTATTTTTCTGGGACCTTTTCGATATCCCGCTGTGTGAACTATTTGAGCTAGAGATGGTAATAAGGAATGAGACTCTTTCCACTGGGAATATGGTTTCCATTAGAGCACAGTGTACACTAATAGTTGCAGACTTTATTGAGTTACCGTTGGGTGATCAAAACTACTTCACATTTATAAAAAGAAAAACATTAGAAGCAAGGTCAGTTTGACAGAAGTGTGACATTTGCAGAAAGAGCCAATGCTTCTCCATCCATAAGGCCAAGTTAAACAAGACACAGTCAGACCTCACGGCCTCTCAGGTTCATAAACTCAGCACCCGGAGGGTGGTGTTTTGTCCTCGCTCTGCCTCTTCCACCAGCCCCTCTGCATTGTCCACACTCCTGACCACGCTCTCGTAAATGCCACATGTCCTGGTGTCTCGCTGACCTTTTTGTAAAACGGGCTTTTCTCTTTCCTTTTCCTTTTCCTTGTTAAATGATTTGAACAGATACTATATTTTATTCTGTTTACAAAGGTAAAACAAAGGATGAGAATCTGTCTACATGGCTATGAAAGGAAAACAGACAATAGTTATAGAATATTGTAGAAAAATGTACTCCCAATTGCTTCTGAAGATGCAGATTTTTTAACCAACAATGTACTTGACTACAAAGTATCTTTTATGACTCAATATGAACTCAAAGACAGATAAAAATACTCAGAAAAAGGAATCAAAAAATTCCAAGATTTTCCTTTACACAATACAAACCTTAGATAATTTGTAGCTTAAAGGTACTGGATATAACTGATCTGAAGTGATACATCCTTCCTATATCTCAAGAGCGCACCAAGTTGTGAGGCTTCCACGGTGCCTCACCTGGTGCCAGGCCACGATCTCAGCCCCTGACTCTGCAGAGAAGAAAGCAAAGTTGCCCTTGGCAGTAGACGTACCTGTGCCTTCAGACAGACAGACAGACAGACAGACAGACAGACACACACACACACACACACACACACACACACACACACACACACACACACCACAGTCCTATAGATTCCTCTCACAACCTCAGGCATCACCTCTTGCTGTGCTACAGCCCAGCTGGCCCCACTGCCCAGAAGTCCCTGGTCACAAAATACCTTTACTTACTGGCTGAGTAACTAAGAGCAAATTGTTGAAATTCTCTATTTGTCCCTTTCCTCCTCAGTTAAATCAGGGTCATAATCCTCATGATACAAGGCTACTAAAGACATAGTCAGTGTCTGAGATGGGGTAACAGTAACACACTTTCGTCTTGACTCAGCAACGTTTCCTTCACTTCTGACTCCTCATGTGTCCCTCACAAACACCACTGCAGAAAGTGTCTCCAGCCTTGTGATTCTGAGTCCTCCTTCCCACTCTCCACCCACTGAAATCATCGACAATCCTGTAGCTGGTTCTCATCTCCATGCTCTGCAGCTGCCCTACTCCTTGCTCGAAGCTCAGAGTGGCTCTCCCTGTGGTTCAGGGAGAAGGAGAGACCTCTCCCAGCTCCCGGGCTGGCCTCCCCCAAGGTCCTGCACCACACTTGCTTTCGCTGTTTCCTCCTCTTCCCTTGCTCCTGGGATGTTAGAGATTGTTTATTGCAGGTGGGTTTTCCTGAGTCCCACTCTTGAGCTCTTGCTCTCTGTTCTTTCACCTCTGGCTTCCTACTCATTGCAGCAATGTGGAAGGTTAGAAACCAGATTGCCAGAGAAAGAGAGAGAGAGAGAGAGAGAGAGAGAGAGAGAGAGAGAGAGAGAGAGCTGAACCTTGACCTTCACACTGAGCTACATCCCCAGTCATTTTTGATTTTTTTTTGAAACACTGTCTTTTTTTAAATTTACTTATTTATTGTATTTTAGGACAGGATGTACTGGGTGTACATGATCTCACTGTGTAGATAGAACTCGTAGAGATCCTCCTGTTTACAGCCTCCAAAGTGCTGGGATTACAGGCACTCACCACCATGCCTGGTCTCAATCGCTGTCTCAGTGTACCCTGGGGGTGGGCCCAGCACAGCAGGCCTGGGGATCGAACTCCCATCCCCTGTGTCTGCCTAAGAAGGTGATTTAATTCACTGAGCTATTTGGCCGGCCCTTGAGACACTGCCTTGCTAAGTCACTGAGTTGCCCAAGTTGAGCCCAAACTTGAGATCCTTCTGCTGAAAGTTCAGAGGCCCTCTACCACTAGGTGTTTGTCCTTTGACAAGCAAACCTTTCCATACCAGGTCCTTTATTTGTAAGAATTGGGAAAGTGTTGTTTTAAAGATTAAATAAGTTAGCTCTCTGATCACTATTTAAAGGGAGTACATAGTGCTCAATAAATATGTTAGGCACATGCAGTGGTACACTCCTGTAATCCCAGCTATGCGAGGCTGAGGCAGGAGGATTGCTGTGACTTTAAGACCAGCTTGAGCTACAAAGCAAAACCTTGTCTCAACAAAGCAAATAATAATAAATAAATAAGTGCTAGACACCCCCGCCTGCCACGTGCACTGCCTCGTGCTGCTCTCTCCACCCTCATACTACTCAAGATTTGGGTTTCATTTCTTAAATATACTAACGGCCTCCTCGTCTCCAAATGAAATGCTGCTTCTAATCTCCATGTTCTCCTAAAACTGAGGTCCTCACTACAGAGACATCCCTTGTCCTGGAAAGCAGGGGACAGGACAAGGGAAAATTCTGAAAGATTTTCCCACTGCCCTTTCCACCCAGGCCCTGAAAGACAGCACCATCCCAAAGCACTGTGCAGGACCCAGGGACAGCACTCCATCAGCCCTCACTCAGAAGCCTTCCCTTCCTATGCCTGTGTCCTGGGGCAGAGGTGATTAATCTAGGGGGTGCTGCTGAGCACGGGTGCAGAAGCTCCTAAGACAGGGACAGAGACAGTGTCAGGCACAGGAAAATGCCCCGCTGTACCCCAGGCTGACTCTGGAGACAGTCAAGGAGAAGTGAGGCCCCTAAGGCTGACAGATCCCAAACTGCCTGGAGCCTCTGGCTGTGCACTCTGCCTACCCTCAGGGGAGCTGAGAGCCCCAGAGGGGAACCGAAGATCAAGGGGTCCCAGTGGCTAGACTTGGGTGGCCCCCATGTGGGCCTGGAGCCCACAGAGCCACAGAGCCTTGGCAAAGTCCCCACAAGGACAGAGCAGCAAGTGACCCAGAGCCACAGGGCGCAGAGCCCCCAACCCTGCCGCAACCCCTGGGGTGCTCCACCATCCCTGCCTGTGTGGGAATCAGTTGGGGAACCAATGCCTGAGGGCAAACAGTCTTGGCCTTTATTACTTAGTAATGTTGAACTGAGCTCATTGATTGCCATGTTTCCTTTTCTGTCAAACTGAAACAGCACAAAAACCTTATCCTACCTTTTATTTTGTCTGGAGGTTTGTTTCGTTGGTTGATTCACTTTTTGTCTCTTCATTTGGTTTGCCTTTCTTTTTTTTT
>NW_004524616.1:16149327-16165347 GCF_000260255.1 Octodon degus | reverse complement strand
TTTTTTTGATACTGAGTCTTGTCATGTTGTTCAGACTAATCTGAATTTGCAATTCCCGTGGCTCAACCTCTGGAGTGCTGGGACTGCAGGTGTGCCCCGCTATGCTCAGCTATCTTGTTGTCATTGCTGTTGTTGTTATTTTGCTCTTAAACAGTGCATTAAGAAGGAACAGTGGTTCTGGAGGGATGAAGAAAGACTATAAAAGTGCACATTTAGGCATGCATACTGGAAAGCTAGAAACATAACCACTTATATAACTTGAACCACTAGAGGGAGTATGCACAGGTACAAACAAAATAGGACAAAACTGCATTGTAATGTTCAATTGGCACCCGTGAGTTTATGACCAGAGATAATTCTATGTTAAAATATATAAATACTGGGCCGGGGAGATGGCTCAGTGGAATAAGCGCTTCCCTGGCAAGCGCAAGGGCCTGAGTTCAATCCCCTGTTCCACCAAAAAAATAAAATAAATATGTATATATACTTTTAAAAGAAGCTGTGAGGAAAACATAAATTGAAGTTATATCTCATCAAACAAAAGCTCAGCTGAGTCACTAGTCCATGCAGGCACTGCGAAGTTTCCCGCGGGTTTGCAGGACATAACAATCACCTCACGTGATAAGTTAGCACATGTTTGTGCCACAGCTCAACTTTTTTTTATCCCTTCCCTCTCTCCCTCAAACTATGGTGAACTTTAAAAAAAAACTAAATGTACAAGTTTTCAGTGGTTCTCTTTTATTTATTCTTCTTTTGAGGGGAGGGTTCTGGATCTTGTTTTGTAGCCCAAGCTGGCCTGAAGCTCAGCGTAAACTTCCTGCCTCAGCCTCCTGAATGCTGGGTTTACAGGGATGTACCACCATGCCTGGCTATTTATTCTTAAGTAGGAAATTAAGATCCATTAGAATCTTAAATTAAAAGTTAAAACTTAAAAATTTAATCTTGATGTTATATCTTAGCATTTTCTAGTTGTAATTTATACATTAGAGCTAGGCATGGTGGCACATGTATTAATCCCAGCTACTTAAGAGGCTGAGGCAGGAGGAGCCAAGACCAAAGCCTAAACAACACAGGAAGATTTCACCTCAGCAAGAGTCACATATTAGATGTATCACATCTCAGAATTTTGGGAGAAATCTTAGTGATTTTTTTTTCGGTGTTTTTGAGACAGGACCTCACAATGTAGTTCAGGCTTGCCTTCAATTTATTCTGTGGTCCAGGCTGGCCTCAAATATAGCAGTCCTCCTGCCTCAGCTACCAAAGTACTGGGATTATAGGTATGTGTCACCATGTCCAGGTTATTATTATTTTATAATCAAAAAAGAAAGTCACAGAGTAGGTCATTACATTACCTAATGCTACAGACTTAGCTAGCAGCTAGACCTGTGCAAAATACTTGAGGTCTAAATAAATAGAAAATATTTTAAAATATCTTATTTTAAAATAGGCAGTGCAGGCCCAGCATGTGAGTGAGACGACTTGGGGTCCGCTAGATCCTCATTCGACCCAGAGCCCAGGCCCAGAGTGGAACCCTTCAGCAGAACTCCCTGCAAAGAGGCTAGAGGCAAGACCCACCCAGCTGATTCAGGAGTAGAACATCTTACCAAAGTAGCACAGAGGGTTCATCTCCAAGGGCTGCAGCAGGAAGAAGTGAAGCACAGTGGCCAGACCCAAGGAGGAGTCTGAACTTTGTAGATCCACACCTGTCTTCTTTCTTTGTAACAAAGAACACCTTAAGAATTTTATGATGACAAAGGCAAGCCTATACAGACTACTAAATGATGTTCTAGAGAGGAAGCAAATTGATCACAACTCCATGAAGGAAAGTGGAAAGAACCCACCAAATAGGGCAAACAATTAAACACAGGAGAAGAAGAGGTATACAAAAGTATTCTTTCAGTTATTCTTTTGTGTACAGCAGCAAAATATTTCCATCAGCACACTTTACAAATGGACTTCTCTTCCACCCTATGGATCATGATTCCATCTGAATCTACAGGGTGGATTTCAAAGAAATAGCTGTAGCTCAGTCCCACAAGTGACACCTGGCCACCAATAACTGTCATGGTTGTTATGCAAGTCCACAGCACACTAGAACTTTGTGTGATATCCTATCCCCAAACTATTAGAAGTGCTGGTCATTTATTTGCCATTCCAGTATTTATCTTATGTTTTATTCTTTTTTTTATGGCGGAACCAGGGATTGAACTCAGGCCCTTGCACTTGTCAGGGAAGCCCTTATTCTACTGAGCTATCTCCCTGGCCCCAAAATCACCTGAGTTTCCAATATTTCTTCTTTTTCTTTTTTTTTCAGAACCAGGGATCAAACTCAGGCCTTTGCGCTTGCCAGGGAAACGCTTATTCCACTGAGCCATCTCCCTGGCCCTATCTTATGTTTTATTCTTAGTACTTCTTTACTATCATGAAAACTTTTTCTTAGTTCAATTGTTTTGAAACATTTAATTTTTAATTAATTAGTATTTAATTTTCTGAATATTGCTTAATCTTAATTTTTGTTTTAGGATTTATACTACATCTTTGACTTGCAATTTATTTAAAAGACATGGTATGATATTTTCAACTAGTATTAAAAACTTTAAAAAGTATATTTCCATTTTCTGTTGACTTTATATTACTTCTTCCCTGTCTTTTATACACATACACATATATATACATATATATATGAAAAAAATACATGTATAACCCAACATAAGATTGGTACTGTTTCATAGAAATCTTTAATGACCTTTTAAATAAGGGTTCATCTAATATATTTTATCTGTCTCTCCCTTTATAGGTACTTTTTTTTTTTTTTTTTTTTTTTTTTTTTTGTGGAACCAGGGATTGAACTCAGGCCCTTACGCTTGCCAGGGAAGCGCTTATTCCACTGAGCCATCTCCCCGGCCCTCATCTAATATATTTTATATAGTACTGCATGTCTATCATTTTGAGAGCTCTTTATTGTTCATCTAGGAGCATGTTGCAACTTACCTTGCCTTTTGAATTGTGCTCTTTGTTATTTCCTATATGCTGTCTGGAAGTATTAGACTATTTCAAGTTTGTACAACTGGAAAATATTTTGCTTTTAGTTTTCAAAGATATGTTTGCTAAGTATAAAATACAGAGAGCACAGATTTTTTTTCTTTCTTTCAGTCCTTTAATTAGTTTAATTTCTTACACACTTTGTATTTTTTTTTTCTTTTCTGTCTAATGTGGAACAAGTTGCTATTTCATTTTGTTCTTCCATAGCTAATATTTTTTGTGTATATGCTTTAATGATTTTTTTTACAATAAGTTTTGCACAATTTCACTTTTGTGTCTCTTGGTATGATTTTATTTAAATTTCTTGTGCAAAATGTTCATTTTTCTTGGGAATGTGGTCTTATAAGTTCAACTAAATTCAGAAATTTTAAATCTTTAAATATTTATTGCCTACCCCTTTCTACTTTGAGAATTCTAA
Source organism: Octodon degus (assembly GCF_000260255.1). Lineage (NCBI taxonomy): Eukaryota > Metazoa > Chordata > Mammalia > Rodentia > Octodontidae > Octodon > Octodon degus. The sequence goes on along the minus strand of NW_004524616.1, from coordinate 16,161,887 downwards.
TTATATGAATATAAGTTTCTTGATTTTGAAAAAAAACCCTATGTAATATGAATCATCAAAAGTTTTCTTTGAATTTAGGATATTTAAAAAAAACTAACAAAATATAGTAATTTCATTCTTTGCCACTCAAACTGAAAAATATTTAGAATTTTTAAAATGAAAATAGATAGTATTGAACCAAGTGTAGTGGTGCACACCTGTAATCCCAGCACTTGAGAAGCTGAGGCAGGAGGATTGTTGTTTGAGGCCAGCCTGGCTACATAGTGAGTTGAAGGCCAGGTGGACTGGCATAGCAAGATTCTGTCCACAAGATCCTACACAGCTCTCAATATTCTCAGGGAGAAAAACAGATGAGAAGATGGAGAAAAAAAGATAAGAGACAAAAGCTGAGGTCAGATGGAGCCCTCTCTCCCAGTGGGAGGGAAGGAACTACCCAAGAACTACAAAGCTTGTACACTCGGGAGGTGGAGGTCAATTTCAACCTCTCTGCCTAGCAACCTTTTGCAAGCTGTACACCGAGCTCTCCAGCATTCTCGGGCTAGTTTAGTCTTAGCCCAGCATGTGTTAGCAATCTCCAGCTTCAGCTGCTCCCAACACATCTAACAATAAATAAATAAATAAATAAATAAATAAATAAATAAATAAATAAAACACATAGTACTGACAAAGGAGCAAGGAAATGGTCTTTCTCATTTATTTTGACAGGCATACAAGCTGGTGCAAAAATTTTGAAATACAATTTAACAAGAAGAATTATAAAGCCTTTAAATAAACACGGTTCACTAAATTTTTTTTTGGGGGGGGTTATTTTAGGGAAGGGTCTACAAGGTGTTCAGGGTCTCACTACTAGATTGGATTTATAGTGATCCACCTGTTTACAGCCTCCCAAGAGCCGGGATTACAGGCCTGCACCACCACGCTCAGTCTCAATTGCTGTCTCAGCGTGCCCCAGGAGTGGGAATGGCATGGCAGGCCCAGGGATCGAATCGCCAGCCCCTGCACCTGCTTGTAAGTGCTTTAATCTGCTAAACCATTTGGCCAACGCTTATATTTAATCTTGTTCACTGCTACATTATAGCAAGTAACAGGCACTAACTATCCAAAATAAGAGTATTTAAGTAGAAAATCTGCATGAGAATTGTGAAAACTAGGAATATAGGGATATATGGAGCATAAATAAGGGCTGGGAGTTCATCTTGGTAGTGATGAACTTGCCTAGCATGACAGATGCCTTCAGCTCAATCCCCAGCTCTACAAAAAGTGAAAAATAAAGTATATTACTTTACAGAAACACAAGCATGTGTGAGGAAGATTGGAAGAAGCAAACGATTTCTAGCAAGAGAATTCCAAGTAATTAATGTTCTCACTATAACACTTTTACAACACTGAAAATTTAACCCAGACCAAAGAACCTAGTCCTTTTCTATTTATTTGAGACAAGGTCTTGCTGAATTGCCCAAGCTGGGCTTAAATATGTGATCCTCCTGCCTCAGCCTCCCAGAGTGCTAGGATTTCAGATGTGCACCACCATGCCCAACTTGCTCTATAAAGCACCCAGTTTTCTGGGAGCTACGAGCAAGCTATAGAAATGCTTAGATTTTCAGTAAGGGGGAGGGTGACATCAGTGACTGTCACCTGATGATTTCTCATTACACTTACTGAAATCATAACCGACTCTCCCCATCTATATCTGATGTGCTCCATAATCAGAGTACTTAGTGCTGTGCCTTAGTTCTAAGTATCCTCCCCAAATCCATGTTCAGAGGCAGGCTTCTGAAGATGATTGAATCCTAGCGTCACACTCACAAGTAGATTAGTATTTGGGTGGTTGGTTCCATAGCTCAATATGGAGGTGTGGCTCTGGTAGAGGAGGTAAGACACAGGGTATCCATCTTTGAAGGGTATGTCCCTTGCTCTTCTTCCCTCCCCTCCCATCTCCCCCTATCCTCTCCTCTTCTCTTTCTTTTATTCTTTCCCTCCTTTTCCTTCCCTTTTTCTTCTCCTCCTTTTCCTTCTCCTTCTTCTCCTTCTTCTTCTCCTTCTTCTTCTTCTTCTTCTTCTTCTTCTTCTTCTTCTTCTTCTTCTTCTTCTTCTTCTTCTTCCCCTTCCACTCCCTCTCTCCTCCCTCACCCCCCTCCTGGCTGTTGCCAATAGCTTTTCCCTGTACTATGCTCCTCCACCATTTATTTCTTCCTTTTGGTCAGCCACCCATGCACCTTTAGCATGATGAGCCAAAATAAACCCTCCTCCTTAAATTGTGGGTGCCATGTATTTTGTCCCAGTGACAGGGAAGTGACTAATACACTCAGCAATCATGACCTTGGGTTGGACCACTGTACCACCAGCTGAGAAGCAGAGAAAAACAAACTGCCTCCTTAGTGACAAAATTCACCTCTTCCAATTCACCACCGCTCCAGCCAGCCTCCTCACCCATACCCCATTCCATTTCTCCACAGCATTTTAAGCTACTCTATTAGAGGCTCATTGACTAAATTTCAGGAGTTAACTCCAGCACCTAGAATAAAACCCAATGGTCAGTAATTAATTCTCAATGGATAGATGGAGGGGAAAAGGCAGCCAAAATAGTGGGTAGTACAACTTCCTGCACCAAAGAAACACTTTATAGACTAGAAGTTATCAATGAAAACTTTTTTAGTTTGATAAATGAACTAGGAAAGGAGCCCAAGGCCTTCACACTGAGCAGCATCCCCAGTGCTTTTCATTTTGTTATGGTTTGTGTCTAGTTGTCCCCCCAAAGCCTCACACAGTCATGGGGCAGCTTCTAGAGTTTGTGATTGATTACTGTGAGTGTGGATGCTGCACCTGCCCTGGGACAGGTAATTTGCATTTCAATGTAAGGAGGGAAGAGAAGCTAGCACTTGAGCTGCTACTACTTGCTTTTGCTACCCTCCCCCCCCCCCCCATGAAAGGTTCCCTGCCTTGGAACCAGCTAAATACGAACTGAAACCTCCAGCAACTGTGAGCTAAATAAACCTTTCTTTCCTTCATTTTGAGTGTCAAGTATTTGCCCCAGCAATGAGAAGAGAATGACTGAGACACATTTGTTATTTTGAGACAGACTCTTGCTAAGTAGCTAAGTTTCTGTGATTGGCTTGAACTTAGTGCTCTCCTGTCTCAGCTTTGAGGAATGCTGGGATGACCAGTATATACCACCACACTTGGCCTAAATACAAAAAAATTGGATCTAGATCACATATTTCATTCCCTGTAATATTTTCTTTTAAATTCTTATTTAGAAATAATTTTGGTCACAAGAAATTTCAGTGATCATTCAGTGAATTTCTTTGTACCTTTCTCCAAAGTTTTCTAGCTTCTGCCCCATAACATCTTACATAAACAATCCCAGCAATATTTTAATCAGAATTGATTCCTACATTTATTTTTTTCAATACTAGGGAGTGAAACCAGGGCTTTTATGCTGAGCTACGTTCTCAGCCCTTTTTATTTATGTTTGTTTGTATCAGAGTCTTGCTTTGTATGTTAGGCTGCCTTGAACTCACCATGTAACCCAGAATGGCTTCGGTCTCAGAGCAATCCTCCTGCCTCAGCCTCCTGAGTCCTGTGATTACAGGCATGTGCCGTGATCAGCAGTTCCAGTTCCTATACTTGGAAATCAGAGAACTGAACACAAAATCATGGACTACAACTTCTTTTCAGAACTTACTAGGTCTGATAATACTAGGGTCCCTTCCTACTTGCAGTGATTACCTGGGCTGGCCATGGCGGCCACCTTTAAGCACCTTATTTAGGGCCTCTGTGGTTTGACTTAGGCCAGACACCACCACTCTGTTTTCCTGTCAGCCGGAAGCTTGTTAGCTGATATTTACCTGCATACAACCCTTCCACACACAGCTGGCTCTCCATACCCACAGGTTCCACACCCATGGGTTCAACCTACTGCAGATCGAACATATTAAGCAAAAAATTACACCTGTACTATGTATGTGAAGACTTTCTTTCCATCATCATTCACTAAACAATATAGCATAACACATATTTACGTAGCATGATATCTACATGGCACTTGAAATTATAAGATTTCTAGGCATGATTTAATGTATAAGAGAAAGGGCCAGCGAGATAGCTCAACAGACCAAGAGCCTGCTTTGGAAAGCACCGGGACCAGGGTTCAATCCCTTGTCCTAGGGGTGCCAGGGAGATGCTCAGTGGAATAAGCACTTCCCTGGCAAGCGCAAGGACCTGAGTTCAATCCCCAGTTCCACCAAAACCAAAAAATAATAATAATAATAATCCTCAGTCCCTAATGCCACTCTCCCCCACCCCTCCCTGCATGCTGAGCCAGTGACCAAGTCCAGATGTGGTGGCTGGTGGCAGATGCCTGTAATCCCATCACTGGGGAGGCTAAAAACAGTAGGATCATTATGAGTCCGAGTTGCGTATTGAGACCCTGTACCAAATACATAAATAAAAAAAAAAGTATAAGGGAAGATGTGTACATTTTAAATGTAAATGTTTTACTATTTTAAGTAACAGACTTAAATATCCACAGATTTGGATTTCAATGGGGTAGTGATAATGAACCAGCTCCCCAAGGATAGTCAAAATTGCTTCTTTGGGGATGGTCGAGTTGGGTGAGATTGGTTTTTGTCACTGATGTATTCCAAGTGCTTAGAACAATACCTGACAAATAGCAGTTGGCTCAATCAATTAATTATAATGGATGGTTACATCAAGCCAACTAATTTAATTTTCCTGTTGGACCCTCATAGGCATTTATACTTGAAAGTCCTTGTACCCAGCAATTGGTTTCTGTACTGTGGAGTAATTCAGCTTGGTGAAGAAACACTTTCAAAGGGATCGGCTAGGTTTGATATGAATGGGACCTATATTTTTGCCCTTTATCCAGGCACAAATTCCTGCCTCTGCTGTACTTTTTCATGAGAAGAAATCACATTCTTTACTGTTTTGTTAGGTCAAAGTAACTCCACAGAAACACAAGCAGATTCCACAAAGTTACAGAGACTTAGTTTCTTAGCTACTATGCCTGAGAGGAACAGGTTCTAGACTAGAAGGATGGAAGAGTGAATAAAAGGAGGGTATATGACAGTGGATGAATAGATCACCAATCCTTTTTATTTTCCTCTTAATTCTGGACCCAACCAGCTTTGTTCACTTTAAGCATGTGGCCGTTTTATTCTAGTGCCCATTACTCTTCCTTACTTCTGTGCCTTGACTAGACACCTCAGTTCATCCAATGAGTTTTCCTAACTTGAATCTCAGCCAAAACATTTAGGTCTTGATGCCTCCCTTCTCAGGAGACTTTTAAACTCTAGGCAATATATTTTTTTGAAAAATGAACATATAATAACATGTAATAATAACTTTTAAAAATTATTTATGTATTTATTTATTTGGTACAGGGTCTCACTATGCAGCTTAGACTCATAGTGATCCTCCTATCTCAGCCTCCCCAGTGCTGGGATTACAGGTGTGCCTGGTTTAAGTAATGGGGGAATCTGGGGCCAGCACGGCATGTGGTACTAGGGATCAAACCTGGGTCTGTGCCAGGCAGGTGCTTAGACTGTTGAACTATCTCCCCAGCCCTGTAATAATAACTATTAAAAAGTAAATTTGTACTTAGAAATAAGCAAATTATATGTGATTATGTCACAGTTGGCGAACTGACTAGGAGTGTCCTTGTCATGCCTGCTGTATGAGTCAGGTTTCCCATTGGAGGGACAGAATATCAACCCCTGCAACATAAAGGAGGAGAGGTTTGGCTCCCAGGTTCAGTCCATGGTCATCCGGCCCCTGGGCAGAAGCAGCATGACGGAAGGGCCTGGCTGAAGGATGCTGCTCATGACATGGTGGCTTGAAGCAGAGAGAAAAGAAAAAAAGCCCTGAACAGCCATGTGCCCTTCCAGAGCCTGCCCTTGTCTCACCTCCAACCAGCGCCCATCTCCTACCAGCATATTCATCTACTAAGCTCATCAATGAACAAGTCCACCAGTAAGTATAGTATCCCATGATCCACTCACCTTCAACATACATGAAACTTGGCGGGACTTTTGAGATATAAACCATAACACAGGCACACCTTCAAAAATATTATGTTTATTGAAACACAGAAGAATCCTGTGAAAACATTAAGTAATGTTAAGTTTCATATGTGAATTCCTCCGTGAAGCCTTTACACTGACTGTGAGCCCTCTGATAGGCCACAAAGGGCCCCAGTGACTCATGGTCAGTTGGGGAACATGACAGAGACTTGGGCTGCAGTTGTTCCAGTCACAGAAAGAAGAATGTGAACTCCAAATCCATAGTCATCTCTGACTTAAAAGTTCTACATCACTTACTCAATTTCACTTAAAAGAAAAAAAAAAATTCCTATAGCAAATAACAAAGGATGTTATCAGATTAATGAACTTTAGAGTTTGTCCCTACCAGCTTCTCACATTTTGATTTATTCTCTCTTTACTCAGGGCACAATACCACTAGAAAAAGGTGTCAAAATAATTTTCCAAAAAATGTCCAAGATTAGAATGCATCAGTTAGTATTGATTAGAATTCATCAGAGGGGGTTGGGGAGATAGCTCAGTAGAATAAGCATTTGCCTTGCAAGTACAAGGGCCTGATTTCAATCCCCTGTTCAGCCAAAAAAAGAAAAAAGGTTCTAGAATTCATCAGAAATGACCCAGACAAGAAGACAGGAAGGAGAACAATGAGCAAAGATGACAGGTGTTTTGTTTGTGTTTTTGCAAAAAATGCACAGAAGAGGCAGTGCGGAGGTCAGCCACCCAGAGCTCTCTAGGAGTGACAAGGACAGTCCTGTAGGAGGAGTTCAGTAAAGTCATCAAAGACGGCTTGTGTAGGACTCCACAGAAGAGCTTCTGCTCTAAGAAGAAAGGTAAACTGATCTCCAACAATCTTCTCAACTCTAACCTATTACAGGTAGAAAACAAAATGTAAGAATTTCCTGGTAACACTGGATACTACGATTTCCATAAATGGTGGAATATCACACTAGACTAGATTGTAACTGAACCAGCCAAGTGCAATTTCTACCTAACGGGTTATAGCAAATAGCATCAATCCAAAAAGTTAATATCATATTACAGTAAAGTTCTAGCTGTACATAAGGACATAATACTGTTCTAAATTTTCTTAAAGGAGCCCTAAGAGCTGTGGCACCTAAATAATCTCTGGAAATAAGCAGACAGCATCAATTATAAACTCTAGCAAAGGAAATATGAGAGGAATTCACACTTTTTTCTATAAGAATCAATCCTATTTCTGTAAGAGATGGCTGATTCATCTAAGTAATATAAAAATTAGTAAAAATCCTAAAAGAACAATTTTGTGGCAAATACAAAGTACAGTATTTCCTTTTGGATTTGCTCTTTTTTGGTGTGTTTTGCTTTAGATACTTTGTTTAGTTTAAGCTTCGGTTGTAAATTTAAGAAAATAAGAGAAATAGTCCACTGTATTTTCCCCCCTAAAAAAAAGTCTTGTAGTATTTTAGTTCTCTAACTCTAACTCTACCTTTTAGTATAAACAGCCAAATTTTATTTTGAGCTCTTTCATTTTAATTAATGTAGAAATGAAGCCAAAAGAGAACAAAATAATGTATAGTGAATATAATGTAGCAATAGTTAACAGAACTTTCAGTAATTGCCAAACAAAAACAAGTAAATTTTATTGGACTTTTAAAAATCTGAATTGTTGACCCGGGAGATGGCTCAGTACAATAAGCACTTCCCTGGCAAGCACAAGGACCTGAGTTCAATCCCCGGTTCCACCAAAAAAATAAATAAATTAAAAATTAAAAATCTTAATTGTTACAGTCAACTAGTGGGGCTGGGGAGATGGCTCAGTGGAATAAGCGCTACCCTGGCAAGCGCAAGGACTTGAGTTCAATCCCTGGTTCTGCCAAAAAAAAAAAAGTCAACTAGTACAGTTCTGAAATGCCATGAATTTGCTGCTATATGTCAGTGCTATTTATTCTAAGTATTGTTCAGAAAAGCCAGTTAGAAACCCTGCAGTCAACATTCCACAAACCTCCTGGCCAGGTACACGTTTTAGAAGTTGATAGGAAGACTTTCTTTTTCCTCTCATTCTCCTTTAGAGAAAATATGTGCCTCAGCTTCTTACGGTGGGTTTTGAGAAAGAAGAAAAAGCTGGGCATTTTAAGAGTAAATGTACTATGCCCTCCATTCTGTGGTCATATCATACTGTTCAAAATGCAAAATAATTATTATGTTGCTAATAAGAGAGAACTGCTAGATAAAAATTTATTTTAACCCCAAATGATTTTGAGATCCCTCTTTATTTTAATACTCTATTTTCCTTGTAAAATATAGTAATTAACTAAAACAGGGAGATATTATACAAAAAGTGGAAAAACAACTATTTAACCAAAGTATTTCCTTAAATGCACATGCTCCTTATGGCCCAGTAACACCAGATACATGAGTGGAAAACAGCATTTCCTCATGGAAAATGTTTTTCCCATAAATGCATTTTACTTTCACCCTGCATTCCATACTCACATTATTACACTGACTTAGAAGGCCAGAGCTTCTATAACAATTTCATGTAAGGCAAGAAAAGCTTATTCACTTGTACAGTAATTGCTTCCAAGTCCTATCTCTACTAGCTTAAAACTTTTCCATTCCCAGGATTGTGTGAAGATTTAAAAGTATCACTTATTGGATGCCAAGTTTGTTAAACTGAGATTCAGAAGACGCTGCTTAGAACTTTAGAAAACATGGAAATAGGCACATACTCAAGCTTTACATAACTTCAAAAGACCTGACTAAAAGTTAAACCAGAGACCTGATGAAAATTAATTAATTATCTCTTTCCAAAAAGGAAGTTCTGTGTGTATTTTCATCTCATTTTTCTTCCTTTTCATTGGTGTACAGAGAAATCTGACTCTACAGGGAACGGAAGCACTGTGCGATCCGCCGAAGTAGATTCGGATCCAACCAAAATGCATCAGAAAGCCAAGTGCCAGCTGTAATCTGTTACAGATTTACTGGGATTACTTGAAGATTTTGAGATCCTGTCATGCTGAAATAAGCACAAATTCTAAATTTTGTAGAAAAAGTTCAAAATGGCAATATTTCATATCTATGTAACCTCCTTAAGCCTCATTTTTCTCACTTTAAAATATGGGCATACTAATTCTTCTAAAAATGAGACAAAATATATAAATTCATAGGCTATGGTAATTACATTCACAAATGAAAAAAGACATAACAAATGCTATTTAGGAAGAATTAAACAAAATTTTATCCACAAACTGTTTTGAAGACTAAGATATGAGATCAAATAATAAACAACCAGGCCAGGGAGATGGTTCAGTGGAATAAGCACTTCCCTGGCAAGCACAAGGCCCTGAGTTCAATCCCCAGTTCCGCAAAAATAATAATAATAATAATAATGATGATGATGATGATGATGATGATGATGATAAACAACCTATTGATTCCATTAATATGTTTTAGAGGTGGTATACACTAACACATTTTGATATACTTTAAGGAAAGTGTTTGTTAACGGCAGGACAAACTAGTATACACAAGGAATGGCAAAGATAGGTAATATGATTAAAAAAAAAAAAAGACTTTCATTTTTAAGTTTCTAGTAAGGACTGCAGGGAAGACATAATTTATAAAATTTAACATGGAATCCAAGCAACATAATAAAGTTACTAAATGCATATATTACGCTTTAAATTTATTAGTTCCCCCAGAGCCTCAGTATTCAGCCTTCAATGCAGCAGTGCTGGCAGTGACTGGCCTGGAAGCCTGTGGGCCTCCTCAGGGAGTAACCTGACATGGCACACCACATGGTACTCAGATGGTGCTGTTAGGAATGGGCCTGGGCTTAGTACCAAAGGAATAAGCAGTATCTTCTCTTTGGGAACCATCTCTAAGTGCGGGAGAGACTGAAGAGACAATCGGCCTGGAGCAAAGACCTAGTGTTTGACTCAGCCTCAGATATATGGAGTCCTCTTGGGTGTCATGGTCTCTCTCGCTCCAGACTAGAACATGTAATAGTACCCTGGTGACCCTGTAGCCCACAGCCTCTAAACCGCAGAAGCCTGGCTTCCTACAGTTTTGTGTTACACTGTTGCGAAGACTCCACTGCCAAGATGTTAAATATGTGACATAACTGAGTAAGACTGCTCTCCCTAGGTTCACTCAGGGCTCCTCCAACCAGGTTCTGATGTGTGACAAATTCAGATGAATGACACCACATGGTTCTCGGACTTGTCTCTCCCCCTCCCCACAAAGTCAGAAACTTGCTTTTTGGGTCATGAGTACATGCCTGGAAATTTCACCTACAGAAACTCCCATGGAGAACTTTCATGGCATTCTGCAGTCTTCTGCATAGTGCCAGGTTTGTTGGGTATGATGGTGCATGCTTGCAATCTATTCAGCTACTCCAGAGGCTGAGGCAGGAGGATCAAGAATCAAAGACAAGGCTGAGTAACATGAAACTGTTAAAAGAAGGAAGGGAGGAGGAAGGAGGGAGGAAAGGGAGAGAGAAAGAGAAAGAGAGGGAAAGAAATAAAGAGAAAATAAATTTAAAAAAGGAAAAGGAAAGAAAAATGAAAGAACAAGACTTCACACAGTCTACCCAGCTTTTTCAAATGTATTTGAGGCTTTCATTTGGATTTGGTTTTGGCTTTCAGTGTTTGCTTTTGCAGTATTTGGAATCAAGCAAGCATGGTGCTCTACTGTGGAGCTACATCTCCAATGTTTTGGGGTTGTTTTGGTTTGGCTTTGTTTTCATTTTTTTAGTTTTTAAATTTTGAGACAGTGTCTGGCTGAGTTGCGTGAGCTGCCTGAGTCAGGTTGCGGACACGCAATCACTCTGCCTCAGCCTGTCTAAATGCTGGGTGACAGCCATGTGCCACCCGCCACACCCATGTCAAGTGTTATTGTCTTACATAATTACAGTAAAATTATCAGAAATGAGACATTAAACATTTATGTTACTTTACTAACTAATCCACAGTATTTACTGAGGTTGAACCAAATTTCCCACTGAAACGGGAAATCTGTCTAGGCCAGATCTAATCAAGGATTACCCATTGCATTTATTTCATAGCTCCTCTCTCCTCTAAGATGAATAGTTCTGTAAACTTTCTTTTATCTTTTCTGAGCTTGGTGTTTAGGAGAGTATTGGCTAGTTGTGTCTGGGCCATCTCCTACTTTTGGATTATCTGATGTTTCTTCATGATTAAATTCTGGACATTAAATCTTGGGAAGGATAACCAGTGAGGCTGCAGCCCTGCCGGTGCACCTCAGCTAAAGGAATCTGATGATACCTCTGGTCTCCTGGTTCAGGTCAGGTCTACCAAGGTTCTATGTAGTAATAACTCCTGATTGTAACTAGGAAGTCTCATTATAATTAGTATTTCACAGAAAGATACTTTGAACTCTGAAAATATCCTATTTCTCATGAAATTTTTACCCACTAATTTTAAGTATCTATTAACGATTCTTGCCTATCACAGCTATCACTCAGATGTTTTCCAAATTATTTGCTATTACTCTTATTTATTCTACATTTATTACTTGGAATTTTAGTAGAAAATGTTGTCTTATTTGCCCCACTTATTATTTGATTGTATCAGTATGGAGTTGTAATATTTATTTCATCATATGTGTAATCCATTATTTAATTTTTCTCACTTTTCCTGACATGGCTGTGGGGAGCTCCTTCTAGCTGACTTTGGTCTTCTTCTTTCTTCCTGCAGCGGAACTGAAAAGCAGGGCTTTGCACACATTAGGCAAGCGCGTCACTGTGAAGCCCTGTCTGCAGCCCTCTTCTGTCCCTGGGCTCCACACGGCTTTCCAAGCCCTTCCCTGACCCCGCCACATGATCTTCAAATCATCCTGCACATTTCCTGTCCCAGTGTGGGGCCAACCATTTTTCCAAATAACAATTTTCTATTTATGCAGGACGAGAAAGTATCAAGCAGAGTATTTCTAACTCTAAATTCAGAACTGGGATCTTTCTTATGTTTTAAACCTATTTTTAAATGCAAATACTTGGTGATAGTGGCCAGAAAATAAGTTACTTGAAAAAATATTGAGAAGTATTAGGACCATTTTTAAACTTTGGCTGAAGCAAACTTGGTTGTAATTTCCCCAGCTAACTTCTGGCCTCCTTGTTATTATAGTTCTACACACACACCAAGAAGTAAAGTTCCCTAGGTGACTAGAGAATTCCATCTACCATTTCAACAGAATATTAAGTTATATAATTTTTGGTAGACAGTAACAAAAGCCCTCTCTTTAAGGGATTATTTTCAACACTTAAGAGTTCCAAAGGGCTACCTAAATCTCCAGTCTGAGCATTTGAGAGGATAAAATATTTCAGATCCACAAAAGAAAATTGAGACACCAATATAACTCATTACTGTAGGGTTTCAGATATCATACTCTGTAGAAAAATAAGATTTAGGTTCCAGTTTAGCAAGTTAAAAACTGCTACATCTTTCCAATATCCAATCTTTTCTTCTTTTTTTCTTTCTTTTTTTTTTTTTTTTTTTTTTTTTT
>NW_004524616.1:16144966-16147741 GCF_000260255.1 Octodon degus | reverse complement strand
ATTTAATTGTCATAAATTAACAAAATCAGAAAGTGAAACTGTGAAGTAAAATAAAAATTTTCCTCTCTGTAAAAAAAAAAGAAGTCACACACTAAAGGCAACAAGAGAGAAGGGACTTGTGCTTTAACATCCAGGTATGCCATGCTGGCAAGGTTGGCCTTATCTGTGTTAAAACATGAGAAAGAAATTAACTCCCTAAGCCACTGTCCTTCGGGGATCTTGTCACAGCAGTTAAACCCATAGCTAACTTATATGGACTCAGTACCTGGAGATGAGACTGTGCAACAAAAGAAATATGTGGTACCCGCAGAGCAGTGGCCAGTGAGCCTCAGGGATGTGGGTGCTCCAGGGTGGAAATGGGGTGCTCTTGCTATACCAAGACAAGAACTTGGTGTGACTGTTCCCCCTGTACTTTGGGAGATGAGTCATAATCTATCAGAGCCTGCACGCTAAGAGATCCTGCTGGAAAAACTCAAATTTGTGCATGCTGATTGCTTCTTGCCACTTGAAGCAAAGCCTTACAAAAGAAGAATAGAAATACTTTCTCCTAACAGAAAATTTAGTGTAGTAGATAAAGACCTTCTCTGTCTTACCCAAAGTCTAAATTAAATAAAAGTATAATTTGGATGTTCCAACCATCTGCCCTGGCCTTCCCACCACCAGTGGCTTCAAACTGCCCACATCTAGCTACCACTACACCTTGATTACCCTCAGTACAGGCCTACAGAAGCAACCACCAAACCAGCAGCCTGCTCCTGGAGGTCAGATCCTTGGAGAGGAGGTCATCTCAGAAGAGTCACCTGCTACAGGGACAAATGACAGGTGGCACTGGCCAACAGTGCCAGCCCCAAGAGAAGCCCAGAGTTCATATAAACTAAAAGAAAAGAAAGAAAGAAAACAGGATATCAGTTACCCTAAAAGTAACTCTTCCATGGTGGGAAATAGCTGGAGAAGAAATCCAGTGCAGAGTCCACCATAATGCCAGGGAGAGTTCAGCACCATTCAGGGAGGGCTGATCATGTGGACTGAGCCACAGAACACCTACTCTCTAGCTTCACTCCAGGACTGAGGTCCCGAACCACAGTGACTACATGAGAGACAGCACAGGGGACAGACAGGGAAGGGCAAGAGCTGCACATAGATCCCTCGAAATCCCTTGCCAGGAAGGACCAGGGCTTGCCACTGTCAGCAGGGGCAGATTCCGGGTCTGGATCTGAAGGGATGGGACTGAGACCGGCAGCCCCTTGAGCTCCCACACTGCTGCCGATGACATTTGGTGGAGACCAGGTCTGATTTCTTCCCCATGTATCAGTGTAAACTGAAAAGCATCTCAGCATGGATAGTTGCTATGCTCTGCGGTTTACAGGGTGGGGGACCTCCTGGGGAGAGGGGTCACCTCTCAGACCCACAGGCTATAAAATGAGGCACATCCAAAGGCTGCAGGCCCTAGAAAAAACTCCTAATTTGAAAATACAAAGGATTTTTTTTCTTTTGACCCATTTTTATCCCTCTTCTATTGGCTTAATTTTGGGTATTTATTTATTTGGTTTTGTTTGTTTTGGTGGTATTTGGAGGTTTATCTCAATTCTTTTATTACTATTTTTATCATTTTTTTATTTGTTTGATTTGGTTCTCCTCTTTCTTTTCTATTCTCAGTGCCTATTTATTTATTTTAATGCATTTAGGACATGGCCTACAGAGTCTCACTATGAGATTGGACTCATAGTGATTCTCCTGCTTTCAGCCTCCCAAGTGCTGAGATTACAGGTGCACGCCACTGTGCCCAGTCTCGATCGCTGTCTCAGCACACCAAACCTGACCACTGCATCTGCCTAAACAGGCACTTTAGTCTCTGAGTGCCTCTTTAAACATGCTCCTTTATTATCGTTTCTTTTTTTCCTTTAGTTTACTATCTATTTATTTCTTATTTCTCCTTTTTCTTGTTGGATTCTTCTGCTGCTTTTATACAGTTCTATGAGTTTCTTTTTATTGCTTAATAAGATCCTTTATTTTACTTATATTGCCTTCTTTTCATCTTCCATCATTTAATTTTTCAAATTCTCTTTTCATGTTCCTATTTCTTGAAATACCGAACTTTTTGAGTGTCACAATTAAGCTTTAATGACCTATAATCAATCAGTTAACTATATCTTGCTATTAGACTGATCATTGTTTCACTGCCAGTGGAGATAAACTGGTTCAACTGAGTAGATATTTAATGTACCTCTATATCTTCTTTGTCTTAGTGTTTATATTAAAATCATAGATCTCTTTTCTATGATAAAGAGTAGTATACTATTGTTTTTTTAAGTGTTATCAACATCCAGTTTGTATTAAATACTATTTTTGCTGATTTTACTATTATAGCCACTGTGACCTGGTTGTTGTTATCAATTGGATCTCTCTGTATGTCACTACCTAGATTGTCTGAGGGTCATGAACAATGATCCTGTGGTGCATTCCCAAAAAACTGCCACTTGACCAAAAAAGCTGTAGCTTCCCTTCCCAAAAGCAGAGGGTTGAATCCTGGGATATAAGTAAAGGCCAGTAATTAGCTATGTCCAGAAAATATCTCTCAAAAGTAGAAGTTGAAGGGCTGGGGAGATGGTTCAGTGGAAGAAACACTTCCCTGGCAAGCACAAGAGCCTGAGTTCAATCCTCGGTTCCGCAAAAAAAACACATCTGTTTAGGGGCTGGTGAGATGGCTCAGTGGTCTAAAGCACCTACTTAGAACAAGCTTAGCAAAGCACAGGGACCACGGTTCAATCCCCCAGC
>NW_004524616.1:16137298-16143911 GCF_000260255.1 Octodon degus | reverse complement strand
ATATATATTAGTTAGCATAGATATACAGCTACTTTCTCTTAGTTCAATGAGAAGAAAGTTTTGAACTAGTAGTGTTTGGACAATATATTATGTCTGCAACTTGTACTATGAATAACTACTATGAAGACAACAATATGCAATGTATTAATTATTGTAACAAAAAAAAACTATTGTAACTATCCTACTAACCTGTTTTGAAACTGTCTCACTGTTACTTCTTTCTCAATAAAATTAATATAAAATATGAATAGAGAAATAAGTACTTCCATGAGAAATAACAACTGATGAAATTCATAACCATCAAAACAACCTTACAAAAAATACTGACAGATATTCTAGAAAGAGACAAAAATGACCACAACTTCAAGAACAACAAAAGAAAGGAACCACCACACAAATCAAGCAATTAGGGGGCCTGCCTCAGTTCTTTAAGTGGCTGCTTCAATAAAGCAGTCAGGCTCAGGTGGCTGGGGTTCGATCCCCACAACTCAAGCCAGCCAAACCTGCCCTGAAGGCATTTGGAGCAAAAAAAATCCTTATTCCATCAACAAATCAAGCAATTAAACAGAGGGGGAAACTAGGTAACCTACAGTAGGAAAATAACATGATGAAGATATGCCAACATATATCAATTGTAACCGTCAATGTAAATGTAAATAGTCTCAAGTTATGAATGAAAAGACGCAAACTGGCAGAGTGGATCAAGAAACAAAATGCAACAGTATGAAGAAACACATGTAACTCAAAAGGAAATTTATATGTGCAGCAGCCAGGGTTCTATCTCCAGCGTGCCATGCCAGTTCACCCCGGGGCACTCTGAGATGCAATTAAGACTGGGCATGGTGGTACATGCCTATAATCTCAGCTCTTAGGAGGCTAAAAACAGGAGAATCGCTATGAGTCCAATCCATGAAGTGAGATCCTGGAGACCTTGTACCAAATATATTTTTTTAAACAAAGGAAATGTATAGATAAAAAGGCAAAGGATGGTTAAAAAGTACGCAATTGGAAGGAACCCAGAAAAAACTAGGAGTAAATATTCTGGTTGCTGACAAAATAAACTTCAAACTAAGAATGATCAAAAAAGGTAAAGAAGGTCAACACATACTTATCAGATGAAAACTGGAAGAGGAAGAGATAGCAATTATAAATACATATGCACCCAATTATACAAGACAAAATTTGACACATGCAAAATCAAATGAGCAATAACATAATAGTAATAAGGGGCATTCACACAAAGAGATAGATGAATTAGGTAAAAAAAAATCAGCAAACAGGGCCAGGGAGAGGGCTCTGTGAAATAAGTGCTTGCCTGGCAAGTACAAGGGTCTGAATTAAAAAAAAAAAAAAATCAACAAACAAGTAACAGAACTAACCAAAATTTCAAAGAAATGGATTCAGTAGACCTTTACAGAGTGTTCCACCCAACAACATCAGAATACACATTCTTCTCAGCTTCACATGGGACATTCTCAAAAAAAGACCATTCAATACCACAAAGAACATGCTTAAGTAAATGCAAAGTAACTGAAATTATCCCGTGCATATTGTCTGATCATACTGCAATGAAACTGAAAATTATTGACAAAAAACTGCAAAAACTCCATAAACACATGGAAATTAGATATCACCCTGCTGAACAATCAATGGATTATAGATAAAATTAAGAAGAAATTAAACAATATTTGCAATCAAATGAAAAGCAGATACTACTTACTAGAACTTGTGAGATGAAATGAAAGCAGTCTTATGAGGAAAATTTATACTGATGAATTTCCACATCAGGAAAACACATTGAGCCCAAGTAAACAGAATTAAGCTGCACCTCAGGCATCTAGAAAAAGAGGAGCAAGTCAAATCAAAAGCCCAAAGAAGACAGGAAACTATAAACATCAGAGCAGAAATTAACGCAATGGAGATGAAGAAAATAACACAAAGAATTAATGAATCAAAAATTGATTCTCTCAAAAAATAAATAAAATAGATAAGCCCTTTGCCAAGCTTATCGAGAAAAAATAAAATTCATGCAATATGGACTGAAAAAAGTGAAATCAATACAGATCCTACAGAAATTCAGAAGACTACCAATACCTACTTCAAAAATATTTACTCTCACAGGATGGAAAACACAGAACAAATGGACGATTCCTAGATACATATAAATTACCAGAGCTGAATCAGGAAAATATAAAAATTCTGAATAACCCAGTAATAGTGAACAAAATTGAAAAATGTAATTTTTAAAAAATCTACCATAAAAGAAAAGCTCAAGTCCTGATGAATACACAGCTGAATTCTACAAGAAATTTAGAGAAGATTTAACACCAATTCTTCTCAAACTCTTAAATGAAATTGAAAGGGTAGCAATTATTCCAAACTCATTCCTGGAGGCAAGTATTACCCCATTACCAAACCAGAGAGACATGCAAGCAAAAAAGAGAACTATAGGCCAATCTCCCTAATGAACATAGATGAAAAAATCCTCAATAAAATATTAGCAAATAGAATACAGTAAGTCATTAGGAAGATTATACAGGAGTGTTGCGTGACTGTCCTGCAACAATGCATATGGTTAGATTTCTGGACTTATGTGTAAACATATATAATTCTTTATTCCTATTTTTTAAATATAGTTTAATTTTTAAATTTTTTTTCATATTCTGTAGGGACTTAAACTTTAACATATCAAGACTTTATGAAAAATACCTGTTCCATGTTATGCCTAAGATGTTTGATATTCAGACAGACAGTGAGGTTGAGCTCAACAGCCTAGGTTATATGGTAATAATAATAAGCTTCTATTCTGGAGGGTTAACAACCTAAGTTTGCAGACCAAAAATTAGAGAAAAAGGAGGGCCACAAGGAAAGTCAACATTTTGGCCCTAGCCTTCCAAGGTCAATTAAGACTCAGAACATATGAGAACTTGTACTGTAACATCATGTAACTCAGTTGTGCCCCAAATTTTCTGATCAAGGAGACTATGGGGCCAAAGAGGAAAATAATCAATGATGTAGAGTGTGCCTTAGGAGAGTCACATGGAGAGAAAACATTCTCTTAGGCTTTCACAGAAAGCACATTGGCCAAGCAATGGCCATGACTCATCCACATGGCTGACACTGACAAAAGATCTACAAACTGTGATACAGGACTTCAGGGTAAATCCTGAGGGGATTTGACTGACCTTATCAGATCCAAAAGCCAAAATTCTTGTTATATAGGTCTTGCTTTATCTTGGTCTTAACCATCCAGCAGAAAAGTATAAAAATGAAGTACAAGAAATAAAGCCATGTGGCTCAGTGGTCTAAAGCACCTACTTAGAACAAGCTTAGCAAAGCACAGGGACCGTGGTTCAATCCCCCAGCACCACATGCCAGCCAGCCCCGCCCCCCTGGTGGGGGCACACACACACACATACACATAAATAAATAAAATTAAAAAAAGAAATAAAGCCATGTTGTTATGTTGAGCTGTAGGGGACTCAGATCAACAACTTCTGACATTGCCACTCAAGTGGAAGATTCAATACAATTATGGACTACTGAACTGTTTTGGAATGTTTTGCTGAGTTAAAACACCTATAATATTCAAATAACAGAACTTAACAACAAAAAAGGGGATATAGATGAATGACCATTTTATATCTGTGTATTCAAAATGGTTAAAATAGATATATAGCTACATTCTCTTAATTCAAGGAATGGAAGGATTTGTTCTAATAGTGTTTGTAAATAGGATATCATGTCTGCATCTTGTACAACAAATAACCATTAGGAAGGCAGTATGCAATGTATTAATTATTGGAACTGTCCTACCAATTTGATTTGAAACTGTCTCATTGCTATTTATTTCTCAATAAAATTATGGAAGAAAAGAAGCTTGTACACCATCACCAAGTGTGATTCATCCCAAAATATAGGGATGATCCAATAAGTGTACATCAATAAATATAACACATCAATAGAGCCAAAGACAAAGATCACATGATCATATCAATAGATGCGAAAATTTTTGACAAACTTTTAGATATAGATATAGAAAAAATATTCCTAAAATTCATCTGGAATAGGAAGAGACCTAGAATAGTAAAAAAGAAAGAAAATCCTAAGCAACAAAGGCAAGCAGAAGGCATAACAATCCCTGACTTGAAATTATACTACAAAGTTACTGTGAAAAAAGAGCATGGTACTGGCAAAAAAAAAAAAAACAGGTCTGAGGACCAATGTAATAGATTAGAACCTACAAACACAACTATGAACACACTCAGCCAATTTATCTTTGAAAAAGAGGCCAAACACATTCACTGGAAGATTAATAGCCACATTAATAAATGGTGCTGGAAAAACAGGCTTTCCACATGCCAAAGGCTAAAATTAGACCCAGGTCTATCTCCATTCAATAAACTAAAGTCCAGATGCATAAAAGTTTTCAATATTAAAATAGAGGTACTAAATCTACTGGAGGAGAAAATAGGTAGGAATCTTGAAGACATAGGCGTAGGTAGAGAGTTCATGAACAAAAACCAAACTACATAAGAAATGCTTCAAAGAATCAACAACTGGGATCTCATCTTTTTTTTTTCTCATCTTTTTGAAGTTTCTGCACAACAAAAAGAAATCACTAGGGGCCAGGGAGATGGCTCAGTAAAATAAGCACTTCCCTGGCCTGAGTTCAATCCCCAGTTCTGAAAAAAAAAAAAAAGAGAGAAAAGAAAGAAAGAAAGAAAGAAAGAAAGAAAGAAAGAAAGAAATCACTAACAGAGTAAAAAGAAAACACATAAATTGGGAAAAAATGTAGTCTACTGTACCTCATACAAAGGACTTCTTTCTAAAATATAAAAGAACTTTTAAAAAATCAGCACACCAAATTCAAAGACTCAATCAAATATTGGGCATCTGAGGTATATACACTTTTCAGATGAAGCCATACAAATGGCAAATAAATATATGAAAAATTTTCAACATCATTTGTCCTTCAAGGAATGCAAGTTAAAACAATTCAGATGCCTTCTCATTTCGTAAAGAATAGCGATCATCAAGACGTGAACCAGTAACAAACGCTGGAGGGGCTATGAGAAAAAAGGAACTGTTCTGCACTGTTGGTGGGAGTGTAGACTGGTACATCCACTATGGAAATTAGTGTGGAGATTCATCAAAAAACTAGAATTAGAGGTCCTATTTAATCCAGCTAAACCTCTCTTGGGTATTTTTTCTAAAAGAACTGAAAACATCATACAATAGAAATATATGTACACCCAGGTTTATACCAGTGTAATTTTTCACAGTTAAATCTTATAAACAACCCAAATGTTCATCAACTGAGGAATGGATAAAAATTATGTAATTTTTATACAGTTAAATAGTACTCAGATATAAAGAAAGAAACTTAGGGCTCATATAGGTAAATGGATTCAACTAGAGACCATACTCATAAGTGAAATAAATCAGAATTGCATGTGTATCATATTATCTCACTAGTAAGAACCTAAAAGAGAAAAAATCTGAAAGGTAAAATAGATACTATGAAAAGGAAAGAAACTCTTCAAAAGGAATTGTTCAAAGGAAAGGAACAACTGGGATGAGGGAAAAGAGAAAAGAAGGAAAGAAGGAAGGCAAAAAGAAATATAAATGTTTATAAACAATATATTTGATAATTGTACTCCTGATTTCTGCTGGTCTATTGAAAGTATCAGTTAATGCTTCCGTATTTTCCCTATCCTTTTAAATATTTTTATACCTTTTATTGAAATATTTTGCATGCTTATATTAACTAATTTCTTTTTTGGCTGGCTCAGTCTGCATTAAGGGTGGGTCTAGTACAGCATGTGGTGAACCACAGTCTCTTGCCCCTGACTGATTTTACTCAAGAAGGCACTTTAGACAAGTGAGCTAACCCACCAGCACCTATATTAGTTAATTTGATGACAACAATATGCAATATAACAATCATTATTGAATTCCTATTATTCTATAGTGAAAGTCTGTATCATTTCTAATTTTTTTTTTGCTATTTTTTATTTTCTTGAAGAAAAAGATCGCCTATCCCCCAACCTTCCCTCCAGAGTTTGCTGGGTCCCTCCACTCCTCTTTGCCTTAAAGACTTCCAGAGAGAACTAGTAGGCTACCCCTGCCCCTCACCAGAGTTTTCTGATTCCAGCCTCCCCCATCTCCCTGAATACAATCAGAGAAACTCAGCAGCCCTAACCCTGCTCTCCCAGCCTTCCCACTGTAATTTGCTAAGTTGACCACCCTTCTGCACCCTGAAGAACACCAAGGAGTCCTGACTACCACAGCAACCTGCAGGAGCCTTGCACAACACTACACTGCACCAATACAACATCAAGAGAGCCCTAAACATCCGTAGACTGCACTCATGATTATCAGATCTTTCTTGAACTTTGGCTAGCCTCCTCACCTTAGCAAGGTAGAAACCACATTGAACCCCACACAGTAGGAGAGCTTGCTGACCTTCACCCTGCCCATCGATAATCACTGCAAAAAAATGACAAGAGGAAGGAACAAAAGGCAATCTCAGGCTGCCGACTTCCAGGAACCCCCAGACCCAGTCCTAGCCCAGGTCCGGTGAGTGTGTGAAGAGCTTCCTGCTACCCTG
>NW_004524616.1:16119687-16130198 GCF_000260255.1 Octodon degus | reverse complement strand
GATCACAAGTCCGCATCTTGTACAGCAATTAACCACTAAGAAGAATATATGCAGTGTATTATTTGTTGAAAAATAAAAAAAAATCATTTAGAAAAAAACAAAAAAAAAGGCAATCTCAGACCTTTAGCCAACCCAGAACAAGTCCAGGAAACAAGATCATAGAAGAACTTGGAAATCACACACTCGAATTTTCTGAGATGATAGCAACTGAAGTGAGGAAACAACTCCATCAGGCTATAGAGGAATATCAGATCAGAAGTAAACTCTCAGGTAAAAAGGAAATGACAACAATCATAAAAGAATTGCTTGATACATCTAAGGAAGACACAAATTTAAAAAATAGAAGGGAATAGAAATATGATGGAAACACTGATGAATTGTACAGGAAAAAAACTAGAATATATGAAACAGATTCAAACTGCTATCCAGGACATTAAGAATTCCAGTGAGAGCTGGCCAGATAGCTCAGTGGACTAAAGTGACTGCTTAGGCAGAACATAGTAGCTGGGGTTTTATCCTTAGTGTGCCCTGATGGCCCTGCCCACTAGGGTGCAGTGAGATGGTGATTGAGACTAGGTGTGGTGGTGCGCACCTATAGTCCCAGTGCTTGGGAGGCTGAAAACAGGAGAATCACTATAAGTCAAATCTATATAGTGAGAGCCTGTAGACTCTGCACTGAAATACATTTCTAAAAAAGAAGTCCAAGGAAAGATGCCAAAACCACTCGAATGAAACAGAAGATAGAATTTCAGACCTTTTAAAAAAAAAAAAAAAAGGAAATTCAGACCTTGAAGATAGCATTGCAGGTAGTGAACATGAAAAGACACATCTCTTAAAAATAATGAGAAATCAGGAAATAATAACATCTTAAGATAATGTAAAGGGGGCCTACCTGTTAGCGTAGTAGTTTAAGTGCCTGCTTATGTGAATGTAATCAGGCACAAAATACCTAGGTTTGATCCCCAGCTCCTCATGCCTTACCAGACCCACCTTTAAGGCAGCCTGCACCAGAAAAAAAAAAGATGATGTAAAAAAAAAATACAAGAATAAAAGGTGTTATGGTTTATGTGTATTTGTCCTCCCAAAGACTCATGCAGTCATTAAGGCACAATGACTACAGTTCAAGATTAATTCCTGATTCAGTGCTGGGATCATGGGTCTGAGTAGTGCTGGGATTATGAGTTGGAGCACTGATGGAATTATGGGTGTGAGTGATACATCCAGCCTGGAGTAGATAGCCTGAATGTAACTTAAGGGAGACAACCTTTCTCTCTGTTGCCATTGTTGCTGCTACTGCTCCATTTTGCTCTGTTGCTCTTTGCCACGGCCATGAAAGGCTGCTCTCTGCCACAACATGATTTATGTATCCTGCAAAACTATCAGATTTAATGGAGAGATTAGATACTTCCATGATAAAGGACAACTGAAGAAATTCATGACAGCCAAACTGACCCTACAAAGAGTACTGACAGATATTTTAGAAAGACACAAAGATGACCACAACTTCAACAACAACAAAAGAGGCAAGTATTACTCTGATAAGAAAACCAAAGAAGGACCCATCCAAAAAACAGAACTACAGGTCAGTCTCCCTACTGAACATGCATGCAGAAATCCTCAATAAAATGCTAGCAAAAAGAATACAGCAAATCATCAAGAACATTATACATCACAATCAAGTAGGATTCATCCTAGGAATGCAAGGATGGTTTAATACACAACAAACCATAAATGTAATACACCATATCAACTGTACCAAAGACAAAAATCACATGATCATCTCAATAGCTGCAAATAAAGCTTTTGACAAAGTCCAAACCTCATTCATGATTAAAACACTACAGAAAATTGGAATAGATGGTGCTCAATCTGATAAAAGTCATCTACAACAAACCAACAGCCAATATACTTAATGGACAAAAATTGAAAGCCTTCACTTTAAAATCAGGAACAAGACAAAGATATCCAATGTCACCACTTCTGTTTGATATAGTTCTGGAAATAGCCAGAACAATTATACAAGAGAAATAAATAAAAGGAATAATGATTGGAAAGCAAGAAGTGAAATTACCATTACTTGTAGATAACATAGTACTATATATAGAAGACTCCAAAAACTCCACGGAGAGTCTTGTAGATTTAATAACCAATTTCAATAGTGTAGTAGGATACAAAGTTAAAACTCAAAAATAAATAGTATTTCTATACACAAACAACAAGCACACCAAAAGAGAAATTATGGAAACCATACCTTTCACAATAACACCCCCAAAAAATGAAATATGTTGGAACAATCTCACAAAGGAAGTAAATATTTATATGGTGAAAAATATGGTACTCTGAAAAAAAATATCAAAGATGATTTCAGAAAATAGGAAGATATTCTGTGCTCATGGATAGGAAGAATGAACATTGTGAAAATGGCTATAACCCAAAATTGTTATACAGATTCAAAGAAATCCCAATTAAAATACCATTAGTATATCTCACAGATATAGGAAAAATATTCCTAAAATTCATCTGGAACCAAAAAGACCTAGAATAGCAAAAGCAATCCTGGGCAACAGAGGAAAGGTAGGAGGCATCACAGTCTCTGACTTGAAATTATACTACAAAGCTACTATAATAAAATCAGCATGATACTGGCAGAAAAACAGACCTGAGGATCAGTGAAACAGATTAGAAGATGTAGGCACAACTACAAGCACACTCAGCCATCTTATCTTTGAAAAAGCGTCCAAACATGTTTATTGGAAGAAAGATAGTCTTTAATAAATGATGCTGTAAATAGTGACTTTCCATATGCCAAAGGCTTTAAATACACCCATGCCTGTCACCATGTACAAAACCACCATCAAAATGGACTAAATATTTAAATATTGAAACTGAAACACTAAATCTTTTGGAAGAGAAATTAGGGAGAAACTTTAAGAACATAGGGGTAGGTAAAGAATTCATGACCAAAAATCAAACCGCATGGGAAACACTTCAAAGAATCAATAATTGGGATTTCATCTTTTGAGAAAGTTTCTGCACATAAGAAGAAATAAGTAACGGGAAAAACAAAACCCATGAAGTGGGAGACAATTATAGCAGACTGTCCATCAGACAAAGGATTACTATCTAGAACATATAAAGACTTTTTTAAAAATCAGGTCTCCAAAATTCAAAAACCTAATCCAAAAACAGGCATCTGAGATGAATATACATCGAGATTATAATATACTTCACAAATGAAGATATACAAATGGCAAATAAATATATGAAAAAAGTTCAACATCATTCCTCATTCAAGAGATGCAAATTAAAACAATGCTGAGGTACCATCCTATGCCAAAAAGAATAGCTACCACCAAAAGTCAACCAATAACAAATGCTAAAGCGGCTGTGGGGAAAAAGGAAAACTTCTCCACTGTTGGTGGGAATGCAGGGTGGTACAACCATTAACAAAATCAGTATTGTCAAAAATCTAGGATTGGAGGATGCATTCAAGTAAACTATTCCCCTCCTAGGAATTTTTCCAAAAGAACTGAAATCATCATACCACAGCTATATATGTGCACCCATGTTTACAGCAGCACAATATATCATAGCTAAATGTTGGAAACAACCCAAATGCCCATCAACTGAGGAAAGGATAAAAAAAGATATGGGATTTTTGCCCAATGAAGTATTAGTTGGCGATTAAAAAGATAAATTTGAGGCTTTTGTAAACGGATATACCTAAAAACTATATTAAGTGAAATAAATGAGATCCATTTATGCAAACATCATATTATCTCACTGGTATGAGAACCTGAAAGAGCAATGAAAATCTAAAAGGTACAACAGATGCTGTAAAAGGGAAAGAAATTGTTCATTTGGAAGGGAAAATTGGGATGAGGAAAAGGGCAAATGAAAGAAGGGAAAATATACTTAGGTACATATGCAGAATATTTTGGATAACTATATTGTCAATGTCTGCTGGTCTTTTGCAAGGAGCAGTTAATGCTTAAAAATTTTTTTTACTGATTTTCCCCCTCTTTTGAATTTCTTACAACTTCTTTGTTACTGTTTTGTTTTTTTCTTTAAATGAATCTTATACATTTATATCTAGTAATCTGAACAAATAGTTTAGGGATAGCATCATGTAATACAGCAACCATTGTTGAATTCCTACTGCTTTGTTTGGTGAAATCTTGTATCGTTTCTAATGTTTTTCTTTTTCTGTCACTATTTTGTGTTCTTTAAAAACAAAAATAAAAAAGTTAAAAAAAAGAACAGGTCAGACCTCATGATCATGTAGGCTTCATCATCACAGGCATGAAGAGATAGACATGCATACACAAAATCACATGTCCATCTCCATAGACAGAGGAAAAACTTACAAAATCCATCAAGTCATGATAAAGAAAACAACCTGAAGAAGACAGGTAGAGAAGGACTTTATCTCAATCAGATAAGTTATTTATGACAAACCTACTGGCAGCATCATATCAAATGAGGAAAAACTGGGGCCGGGGAGATGGCTCAATGGAATAAGTGCTTCCCTGGCAAGCACAAGGGCCTGAGTTCAATCCCCGGTTCCGCAAAAAAAAAAAAAAAAAAAAAAAGATAAAACTGAAAGTTTTTTTCTCTAAAATCAGTTTTTTTCTCTAAAAGATGAGGGGTGTAGACTATCACTACTGTTACTTAACATAGTCCTCAAAACATTATCCAAGCAATCAGGAAAGAGAAAAATAGATAAAAGATAGTCATAGAAGTAAGAGCCAAGTCAAAATATCATTATTTGCAAGTGACATGATCCTGTACTTGTAATGCCACCAAATTCCACCAACAGACCCCTAGAATTAGTAGCCAAACTCAGCAAAATATTAGGATGCAGAGCCAGCACGCAAAAATCAATAGCATTCCTATATTCTAACAATGAACTCACTAAGAAAAAAATAAGGAAAATATTACCATAACATCAATAAAAATTAAATTCTTTGAAATTAACGTAATGAGGAAGTGAAATATCTCTATAGTGAAAATTATATCACTCTCAAAAAAAAAAGGTGGGGGGGAGATGGCTCAGTGGAATACGTGCTTCCCTGGCAAGCTCAAGGGCCTGAGTTCAATGCCCAGTTCTGCAAAAAAAGAAGAAGAAGAAGAAGAAGAAGAAGAAGAAGAAGAAGAAGAAGAAGAAGAAGAAGAAGAAGAAGAAGAAGAAGAAGAAGAAGAAGAAGAAGAAGAAGAAGAAGAAGAAGAAGAAGAAGAAAAAAAGATTGGGAGGCTGAGGCAAGCAGATCACTGTAACTTTGAGGCCAACCTGTTCTACACAGTGAATCCAAGACCAGCCTGGACATCAGAGCAAAACCTTGTCTCCAAAGACAAAATGAAACAAAAACAAAAATAAAAAATCAAAGATGACATCAGAAATGAAAAGATATCTCATACTCCAGCATGGGCAGAACAAATATTGTTAAAATGTTTATATATATATATATATATATATATATAACCATCCCAATCTAAATACCAAAAGCATGCCTCACAGATTTAGGAAAATCAATCCTAAAATTCATATGAAACCAGAAGCAACATGGAATAGTAAAAGCAATTCTGTTTAACAAAATTAAAGCAGGAGGTATCATAATCTCAGATTGAAGTTGTAGTTACAATCATAAAAATGTCATGATACTGGCACAAAAATAGATATATGGATCATTGAAACAAAAAGAAACAACATCAGACATATTCATCTATTTGATGATTGACAAAAGGGCCATAATACACAGTGGAGCAAAGAGAGCATCTGTAATAAATGGTGTTTGGAAAATTGGACAGCCACATGCAGAAGATTCAGTCTAAAACCATATAACTTCATAATGTGTTATGCAAAAATCAAATTAAATCAAAGATTCAAATGTTAAAGTACAAACATCTGGGCATAGTGATATACATCTGCAATGCTAGCACTAGAAGGACTGAGGCAGGAGGATCACTGTAAGTTTGAGGACAAAATAGGCCACTTAGTAAGTTCAACATCAACTTTAGCTCTTCCAGGAAGATGGCAAAGTGGTGAGCAGCAGTATCTCCAAGTATTAGTGTCCAGACACTAGGAACTAGGAAAGATCTGAAGGGACAAATGAAGCCCACCAGGAGAGAAAAGAGAGAATCTATGGAGAGTGGATGGAGATTAATCACATGTGCAGGGCTGGAGCCAGGTCAGCCCCAAGAACACAGAGTGCCTGAGGCAAGCCAGGTGAAGGAGTTGTTAGGCAGAAAGGTGTCACTTGACATCAACCTACCCATGGTATAACTAAATGCATTGCAGTCTTAGGATGTTTCCTTTTCTCTCACCAGGAAAGGAGGCTCCACCTGACCTCAGCTTTCTGCATTCTGACTCTTGAATACATTTCTTCATCATCCCCATCCCCACCCTCAGAATTTTAAGAACTGTTCTGGAATGGCAAGAGGATAAAGAAGGTGGCCGAGTGGGGTGGTGCACAGTTGTAGTCCCAGCACTCTGAGTTTGTCATGAACTTATGAGTTTATTGTTGAAGCCACACAGTAGACCCTTTTTTGTCTTTAAATAGTTATAATCTCTGTATGCACTTCTCTCTTGTGATCCACGATAAGCCTTGACTCTTGAGTAGTGCTATGACTAGATTGTACTACATCATCAACATGGATCTGCTTTCTATTGTGTTTGAAAGGCAAGTTATGCAGTATCCACTAACATTGACAAGTCCTCCACCTAAAAAATTTCCATTCTTCCATTATCTTTATTTATTTTTTGCTTTAATTTAGTAGATATTTATTCCTTTACTCAAACCTCTACAGTCAAAAATGTATGGGCCCTTTGCTCATTTTGATAAAAGCTCAGGTCTCGAAGGTTTTATGTTAACAAATGAACATCACCCTAACCTTTTGAAGTCTCTATAAGAAAAATCAGTACTGGGAAAGTACCAATTATATTTGCAGCTAGATCTTTTCTCTTTTTATATTTGGTACAGGGTCTCACTACACAGCTTGGACTCGGTAGTGATCCTCCTGTTTTCAGCATCCCCAGAGCTGGGATTACAGTGTACCACCACACCCAGTCTCAGTGGCCATCCTGTGCTTGCCTAAGCAGGTTCTTAGACCAATATCTCACTGCCTGATCCTTTGCTTTTTAAGTCAGAGAACCTAGAATTTGGTACAGCAGTCTGAACTGAGATGAGAACATGAAAAGATTAAAAACCACGAACTTGCAGTGATACCAACTGACCTCAGGGCCAATACTTTCCCCTTATGTAGCTATAAGGTTCAAAGTATTCTCAGGTATTTACTGAATGGCTGCTTTATGAGTTTCCCACACTAGCATTTATTACATTTACAAACAATAAATTTACCCAATATTCATTCAATATCCATGAACTGAACATCATTGCTGACTACTGTACATCAAATACACAATTTCACAGAGTCAAATCAGGAGTTTGGGCACTTTCAAAGGAATCAGTTGTACAAATGGGAATTCTGAATTTGAGAAAAGCTCTAACCTGTTCTACATCTCATCATAACACAAAGTTATCTGATTTGAAGTTTTTATTTGCTAAGCTTCAAAAAACCCAGCCACTTCAAAACAGCAGAGTATTGCAATACTCCAATAAAGCTGTAGGTTTCATTTCATGGGACATACAGATTTACAGGGTTAGTTTTAGCATTTCTCTTTTAAATTTACACATATTGTACCACACAGCATGTTTCAAACACTGATATATAAACCCCTAATAAGATAAAGCAAAGACAAAAAAGCTTATCTTATTAGAAACAAAGATACACCATCACTTACAGTCTTCAAAAGTTATTTCACTTTTAACTTCCATTTCACAAAACATTCATAAATCAGTAGACCACTTAACAAATGACACCTTTAAGCAGATGAACTGTTCTAAATTGTTTATTGGGTTATGAATTTTACAAACATCACTTGTATTAATAGCGGTAGCGGTGGAGCTGGAGAGTATTGCGCCTTCTCCAAGCTGCACTGCGAAAACCACCAATAGTGTGGTGGACTTTGTGGCCCTTTCCGAGGCCACGACTCTTGCGGCCTGCAGATGTCAGCCCACACATCTTCCTGTGCTTAAGGACTGGTTTGGTGATCCACTGGGTGTCAGGATTTCTTCTTATGGCTTTGTGGAATGGATCAATAAGGATAACCTCGAAGAATTTGTGTGTGGAATCTTCACTAATCCAGTAAGAATTCAGAACTCTCAGAGCCCCACAGTGGCATCCAGTTTGCTCCTCAGCAACAGACTGAAGGCTTTGCTCAAACTTCAGCTGGTTAACACCACAATGGACAGGCTTGCCAGAAATTGCTCCCTTAGGAACTGGACGTTTGCGGTCACCGCGGCACACACGAATCCTGTATGTGACATACCCTTGCTTGGCCTTGTATCCTGGTCTGGGAGCTTTGTCCGGCCAGGTGGGGCGAGGAGCTATATGAAGCTCCAAGAGCTGGTGGTATTACCAGCAGCGGACCAGCAGCAGAAAGCACGTCATATCGGACTGCTTCTTCCTTCACAGTTTCTGGATGTACTTGGACGCACCCATCTTGGCTTACCTGATGGCTGCCAGATAAAAAGAACATTCTTCCATTATTTACTAATGAAAGATATTAATGCATTAATGGTAACACATTTCTGGTTCAATACAAATTTAAGAATGTTTCCTAGGGGACAACCCGCTCGGGCCTCCCTCCTGTCCTCTAGGACAGGAGCTTTATTTCCCTCAATAAATATATCCTGCTCATTTAAAAAAAAAAAAAAATGTTTTCTATGTGCGTGGATGCTGGCAACTTAGTAAAGTTTTGACAGTTGTTTAAATGTGTAATGTTAAACTTAGGTTTATAAAAGCTGGTAAAATGGATCTTTGTCATTTGCTTTAAAAAAAAAAAAGGAAAAGAAATGTAAATGTGTTTGGCACATTAGAAAAAATAGCAAGGGACCATGTTACGGTTTGTGTTTAGCTGTCCTCCCAAAGCCTCATGGAATCATTGGAGCAGGCTTCCAGAGTTTGTGATTAACTCATGATGCAGTGCTGGGATTACGAGTGTGAGTGCTACACCCGCCCTGGGGCAGGATATCCTGACTACCATATAAGGAACAGAGCTGCCTCTGACACTGCTCCTCCCTTTTTTCTTCTGCTATTTTGCTGTTTCCTGCCACCATGAACTGGTGCCTTCTTCCACGTGCCACTCTGCCTGGAAGCCAGCCAAGTATGGACTGAAGCCTCCACAAACTGTGAGCTAAACTATTCCTTCCTTAATTTTGAGTGTCAGGTATTTTGTCCCGGCAATGAGTGAAAAGTAACTAGGACAGATCACAGGAAATCAATCCAGAAGGTGGAAGTGATGGAAAGAAGAATAGCAGAAGATTGATCAGCATAAATGAAAATGTAGGAAATAATGCAAATGACATTAAAAAATGTTCACAGAAATGATGACAAAAAACTTCTCAAGCACAGATAAAGAATTTGGTATACAAATAAATGGGGCCAGCCAAATAGCTCAGCAGATTAAAGCACCTGCAAGCAGGCACAGGGCCCGGGTTCAATCCCTAGGCCTGCCATGCCAGCCCCACCCCCGGGGAGGGGAGCTGGGATGGCAATTGAGAGAGACTGGACATGGTGGCACACATCTGTAATCCCAGCTCTTGGGAGGCTGAAAACAGGTGGATCACTATGAGTCTGGTCTAGTAGTGAGACCCTGAATGCCCTGTAGACCCCTCCCTAAAATATAAATAAATAAATAAGTAAATAAATAAATAAATAAATAAAATGAAGCATATAGAGCCGCAAACAGCTGTGATCAAAATAAATCTATACCAACGCATACAATAATCAAGATTCAGAAATACGATAATGATCAGACTATTAAAAGCTGTCATAGAAAACAAACAAATTACTAATAAAGTAAAGCCCATCGAAATGACAGCTGACTTCTCAACACAAACCCTCAAGTCAAGGAAAGCATGGAGTGAAGAACTTGTATGTACCTTGCAAAACTATCTTACAAGATTAAGAAATAAGATATTTCCATCACAAAAAAAAAAAAAAACCTAAGGAAATTTATGAACATCAAGCCAGCTATGAAAGGTGTTCTAGAAAGAGATAATGAGGATAGAAGTTCCATAAATCCCAACAGATTTCTGCCAACTTCCAGGAATCCCCAGAACCAGTCCTAGCCCAGGTCCCACCCCCTCGGACCGCCCCCCACTACTCCGCCGTACCTCTCCACCCCTCCCGCGGAGTAGGAATTTCTGCCAACTTCCAGGAACCCCCAGACCCAGTCCTAGCCCAGGTCTGGTGAGTGTATGGAGAGCTTCCTGCTACCCTGCGCCGGCGGGATCAGTCCCAGCCCAGGCGCAGCTTGGGCTGGACGCTCTCCCACCCCCTCGGGCCACCCCCACCACTCCGCAGTACCTCCCACATCCCAGCCGCCCAGTAGGAATTTCTGGCGACTTCCGGGAACCACCAGACCCAGTCCTAGCCCAGGTCGAGTG
>NW_004524616.1:16116576-16117094 GCF_000260255.1 Octodon degus | reverse complement strand
AGTAAAAGAATTTCTAACTGCTTCTAAAGAAGATATTGATAAAAAAAAAAAATAGAGGAGATTAGAAAAATGACAGATTCCCTGAATGAACAATACAGGAAAGAAATAGATCACATGAAGCAGAGTCAAAGAGGTATAGAGGAAATTAAACTCTCAATCACAAGCTTCCAAAACCGTTTAAGTGAATGTGAAGACAGAGTTTCAGATCTTGAAGATGCTGGTGTAGCTACCAAAAAGGTAAGAAAGGATCTCTTAAAAACAACGAGGATGCAAGAAAGAATAATCCATCACCTGAAAGATGATGCAAAGATGAACAATGTGAGAAAAATAGGCATCAGTGAGAAAGAAGGAGTCAACATAAATGACATTAAAAAAATATGGGCAGAAGTAATAGCAGAAAACTTCCCAAATGTGAGGAAACAGTCTGACATTCAGGTAACTGAAGCATACAGAACGCCAAAGAGCCTCAACCCAATGAAAAACACACCGAGACATATAATAGTCAAGATCCCAGAAAT
>NW_004524616.1:16091458-16097731 GCF_000260255.1 Octodon degus | reverse complement strand
ATGGAGTTACCTGGATACATATATGAAATGTCAAAGCTGAGTCAAGAAGACATACAAACACTGAATAACCCAGCAACAAGAAACGAAATTGAAAAAGTAATAAAAAAAAAACTATCAATGAAGAAAAGCCCAGGTCCCAATGGTTTCACAGGAGAATTCTACAAGAAATTTAGAGAAGATTTAATGCCAACTTCTCTCAAACTCTTCAATGAAATTAAAGGGACGTAATTCTACTACCTCATTCCTGGAGGCAAGTATTACTGATTCCAAAACTAGAGAAAGATCCAACTAAAAAAGAAAACTACAGGCCAATCTCTCAAAAATCCTCAATAAAATACTACCAAACAGAATGCAGCAAGTCATCAAGATTATACACCATGACAATGTGGGATTCATTCCAGGAATGCAGGGACGGTTCAACATACACAAATCCATGCATTTAATACACCACCATCAATAGAACCAGAAACAAGAACCACATGATCGTCTCAATAGGTGCATAAAAAGCTATTGACAAAGTCCACCACTCATTCATGATAAAAACCCTACAGAGAATTGGGATACATGGTCTATACCTCAACCTGATAAAAGCCATCTATGAGAAACCAACAGCCAACATCATACTAAATGGGCAAAAACTAATCAGGAACAAGATAAGGATGTCCACTATCTCCACTCTTATTCAATAAAGTTCTGGAAATATCAGCCAGAGCAGTTAGACAAGAGAAAGAAAAGGAATAAAGATTGGAGGAAAAAAAGTTAAATTATCGTTATGTGCAAATGACTCTACATAGAGGACCCCAAAAACTCTACCAAGAGTCTTGTAAATTTAATCACCAAATTCAGCAACATAGCAGGACACAAAGCCAACACCCAAATTATCAGCAGCATTCTTGTACACGAAAATGAATGCAGAGAGAGAAATTAGGGAAACCATGCTTTTCACAATAACATTCAAAAAACTGAAATACTTAGGAATCAATCTCACAAAGAACAAAAGATTTATACAGTGAAAATTACAGTACTCTGAGAAAAGAGACTGAAGAGGATTTGAGGAAATGGAAAAATATTCCACGCTCCCAGATCGGAAAAACCAACATTGTGAAAATGGCCATATTCCCGAAACTATTATGCAGATTCAATGTGATCCTAATTAAAATACCATTAGCATACAGAACTAGAGGAGACCCAGAAGATCAAAACCAGTCTTGGGAAACAAAGGAAAGACAGGAGGTTATCATAATCCCTGACCCGAAATCATATTATAAGATACTGTGATAAAATTAGTATGGAACTGGCAAACAGACAGACCTGAGGATCAATGGAGTGGATTAGAAGATGCACACACAACTGCAAACACACTCAGCCATCTTATTTTTGATAAAGGGGCCAAACATGCTTACTGGAAGAAAGATACGATGCTGGAAAAATTGGCCTTCCACATGCCGAAGGCTAAAACTAGACCCATTCATATCACCATGCAAAGCCACAGTCAAAATGGATCAAAGATTTAAGTATTAAAACAGAAACACTAGGGGCCAGGGAGATGGCTCAGTAGAGTAAGTGTGCTTGCCTGGCTATACAGCTATTTAGACCCCGCTCACTTCCTCCATAAACGAGACTTGATCAGAAAGCCTGTCTTGTCTCTGTCTCTTGTGTCTCTTGCCCTGTCTTGTTCATTCCCGTTCCTCCTCCAGGTCATTACCCCACATCTCGACTCGCGGGATGAGTCAATTTCTAGGTAAATGGATGCACCATACTCTGAAGTGAAATAAATCAGACATCCGTGCATAAATACTGCACTGTTACTCTGGCAGAGGAAACAAAAAGAAAAAATATATAATAGGTATGGTTAAGTAGGACGAAAATATTCAATGAAGAGGAAAACTAGGGATAGGGAGGAGTAAGGAAGGAAAGGAAAAGAAAAATGTTGAGAAAAGAAAGAAGAATGGAAACAAGGCTTTTGTAAATACGGAGAGGAAGAGGGTTTGGAAGGAGGGTCAGGAAATGGGAGAAAAAGAATCAAGATACATGATACATCATGTACAGATATAAATTCCCTGTGGTGAATGTGGTCATTATGTATATCTAAATGCACTGATAGGGGCCTGGGAGATGGTTCGGTGGGATAAGTGCTTCCCTGGCAAACACAAGGGCCTGAGTTCAATCCCTGTTCCGCCAAAAATAAATAAATAAATAAATGCACTGATAAGCTCTATTAATTTAAAAATATGTCCAACCTGAACTACATAGTGAGACCTTGTCTCAAAAAATCAAAACAAAACAAAAAAATCTGTTGATAGATAAAATAGGAACAACTTTTGAAAGCATAAAATTCTAATGGCACAAGCAAGATACTGGGGTGGTTTGTAGCTATATATCTCCCCAGGGCTTCATGCAGGCATACGTGGTGTCTTCAGATAGGTGGTGTTTTTCCGTAAGTGAATGTAGAGTGTGTGATGCTGGGATTAAGGTTGCCATACTGGAGCTGATTCATGGTGCAGTGCTAGTAGAGGTGCTCCATTCTGAGCATGAGCACTATCCTTCCCAAGCACGGGGAGGGGATGTATAAGGGACAGAAAGAGGGCTGCTGATAACTGCTTGCTGATTTGCTGCTGCTAATTCACTGCTGTCTGCCTTCTGCCTACCATGAACCGTTGCTCCTCTGCCATGCCACTTTGTCTCACTGTCAGCAACAGACTAAAACCTCTACAAACTGAGCTAAAGTAATCTTTTCCTCCTTTAACTTTGAGTATTAGGTATTTTGTCTGAGCAATGAGAAAAGTAACTAAAAAGTAACTAAAAAACAAATAGGAAGAACCAACAAATCAGATCATATCAATTTTAAAATTTCTACTCAGCAAAGGAAATAATCAACAGAGCAAAGAAAGAAACTACAATATGGCAGTGTTGCTAGCTATTCCTCATATAGGATTAGCAACTAAAATATATAAAGAAGTCACCCAAAAATCAGACCCTCCTCCAAATTTGAAGACCCCAAAAAAATGTAGGCAACCAAAATGTATAGACACTTCTCAAAAGAAGTACAAATGGCCAATAAATATATTAAAAAAATTTCAACATCACTGGCTAGCCATTAGGAAATGCAAACTAAAACAACACTGAGGTGCCAACTTATTCCAGAAAGAATGCCTATCATCAGTTGTGCTCCAAATTTTCTGATCAAGAAGATTATGGAGCCACAGAGAAATGTGTTCGATGATCCAAAGTGAGCCTGGGGAGAGTCACATGGAGAGAAAACATTCAGGCTTTCTCAGAGAGCAAATTGGTCAAGCAATGGCTGTGACTCATCCTCATGTCAGACACTGACAAAAGGATGTACAAAGGGCGGTACAGGGCTACAGGATAAATCCTGAGAGTACTTGGCTGGCCTTATCAGATACAAAAGTTACATTCCTTGGTATATAGGTCTTGCTATATCTTGTTCTTAACCATCCGGCAGAAAAGTATAAAAATGAGGTATATAAAGTAAATCCATATTAATACGATGAGCTGTAAAAGGCTCAAGTCAATAACTTCTGAGGAAAACCCACTAATACTATAGACTGCTAGACAGTGTTAGATTGTTTAGTTGAATTCAAACACCTATAGTATTTAGATGCCAATGGAATATTCACCTCTGACAGGACAAAAAAATTAAAATTTAAATTTAAAAAAAATACAAAGGAAAGATCATTTTGTATTTATATATACAAAATAGTTAGGTTAAATTTACAGCTACTTTAGCTTAACTCAATGAGAAGAAAGAGGTGTACTAACAGTGTTTGGACAGAATATCCTGTCTGCTTCTTGTACCACTAAGTGGATAACCACTAAGAAGATAACAATGTATAGTGTATTGACTATCAAAACTCTCCTATTAATCAGCTGTGAAACTGTCTCATTCATATTTATTGCTCAATAAAAAAAAAAAAGAATGCCTATCATCAAGAAATCAACCAAGGAGCCAGGGATTTAGGTCAGTGGTGCAACACCTTCCTGGAAAGTGTAAGGTCCTGAGTTTGATTTCCAGTATCCAAAAAAAGAAAAGACAAGACATCAACCAAGAACAAATATCAGTAAAGCTATAGAGAAAAAAGCGAACTCTTCCACATTCTTAGTGTGAATGTAAACTAGTACAATGACTATGGAAATCAATATGGAGAAGCATCATTAGGGAATTTCAAACAGTTTATGTTTGACAGAAACACTCACTGCAGGGAGATGCAGCCTTTGCTTGAGGAACATCAGGGGTCAAGGGCAACCCTGCCATGACAGACCCAGAGAGAGACACACACCAGGTTTCTTTCTCTTGCCTCCCTCTGATCTTTTGGGGCTCTACTTGGCTAACCCAGTTGGAAAACAAAAACAAGGAATTGCCACTGATGGCATCAATTAAGGTCAGTCTCTCAGAAAAAAAAAAGATGAGGGGTTCAGAAGGACACAAATCAATGCTCTAGAGCAGTAGTGGCCAGCCTGTTGCAGGTATGCCACAGCGGGTTGTTTATCTTGAAATCTCTACAGGAGATTTCCAAACATACACCAGCAAAAAATAGAAGCTGCAAAGCTGCACAGCCTCCAGAAAGTTTTATTCTCCAATGCCCACTCTAGATGGGGCTATGGAAGAAAATAAACGAAGTTCCTCCCAGAAAATAGAATAAAATGCTGTCAATGTATCCCCAGCAAGGAACAGAATCCAGTCCCAAGGAAGGGTCCTTACAGCCTCTGCTCAGCTGGACTTGTGACAGCCTCCTTTGTTTTCTAAATAGGACTATTAATTATGGTTATTATATTGTGGGAGAAAAATAACTTACTTAAGGGTTCATAGGTTGCTAGATCACAAGGAGCCATATCCAGACAAAGAAGGTTACACATTGCCAGGGATCCCGGACTTTGTTCAACATGTGGTGATTAGTGTTATCTCTCCTTTGACAGGAAGGGAAATAAATACACTTAATTTATGAGATAAAGCATGCACACAGATTTTTAGGTGACTACAGGAGTAGACCAGGGCAGAAATAGTTTTGGGGGATTTGTTTTTGTTTTTTCAATATATTTGGTTGTTGCAGGGTCTCACTACACAGCTTGGACTCCTGGTGATTCTCCTGCTTTCAGCCTCCCCAGACCTGGGATTACAGGCATGCTCCACCACATCCGGACTCTGGCCAGCTCAGCTGACACTGGGGGCAGGGCTGGCACAGCATGTGGTGCCAGGTATTTAATTGTAGTCCCTGAGCTTGCCTAAACTTGCCTAAGCAGGTGCTTTAGTCCCCTGAGCTATCTCACCAGCTGCCAGAAGTAGTTAATTGTTTTCCCCATCTTCCTTAAGAAATAGAGTCCCCAAATTACAGTTGGCACATGACCATCACTCTCTTTCACAGTCTAGTTTAGCTAGTTGACTAAATTCTAGCCAATAGCATATGACATACTGAAATTCATTCTTATGGCCTTAAAAAAAAAAAAATCAAAATGGGCTGGTGAGATGGCTCAGTGGTCTAAAGCACCTACTTAGAACAAGCTAAGCTAAGCAAAGCACAGGGACCACAGTTCAATCCCCCAGCACCACATGCCAGCCAGCCCTGCCCCCTGGTGGACTGAGCTGGCCACACACACACACACACACACACACACACACACACACAAAATAAAATAAAATAAATAAACAAATAAATTCTTAAAAAAAATCAAAATGATCTCTGCTTTTCTCTTTTCATCTTTGTGCTGGCAGAGACCGAGATGCAGGTCAACAGTGCACACAGCAACCCTGGGCTGTGGGGAGGAGCCACTGCAGAACAGGGCACAAAAGGAAGTAGACAGAGTCCAGTTCCACTTTGCTAAACCACCAACAGCACTGGATTCCTTGCTTTAGATGATATCTGAGTATGAGTTACAAAGACAAACTTCTGCCTTAATTAATACTGCAACAAGAGGACAACTAGAGAAGAACAGGAAATGCACTCACTTTGGGGAGCACCAGGAAACTGCACCAGGCTCAGGAATGGCCCCTTCAGTCACACTCACATCTAGAACAGCCTGTGTTCATGACCCTTTTGTATAACTATGCAGCTACATATCAATAAGAGAGCCCCAAACACTTCTTCATGGCATTACATATGCAAAGTTCCTTTCTATTATTCAGTCCAGATAGCTACCATTCTCTCTTCTGTCCCCAAATGGGGGTGGTCCTGTGTAGAAAACAACAGCATTATAAGAAAGAAAGAAAGAAAGAAAGAAAGAAAGAAAGAAAGAAAGAAAGAAAGAAAGAAAGAAAGA
>NW_004524616.1:16088258-16091358 GCF_000260255.1 Octodon degus | reverse complement strand
AAGAAAGAAAGAAAGAAAGAAAGAAAGAAAGAAAGAAAGAAAGAAAGAGGGTGACAGAGAGAGAGAGAGAGAGAGAGAGAGAGAGAGAGAGAGAGAGAAACAACATGACCTTACTAGCTGGGCATGGTGGCACATGCCTGTTATTCCAGTACTCAGGAAACTGAGGCAGTAGGATCGTTGTGAGTTCGAGACCAGCCTAGGCTACAAAGTGAGTTAAGCCCAGCCTGAACTGCATAATGAGACCCTGTCTCAAAAAAAAAAAAGAAAGAAAAAGAAAAAGAAAAGGAGACAAATAATCATTATTATCAAGAATTACTTATACAAATAACAAGTCCTTAGGCGTCCTGGAAGATGGCTCAGTAGAATAGGCACTTTCCTGGCAAGCATAAGGGCCTGAGTTCAATTCCCAGTTCTGCAAAAAAAAAAAAAGTCCTTGACCTGGGTATGCTGGCACACACCTGTAAGGAGGCCAAGACAGAATGAATGAGGCCACCCTGTCCAATACAGTGAGACCTTGTCTCAAAAATAAACAAACAAATAAATAAATAAATAAATAAATAAATAAATAAATAAAAGACTGGTGACTGAAAAGGGATGAAAAGTGGAGAAAGCAAGCAGGACTGTTCATTCCTGAGAAAGGCAGGCGTGGGGAGGCTGAGTCAGAGAACTGAGCCAAGTATGTAATAGGAAACAGATCTAGCTAGGAAGAAAGGACAAGTTTAAAAAATGAAATCATAAAACCAATTCCAAGTAGGCAATGTTTCCATATGGAAAGAGACCAGGCCCTGGGAAGTGAGCCTGCTTTCTGAGCTTGCTCATAGCTCTGATGCCCTTGGGACACTTTGGGATAGGCAGCCAGCATGTTGCCCTTTAACAATTCCCTCTGACAGGAAATTCGAGCCTGCTTTCTATCTATAAGGTGTTCTGAAATGTAATTACGGAAATAAAATGAGATACAGCTCATAAAGTCTTGCAACAAAAATATTAAGCTCTACTTGGCTAAAGAATTTGTATAAATAATGTAATTTTATTGACCTAAAACACTTGAGAAACAAGATGATCCCTATTGCTTTCTTCTGATTCCCTTGATAAATCATTGCCTACTTGACAGTCCATTTTGTTTATTTATTTTTATCTTTAAAAAAAAAATATATATAGTTTACACACCTATAATATTCAATAACGGAACTTAGAAAAAATAGGGTATACAGATGAATGTCCATTTTGTATCTGTGTATTCAAAGTGGTTAGGATAGATATATAGTTGCATTCTCTTAATGAATAGAATGATTTGTTCTAGTGGGGTTTGTAAATAGGATCTTAAGTCCGCATCTTGTACAGCAATTAACCACTAAGATGAATATATGCAGTGTATTATTTGTTGAAACTGTACTTCCGATTTGATTTGAAACTGTCTCATTGCTATCTGTTTATCAATAAAATTTTCAAATAAAATATATATATATATTATTTTTCAGTTATCACTCAAAGCTACTATAAGAGAAAGGTATTTTCAAAGTTTAAGATTGACATTATTGGTTTCACTCAAAATGTCTCTAGCTTTTTTGAAAATCTTTTTTTCTAATTTTATTTTGAAATACCCTTCTCTGACAAAACTAAACAAAAAAAGGGGGGAATACAAATGAAGGACCATTTTGTATTTGTATATTCAAAATAGGATAAATTATACTGCTACTTTCTCCTAATTTATTGAAATAGAAAGATTTGTTCTAATAGTGTTTGTGGACAGGATATCATGTCTGTGTCTTATACAATGACTAACAACTAAGACAACAATATGCAATGTATTAATTGAAACTGTCGCACTAATCAGTTTTGAAACTCTCTCATTTCTATTTGTTTCTCAATAAAATTATTTAAAAATAAAAAATGAAAAGTAATAACAAAAGCAAGAACAAAAATCAGAAACAAAGACAGAAGCAGGATAATATACAATACATATGTTGCAGATTATCAAAACAATAGCTGATTAACAATTGTTGATATACTATCTATTTTTATCATCAAATCTGTTGCTCAGCTTAACAGATATAATTATATAAGATTTGACATATAATTGAACATTATC
Organism: Octodon degus; assembly: GCF_000260255.1. Classification (NCBI taxonomy): domain Eukaryota; kingdom Metazoa; phylum Chordata; class Mammalia; order Rodentia; family Octodontidae; genus Octodon; species Octodon degus. The sequence continues at coordinate 16,089,269 of NW_004524616.1, read as the reverse complement.
ACTTGCATTCAGGGAACCTTAAATTTTTGTTCTTGTCTCTTTTTCTTCTCTTACCTTTTTTAAAAATTTATTCTAAAGTGTGGCCAGGGAGATGTTTCAGTAGAATAAGTGCTTCCCTGGCAAGTGCAAGGGCCTGAGTTCAATACTTGGTTCCATAAAAAAAAAATTATTCTACAGAGAGTATAATAATAATTCATATGACATTAGAAATGGTACACAATTAGAAGACCAAGATGACAGGCATTCAAGCATAGTTTTTTTATTATACATTGCTGTCCTCGATGTAGTTGCCTAGATATTTACTTTATATTTGAAACAGGGTCTCACTCTGCAGCTTGGTTGGCCTTGAGCACCCTTTGTAACCAAGGCTGGTCTTCAATTCATAACAATCTTCCTGTTTCAGCCTCCTGAATGTGGGGATTACAGGCAGCACCACCACGCCTGACTTCATTATTCATTTAAAAACATACTCTTCACAGGCATACTGCCAGACTCCTGGAAGACATTGCATATTGTTCTTCATGGTGGTTACTCATAGTACAAGATGCAGACATGATATCCAGTCTAAACACTATTAGCATAAATCTTTCTATTCATTGAATTAAGAGAAAGTAGTTGTATATCTATACTAACCATTTTGTATATACAAATAACAAAATGGTCCTTCATTTGTATCACCTTTTTTGTTGTTCTTTCAGAGATAGGTATTCCATGCCATTTAATTATTGTAGGTGCATGATTTCAGCAAAATAATCCAATAGTCCAGCAGTCCATAATAGTACTGGGTTATCTGTAGGACTGGCAATGTCAGAAGTTGTTGACTTGAGCCTTTTACAGCTCAGTGTACTAATATGGCTTTACTTTTTATACCTTGTTTTTATACTTTTCTGCTGGGTGGTTAAGACCAAGATAAAGAAAGACCTATATAACAAGAAATGTAACTTTTGTATCTGACAAGGTCAGTCAAATCCCTTCAGGATTTACCCTGAAACCCTGTACCGCAGTTTGTAG
>NW_004524616.1:16084887-16086798 GCF_000260255.1 Octodon degus | reverse complement strand
GTTGTTTTAATTTGCATTTCATGGATGGCTAGTGATGGGAAGCATTTTTTCATGTATTTATTTGCTTCTATGATTTTGTCTTCTGAAAAATGTGTGTTCATCTCGGATGCCCATTTCTGGATTGGGTCTTTAAATTTTGGGTAAGCCCCAGATTTTGATTCAAGCTCAGGGATCTGACTCATAGCTGTTTCCACTTATGACTGCAAAACAAACAAGGAGGAAAGGGGAGACCAAAGCATGTGTTCTACTGGTGCCTCTCAGGGAAATTAAGAGTATAAGTGGGAGAAAAAGGAACTGTATTTAGTCTCCATGATGGGGTGGAGGGCTGCTTGTCCCATATGTTCATGGGCTAATATGACTGTCCTCCCACCCAACTCTACTTAATTTTTATTAATTAGAATTTTATTATTTAGTAAAATATATGTGGATACGTCATATATTGGGAGATTATCCAGTCATCAAAAAGGAGTGAAGTAGACCACAAAACACCAGTATGAGAAGGTGTGAGATATACTTAAGAATGAAAGAAACCTGCTGCACTGGGTCTACCTTGTGGCTCATCAGCACAAGAAGTCTAAGAGAACATCTTCCAGAACATGAGCAGTGGTGAGCCTTCCACATTATGAAGGCCTTTTCTGTTTTTCTTCATTTGTCTGTTATTCAAATTTTCAGGATTCAATCATGAAAGAAAATGTCCTTAAGTAATAAGTCCTTCAGTGAAACAGTGAATTGAAATAATGACCAGGTGCATAAAAGTACCATTCTTCAGAGCCTTGGAGGAAACAGAAAACAACATAAAAAAGCTACTGTGAAGATTAAAAGCTTGACAAAAATAATGGCAAATTTCAGTTCTTTCATTTCTTAAAGATGATTGTTTCATAACAGTATTTTCTTTACATGATAAAAATTTTGGTGGTACCAGGGATTGAACTCAGGCCCTTACATGATAAAACTTTTTAAAAAGGAAATAAAGTGAAGATACTCATAGCAGAACATCATGTTTCCATGCCTCTGATTTAAAAAAAAAAAAAAAGTAAAGTGAGTTCTATTAGAAGCAAATATAAAATTCCCCTCAATCCCATATCTAAAAGGAAATAATTCAAATTCCACCTGCAATACTTTTATCCATGTTCTGCAGTATCCTAGTCCTGAGGATCTTGATCTAGACTGAGGGTTTATAAAATGCACCAAAAAGAACACATGAGCGCATGTGGACAAATTTTCTGGGCAAAGAAACTGGAACTGCATCACATCTGAAAAGGAGCTTCTACGCATCTGTGTGTGTGTGTGTGTGTGTGTGTGTGTGCGTGCATGTGTGTGATACATGCATGCGTGTGTGCGTGCATGCATGTGTGTGTTTGACTGGAGATTTTTCCCACAGACTTCACCCTAAACTACATCTCCAGGGACAGCTGGACCCTAAATAGAACCAGAGTGCAGGCCCAGAGTGCAGGCCCAGCATGTCAGTGAGACGGCCTGGGGCCACTGGATCCTGAATAGACCCAGAGCATAGGCCTGGCGTGTAAGTGAGACTGCCCAGGACCCATTGAAACCTCATTGGACCCAGAGTGCAGGCCCACTGTGGAACCCTTCAGCAGAACTCCCTGCAAAGAGGCAAGAGGCAAGACCCACCCAGCTAATTCAAGAGCAAAACATCTTACCAGAGTGACACAAAGGGTCCAACTCCAACAGCTGCAGCAGGAAGAAGTGGAGCACAGCAGCCAGACCCCAGCCAGATCCAAGCAACACCCACCTGGAGGAATATGAAATTGTAGAACAGGACCTGGTGCTAAGGTAATAACTCTATCTAAGCTCTACACCAAAGGTCAGAAGACAGGTATACAAAATGGCAAAGAGAAGGAACAAAATACAGTCTCAGGCTCTGAGTCCACCCAGTACAACTGCAGAAGA
>NW_004524616.1:16082361-16084022 GCF_000260255.1 Octodon degus | reverse complement strand
ATTTCTCTTCACAAACCATCAAGTCAAGAAGAGCATGGAGCAAAGTACTTCAAGTCTTGCAAGAAAACAAATTCCAACCCAGACTGATCTATCCTGCAAAACTCTCTTTCAAATATAATGGAGAAGTGAAATACTTCCAAGACAAAGAAAAACTTAAGAATTTCATGATGACAAAGCCAAACCTACACAGACTACTAAATGATGCTCTAGAGAGGGAGCAAAACAATCACAGTCCCATGAATGAGAATGGAAAGAACCCACCAAATACGGCAAACAAACACAGGAGAAGAAGAGGTATACAATAGTAGTCTTTCAGTTACTCTTTTGTGTTCAGCAGCAAAATATTTCCAACAGCACACTCTACAAATGAACTTCTCTTCCACCCTATGGGTCATGATTCCATTTGAATCAACAGGGTGGATTTCAAATAAATAGCTGCAGCACAGTCCCACAAGTGACTCATGGCCATCAGTAATGGTCAGGGTCATTATGCCTGTCCACAACACAGTAGAACTTTGTACAATAGCTTATCCTCAGACTCTTAGAAGTGCTGGTCATTTATTTGCCATTCCAGAATTTATCTTATATTTTACTCTTAGTACTTCTTTGCTATCATGAAAACTATTTCTTAGTTTGATTGTTTTGAAACATTTAATTTTTATTTAATCAGTATTTAATTTTCTGAATATTGCTTAATCTTAATTTTTGTTCTAAGATTTATGCTATATCTTTGACTTAAAATTTATTTAAAAGACATTATATGATATCTTTTCCTAGTATTAGAAACTTTAAAAAGTATATTTCCATTTTCTGTTGACTTTATATTACTTCTTCTCTGCCTTTTGTACACACATGCACACATGTATATTAAAAAAGAATACATGTATAACACAGCATAAGGTTGGTACTGCTTCATAGAAATCTTCAATGACCTTTAAATAAAGGTTCATCTAATATATTTTATATAGTCCTACATAACTATCATATTGAGAGCTCTTTATTGTTCATCCAGGAGCATACTGCAACTTCTCTTGCCTTTTGAATTATGCTCTTTGTTATTTCCTATATGCTGTCTGGAGGTATTAGAATATTTCAAGTTTGTATAACTAGAAAATCTTACTTTTACTTTTCAAAGGTATGTTTGCTAAGCATAAAATTCAAAGAGGACAGATCTTTTCTTTTCTTTCAGTCCTTTAATTGGTCTAGTTTCTTACACACTTGGTCCTGTTTTTCCTTTCTAATGTGGAATAAGATGCTATTTAATTTTGTTCTTCCATAGCTAATATCTTTATGTATAAGCTTTAATGATTTTTTTTCTTTACAATAAGTTTTGGGCAGTTTCATTTTGTGTATCTTGGTATGATTTTATTTAAATTTCTTGTGCAAAAAGGTTCATTTTGGAGACGACCTGGGCTGCGGGATCCTGAACAGACCCAGAGCGCAGGCCCGGTGAGTGAGTGAGACGACCGAGGGCCGCGGGATCTTGAATAGACCCAGAGTGCTAGCCCAGCACGGAACCCTTCAGCAGAACTCCCTGCAAAGAGGCTAGAGGCAAGACCCACCCAGCTGATTCAGGAGCAGAACATCTTCCCAGAGAGACACAAAGGGTTCAACTCTAATGGCTGCAGCAGAAAGAAGTGGAGCACAGCAGCCAGATCCAA
>NW_004524616.1:16044191-16080450 GCF_000260255.1 Octodon degus | reverse complement strand
TATTATAAGTTGAACTAAATTCAGAAATTTTAAATCTTTACATATTTATTGCCTACTTTTTTCTACTTTGCAAATTCTAATTATATGAATATAAGTTTCTTGGTTTTGACACAGTAAACTATTATGACTGATGTGTAAATTCTTTCTTCATTTTTATTTTGGACAATTTTTATTGTTATATTCATTTATGTTTGTAAATAATTCATTTTCAATTTGCAATCTATTTAAAAAATTAAAATAAAATAAAGTAAAATAAAATAAATGCTGTTGCATGGGGCTGGGAAGATAGCTAAGTAGAATAAGTGCTTGCCTGGCAAGCTCAGGGGCCTCAGTTCAATCCCCGGTTATGCAAAAAAACATTAAAAAATAAAAATAACGATGACCACAAATTATTTGACATTTTTCCTATCAACAAGTAGTACCAGCCAACCATGGTTACTGGTGCACACACCAGTAATCCCAAGTGCTCAGAAGGCTGAAGCAGGTAGATCAAAAGTTCAAGGTCAGTCTGAGCAATTTAGAGATGGCCTGCTTCTAAATAAAAAATAAAAAGTGCTAGGATGTAACTCTGGGATAGAGCACCCTGCTGTCTGTTGCATAATCCCCAGTACTTAAAAAAAAAAAAAAAAAAAAAAACAACTGTAGTAGATAAAAAAAAAAAAAAAAAAGTTGGGGCTGCATGCCCTTTCCTTGGGCATCTGGATTGATTCTGTGATTGCTTACTTGGTACCTTGGTCAATTGAATATGATGGGGATGACACACATAAGAGGTGATTAGGTTTTACAGAGGAGGTCAATAGCTTTATTAGAGAGCTGGCCAGGGAGATGGCTCAGTAGAATAAGCACTTCCCTGGCAAGCGCAAGGGCCTGAGTTCAATCCCTGGTTCTGCCAAAAAAAAAAAAAAAAAAAAAAAAAAGACAGAGAGAGAGCTGGAAGAAATAGTGAAATCCTTCTTCACCCTTGTTTGGCCATTCTATCTCCTACCAAGAGAGGATGCAGCCCAGGGTACCAGCTTGGAAAAGCACCACCCCTGGAAGGTGGGTCTACTTCAACTTCATTGTGAACTTGAACCTTCAAACTATGAGAAACACATTTCTGTTCTTATAATCCAAATAAATAAGATGCAAATGCCACTGCATCCACTTGAGACAGGATGGTTTCACTTCCTATCCTTTGCTATGATATGTCTTATAAACCAGCTCTCATATTGTAAAGAAGTCACAGCAGCCCGGTGGAGACACCACACAAAAGGAAAAGACCTGCAGAGGTTGAGATGAACACTCAGTCCTGAAGTGCCCAGGGAGGCACAAGACTGATAGATGTCACAAATCTGACACCACCCCAATCTCCAGAACCTCTGGGTTACTACAGGCCATGGGAAAGGTGGGTTAAAGTTAAGGTTGCTAAAATTAATTAATTAATTAATTAAAGTTAAAGTAGCTGGTCAGTTAACTAAGATTAGCTTGATTATCCAGGTGGACCTACAGCAATCAAAAGGTCCTTGCAAGGAGGGAGAGGCAACAGACACACCAGAAGGATTCAGGGAGCAAAAGGTGGCAGGGAAAGCCCAGGACTCTGATTCTCCACTTGCATTTCCAGCAAGTGCACGGCCCTCCTAACACCTCGGCTTTCGTCCAGAGAGAAAGTGCTGGATTTCTCACCGCAGAACTGTAGGATAATAATTGTTTTGAGCCTCTAATTATGTGCACCTTGACAACACCATCAATGGAAAGCTCATAGAGAATGCTTTTTTATTTCGGATTTATAAGCAAAATAAATTATTTATGTTTTAATCGACCATGTTTTGGCACAGTTTGTTCCTTAGTGGTACATTTTCCATCAGAACAAGACAATTAAGGCACAGCATGATTTAGCCCTCCAAGGGACCCAAAAAAGCCCAACTAGCTCACCCTATGTTACATTTCTCACTGTGAAAATTCCAGTGCCACCATGGCCAGTATCACCCTAACTTATTCTTGGAGTCTTCTGGGGTGCAAAACCTACATGACCTTTTGTCTTGTCTTCTTCATCTTCAGTGGTGACACTGACCGACCAACATGTCTCCCTTTTTTTTTTTTTTCTTTCAGAACCAGGGATTGAACTCATGCCCTTGCACTTACTAGGGAAGTGCTTATTCCACTGAGCCATCTCCCCGGGCCCCCAACATGTCTCTTTTAAAGAAGAAAGTCTTACACACACCAGGGCTTCATGGTCAACAGATTTACATCAAAACATTCTTGAAAATGATGACTATTTTAAAAGTTAGTAGTACATAAGAGAAAAATCAACAACTGTTTACTAAGCTATAGAACATTTTCATAAATGCTAAGCATCTCGTTTTAACCTATTTGCAGATGCCTTATAGTTTTAATTTTCTACGTTTAAGTATGTTTTTCAGTTGAGCCATAAATCCTCTTTTAAATTAGTAGTAGTGAAAGTAGTTATCCTAGAGATAACTATATTTAGGAATTAAGTTTTACAATAAAGTGATTTTAGTCAGCTGAAAAAACACTCTCCATTGGTCATTAAGATGAGAAAAGCTTAATTTTTCAGCTGAGGATGAGATCACCTCATTTTGTCCAAAGGTAATTTCACAGTAGGTTTTCCCAGAAAAAGTTCTCCAAAGTAAAGTAACAACTGATTAGAAAATAAGGGGCTGGGGAGATAGCTCAGTAGAATAAGCACTTGCCTGGCAAGCACGAGGGCCTGAGTTCAATCCCTGGTTCCGCAAAAAAAAAAAGAAAGAAAGAAAATGAGATAATTTTCCTTCATTCCACCTCCTCCAGTTTTGTTTTGTTTGACAGCATCTTACCTTAGTAATAGTTATTCTCTGACCTCAGTGCCATGATTACAAGATTAACTGCCCTGTCCAGCCACTTGTCAGTTTCACAAGGTCATTTCTTGATGCTTTTCAGACAGTATAATTTAAAGGAAGACAATTTCTTCTGAGTTAAGCCAGTGAGAGCCGATTTGGATTCCAAAGGAACATACTCTGTCCTAATATCTATATCAGTCAATGCTCGCTAAAGAAGCAGATTTAAAGCAAGGTATGCAAATACATGAGAATTTACAAGACTGACTTACAGTGGCCACCTACAGAGTCAGGTGCGGAAGAGAGCAAAAGGACTGCCTGTGCACGGGGCATAAGGGTCCTGTCCTAGGCCTGGAGCTGAGCGGAGTGTACTGTGCAACTCCAAATCAGAAGCTGTGGTGTCTGCACTGGAACCCAGGAGATGACATGCAAGGGGAGGGTGAAGCCTGGAGCCCCTCCCAAGAAGCAGACCTGAGCCTTCCTTCTCCTCTAGGCCAGGTCTTCTGACTTCCATGAATCAGTCACACTCAGAACTATACTAATATAATTTAGTTGGTCATTTCTTATGCAAGTTGACACAATCAGCTGTCACACCACCCAAATCAAGTCAAGTAGAACTATGTTCACCTGGAGGGTACAATGAGCTAAGCAGCTTCAAGCCCCTGTGATGCTCCAGAAGTCTGCTCTGAGCCAGCAGAAATAGTAGGTGAAATGTAATGCATCATATGTTATTTTTCAAAGAAATGTAAAAATGATTTGAATGTATTTCTAAAAATATAATATTACTCCAATGTGGAACAAATATGAATATATTTCAAAGCAAGCTAACCTTCAGTTGAAATTTTATATTTAGATTATATTTTTACAAAACAAGGAGGACTGATGCAGTGTTCATCAAAAACCAAACAGGATTTGAAACCAACTCATTAGGGAAGCCAAAAGGAAAGACTAGCACTCTGAGAACACTTGAACCCTGTCCGTACACAGAGATATTGGGTGATGGCTAACCCGTTTGCTTCCCTCAAGACTATACCAAAAGTAGTTACTGGAGCAATCACAGTGCAACTTCTGTTGGACTTTAAAAGAGCTAAAACATGTAAAGATTTAAATGACATGATCAGAACTCTTTATATTGCAAATGATAGAAAATCTAACTCAAACTTATCTAATTAATAAAAAGAATGCATTGGTTTCTAAGTTTTGCTCCAGGTAGAACTTGATACACAGCACTTTTGTCAACCTCTGGTTTTGACTTGGTCCTGACAGTGTGTGGACTAGCAACCTTTCATTGCTGGATACTGGCAAAGTATGGAGGCTCTTTGTTCATCAGAAACTCAGCCAGCATTTCCTCTGGTCTTCTCTGCTTTGACTGAATTAAATATGCAAATTTGACCCCATGCCTAAGAGGCAGGGATATGCCGCTCTGCTTTCCAGGGATTTGCCAGTGAGTCCAGCTGAGGTGTGGTGAGTACAGGGGAGGGGCTTTCAGAGGAAACTCAAGATTCTCCAAAAGATGTGAATGTATGTTGGGCGCTTTCATGGTCCACTATTATAGACTGTATGTTATTAGTAAGAGATATTTTGAGTATTGTGTGCATATTTTTACAAATGCCATTTGGTTTGAAAACACTTACAGCTTAATATACAAGTAGGAAAAAATGAACCCAGTGATCTTGATACCCTATGAGCAACGCTTTCGTTGGCTGTGTTTTTCAATTGTCTCCCCACAATCTCTACCCAGGCAAACTCTTTCCCAGCCTCACTCACTGGGTGTTCTGGATTGCCTGCCACTGCATCTTGATCTTCCTTCCCAGTTCCTGTTTCTTAGCATGTTCTTTTCCTTCTGCATTTTCTAGTATCTAAACTCTTCTATTTAAAATCCTGTTTCACAGGACTGTTTCTTTACAAAGCAACTGAAAACTAATGATCTTTGCTCCTAAGACATTTCCTAATTGTGAGGTTACAATCTACAACTTCATCACTAGTCCCTATTTGTAGACTGTGGCTGACCATGTTGGTAGTGGAAGTTATGCCCACTAATCTTGATTATAGCCCTAGATTTTTTTTCCTCTGTATAGCAGTGTTGGGAGTTTCTATCAAATAATCAAGCTATGTACATGAAATAAAATAGGCCATTTTGGATGACCTATGCATTATATTCTCACTCCTTCTCATCTGAAATCATAATAGTTATAAGCATAAAACTTTGCCTTTAGAAAGCATTTAATGTTTGGGCAATAGAGCTGAATTGAATGGAAGGCAAATGTAGTTATTGACAATGATTTCTGGTATAACTAACTATGAGTTAAGTATGTACACTTCTATAATGAGCATTTAAAATGTGAGAACTCTGAGTTTCCTTTCTCCAAATAGCATGCTTTCACAAAATGTAAAATAAAATCCTAATGTGCATACAAGTTCTCCTTGAAGAAATGGTCAGAAAACATTCAAAGCAAGTTTCTGGCACTTTTCGATCTCTGGTTCCAAGAAATAAAATATTTTAACAAATTCACTATTTAGAAAATGCATTCTGGGGTAGGTAGGGGATGTCTTTGAAGAGGAAGCGGGTATCCATTCTCTCAACCAGGTCTCATTGAAGAATGACTTCTAGAATTGTGGACATTTATTATGTACATTTTTAGCTGTGCTTTCAGATGACCTTATGGCATTGGGAATGCATCACTTTGTAGCATAAAAGTGATTACATAAAATCATGTTAAGGTGATGATAATAAGAGCTGCACAGGCAGTAATGTCTGCTACTCTGCCAAACACGCAGCCCAGGAGAGCCTTAAAGCTGCGTGGAATGGAAAATGCTGCTGGGCGGATTAGACCTCTCTCTCCACTAAAAGTCGGCACTCACTGAAGCTCGGCAATATTTTCTCTGAGCCACATATTTCACTCATCACTGAACACTGAAGCAGTCAGTGAAACCTTGACAGTGATTTCTGGTAAAATAGGACACAACAGCTATTTTACATCATATCATGTACACCTTTTCATTCTGCCTCCACATCGTTTTAGTCGAAAATGTTTTCTTTTTTGGAGGCCCTAATTTTGAGATCATTCAGGCCAGTCAATGAAAGGGATATAAAAGCAACCTAGAAATTAAATCATCTCAGCCATGTGTGGTGGCAATCTCCTATAATCTCAGCACCAGGGAAGCTGAGGCAAGAGAATCACCTCAAGTTTAAGGCCAGCCTGAGCTACAAAGTAAGTTCAAGGCCAGCCTGGGCTGCAAAATGAGTTCAAGACCAGCCTGAACTATATAGTGAGTTTCAGGCTCAAAAAACTTAAATAAATAAAATTAAGGTGTCTCATTACTTTTTTTTTTTTTTTTTTTTTTTTTTTGTGGAACTGGGGATTGAACTCAGGCCCTTGTGCTTGCCAGAGAAGCACTTATTCCACTGAGACATCTCCCCGGCCCTCATTACATTCTTTACCATGAAATGTTTTAGTCTGCATTTTCTGTATCCCTTTACACACACCCTTTAAAAGGTAAAGAAGCAAAGCCAGAATCATGTGAATATATTTGTTCCATTTGTTAAATAATTGCTGAGTCTTCTCATCCTGTTCTCTTTTTTCCATTTTATTTATTTTTGTTTTTAATTGTTGTTGTTGTCAAAATAGGATCCTACTAGGCAAAAAAGGAAAAGACACAGAAACACAGGCTCTATTGCGTGGGCTTATTCCAGAGCAGATCTGAGAGGGCCAACTCTGGCAGCAGGGCCCAGACCAGCTGACTCCCACACAGGCTGTGGGATCTTTACAGGGCCTTGAACATGTCAGGGGACGGGGGGGCTTGGAAGGCAAATGCCACAGTGGGACTTTCAGGGGACAGGTCAGTACAAGGAGTCATGGCTGTCTGCAACTGGGCTTGAGGGGTACAAGGGGCTGCACGCTGTTGTTCAAGAACAACAATTGGAATTATAGGGTATAACTATGCTTACTGGGCCTCACCAACCTAGGGGGATGCACCAAAACAGGTGTGAAATCAGAGCACAGCTAAGAGATTGAAAGTGGTCTCTGCTTGGACCAGGACGTGGTGGTCAGATTCCTTCTCTTACTGTGTTACCCAGGCTGGTCTCTTACCCCTGAGCTCAAGTGATTCTCCTGTATCAGCCTACTGTGTAACCTGAGCTATAGGCACCATGCTTGGCTTCAATTTGTGATATTCAAGATGTGCTAGAAGATTATAGCTCCCTACTCTGACAGAAGCAAATAGTGAGTGGTAGAATACAGGTGGCTGCATTTCCTGTGCTGGAGAAGACCAGTGGGGCCCTGCCAGTGGAAGCTTCTGTTCACAGTCTGTCAGACCAGTAACCTGCTTGTTGGCTCAAGGGCCAGTATGTTGTTGGAGATCAGAAATTATTTGAGGAAATCAAGAAGCCATGGTCTTTCTCTGCCACCCAGGTTGGCCTCAAATTTGTAATTCTCCTGCCTCAGTCCTCTGAGAACTGGGATTTTATACATGTAAGATCATGCTCTACAGCTTTGTGGGACATCAGAAAGGGAACTTTGAGGTCCCATATTATACTGCTTCATCATTCAAATTAGCATGCGATCATTTCAGTCTTGCTAAGAAAGCTTTTTGTGATGGACTGACAACTGGAGCTCAACTTGCAACACTCAGCTGAGCTGAATCAGCATGGTTCTAGGGGTAGGAGGCCCACCTAAGGATTGTTGCTATAATCAACTTGAAAAGCTAGGAGCTTAACTAAATTGGCTCTGCAATTCCACACTTTAGGGTGTGGAGGCCACACTCTAGAGTGACACATGACTTAAAGGAGAATGAGAAAGAATGGAGGGTCTGATTCTTCCTCAGAGGAGCTCCAGTTCTTGCCATCAGCTTGGACGTCATCTCCTGGCTCTAGCACAGACTTGGCTTCTGCTTTGGATCCTGCAGCCTTCTGGCGTAGACTCATCAGCCTTCCATGGTAGATCCATTGGCCTTCTCATATGAACTTTCACAGAGCACTGCTGTGGGCTCCAGACCCTGCACTGAATCCTTCAGTGTTCAGTGTGCAGATGCCCTCTGCACACTTTCTCATCTGATTCTATGGCAGACCGTTGTAAGCTAATCTTGGAATTTCTTAAACATTTGTACGTCTTGTGTTATAACTGTACTTCTAGTAAAACCCTGACTGATACAGACTTTGGTACCAGAGAAGTGGGGTCATTGCTGTGGCTAAACCTAACCATGTTGATTACAAGCTTTTGGGAATGGCTTATGGGAAGAGATAGGAAAGGTTTGGAGATGCCACCCTATAAAAGAAGCACTGGAACAGATTTGGCTATTCTGTAAGGAGATTCTAGTCAGAGCTCAGAAAACCAGAAGGCTGATAGAAATCCTGCCTGTAAATACCAGGCTGGGGAGGTTTCTTCTGGGAAGAAGGATTGCATCAGTTGTTGGACTCCAGATGATTTGTGTTATGGCTTAGCAGAAAGTTTGTCTAAATTTTGCTTATGTCCAGAGACTGTGTCGGAGACTGAGACTAAGCATGGAGGACTGATTAATCTGGCAAAAGAAATGTCAACATAGCTGAATATTGAGAGAGTGGCATGGCTATTGTTGGGGACTTTTAGTTGAGATTTATGTTAAGAATGAAAAGCAAAGAGCCCAGCAGAATGATTTAAAATGTGAGTTTGGCCAGAAAGGAAGCTCCAATAAAGCTGTGGAATACAAAGATAGAGCTGAGGGGATCTCCATTGTCAGGAAGGAACAAAAGAATGGGAAGGATGACCTGAGGGCACCACTGGAAGCAGCAGGTCTCCACCCTTTGCAGCCTCAGAATTGCAAGAGTGAGGGACTTTGCCCTGAGAGGAAAGCCACAGAAACCCATGTTCCAGAATGGAGGCAGTGGCCAAACCAGGTTCCAGAATGGTGCCAGCATGGAGAATCAAGATCAGAGAGCTCCTCAGAATCAAGATCAGAGAGCTCAGCAATCCAGGCACTGAACCCCTACAGCCATTGTTACTATTACTCCTCCCTTTTCTTTCTTTGCTCTTTGCCTCCAACATGAATGACTGCTCTGTGCCATGTGCTGCTCTGCTTTGGAGCCAGCTGAGTATGGACTAAAACCACCACTAACTGTGAGCTAAATAAACCTTTCCTTCCTTCACTGTGGGTGTTGGATATTTGTCCCAGCAATGAGAAGAGGGTAACCAAGACAGTTGCCACCAACATAGAAAGGAATACTGGAGAGGAAGATGGTGCTGTTGATTCTCCTGGAGGAGCTTGTGCTGGCTTTCCTGGTATGAACTCAGCTGTCCTCAGCATCAGAGGAGCTTGAGTCCTTGCCATTGCAGAGGATGGCTGCACTTCTCTTCAGGGGAGCTCTGGTTCTTAACTGACCATAACTTCCTGGATCCAGTATGGATCCCTCAGCCCTCTAGCTGGCACAGATCCTTCATCCCACTGGCACAGACTCTCTGGCTTCACCCCTAAACTTTGGGGCTTCCTAGTTCAGATCCTTGATACAGACTTGCATGAGACACAGTTGTAGGCTCTCAACTTTCCAGCTAGACCTGTGTAGGACATGACACTCGGGGCCTCAGCTGGATTCTTTGGGTCTCTAGTGTATGGACAGATTTCCTATACTCTTTTGCATCTGACTCTTTGGGTGAATATTATAAAATAATCCTATAAATTATGTGTCCTATGTTATATCTTTTTAAAATTTTTTTATTCATTTAATGAGAAAAAAGATAAAATAGCAATGAAACAGTTTCAAAATAGGTTAGTAGGACAGTTACAATAATTAATACATTTCATATTGTTGTCTTCATACCACTTATTCAGAGGACAAGATGCAGACATGATATCTTTTCTAAACAATACTAGTACAAACCTTTCTTCTCATTGAATTAAGAGAAAATAGCTGCATATCTATCCTATTTTGTATATACAGATATATTTTTACTATAAAATGGTCCTTTATTTATTTCCCCTTTTTTGTTTTGTTTTGTCAGAGATAAGTATTCCGTTGCTGTTAGAGAAGCTGTATTTGGAGAAGTCCTTAAAGGACTTTTTCATACTTGATGCAAGTCCAAGTATTGTAGGTACTTGAATTCAGCAAAATAACCCAATATAGTTCAATAGTCCATAATAGTAGTAAGTTATCTGCACAACTGCCAATTGTCAGAAGTTGTTGACTTGAGCCTTTTACAACTAACATAGCATATTAATATAGCCTACGCTATATCTTTTCCCTTGAAAATCCTAAATACAGCACTGTTTTTCTAGAACAAAGAAAGAATGCAAAGTGAGCATCTAGAGGCTTCTAGGAAAGAAAAGTGTCTTCGAGTTGCCCACCTCGTTGTTGTCTCTATTTGCTCCAAGGACCCACACCTCCCAGCTTAGGGACAAACTCCACCCTGGGCAATGTTGTTCAAGAAATGTTAACTATCCTTAGTGTTTCTACTTCCAACATTATTCTTTTGCTATTTTTGAGGTTTCTATTTTCAGCTGTTGGATGGAGTCACTGTCTTTATTTTATTTATTTATTTATTTATTTATTTATTTATTTATTTATTTTCCCTCTGTACTGGAGACTGAACTCAGGACCTTGCACTTGCCAGGCAGGTGCTTATGCCACTGAGCACTTTTTCTAAAAAAAGATTTTAAAAATATTTTTTATTTATTTGGTATAGGGTCTTGCTACATAGCTGGGACTTGTAGTGATCCTCCTGTCTCAGCCTTCCCAGAACTAGAGATCAAATGTGGGTCCTTATGCTTGCCAGGCAGGCACTTAGACTGCCGAACTATCTCTCCAGCCCTAAACTTGTAGATTTTTTAAAGTATTTTTCAAGGTCAAATCATTAGCTTTTTGTAATTTTTCTTTATTTATTTATGTCTTTTTTTTTTTTTTTTTTTTTTGAATGAAAGGTTTATTTAACTCACAGTTAGCAGAGGTTTCAGTCTGCACTTGGCTGGCTCCAAGGGAGAGTAACATATGACAAAGGGCAGCCATTCATGGAGGTAGAAAACAACACAGCAAAGAGAAGCAGCGTCTGGGGTAGCTAGCAAGACTCTTCCTCTTCCTTATGTTGTGTTCCGCTCACACCCATAATCCCCACATTGAGTCATGAATTAATCACAAACTCTGGAAGCTGCCCCAATGACTGCATAAGACTTTGGGGGTGACAACTAGACACAAACCATAACAGGTTTTCAGGAAGCCTTCTGAATCCTACCAATCAGTTGTATCTCCATAATGTTCTCACCTAGGCCTTCAGTCTTAAACTTTAACTCCCACTCATTCTTTGTGCTGCTAGCAAGAGTTTTTTGCAGTAAAATACCTGGCGTTGTCATTCTGTCCTTATAAACTTTAAGCAGCTGCCTTTTCGTCAGTGCAGGATACCCATGACTGGACTTATTCTTGTTGTACCTTAAACTTCAGGTTCTTCTGCATTAAACTATGTGCAGTTCTTTGAACATCACAAGCCACTTCAGATCTCTATGTATTTCCCCTTGGTTCCTCTCTTGGAATGTGTCCACTTTCTGTCTTTTGTTTCTATAATGGACATGATGAAGGCCAAAAAAGTGTCAGCACCTTATGAGATTTTTCTACCTGCATCTCCACAAAAGGTTCTTCCTTCTTTTACCCCAAGTAGAACAAAGTGTTCCTTCTTTCATGTTTTCACAGCTCCTAAGTCCAACTTCTATACTTAAGATCCATGAAGATGTGTTTTCAGTGTATTGTATCTAACAATCTAAACAGTAAGGAGTGTAACACCCTCATCTTTGAATTCCACTGTCCTCAGTGTGGAAGCTGCTCAGAAAATATGAACAAATGAATGAATGAATGAATGAATGAATGAATGAATGAATGAAAGCACAAGTGCAATTTGAATAAATGAAAAAAAATCAACTGTCCAAAGATACTTCTTGACTTTGAATTCTGAAGATATGGCTGCAAAAGATGGGGACGGAAGAGAAAAGCCATGTAAAGAATGAAAGAATGTTGAGGCCTTTCATTCCACTGTCCTTTTTTCCCAGGTTTTATGTCTTTATTTATTTCTTTGTTTATTTATTTATTTTTGTGGCCAGCTCAACCCACCCTGGGGGCAGGGCTGGCACAGCATGTTGTGCCAGGGATCAAACTGCTGTCCCTTTGCACTTGCCTAAGCTAGGTTAAGCAGGCACTTTAGACCACTGAGCTATCTTGTTGGCCCCCTGAGTTAAGAAACTTCTTAATAGGGAATTTATCACTCCTTCCTTTGTAAATGATATGTCAGTGTATTCAGGTTCCTAATGACAGAACAGTTTTTGATAATAGAGGAATCCTAGAGCTGGGCAGGATATTGCACAATGTGATCCCAGCATTCAGTTTGTTGAGGCAGGAAGACTGCATGGGTTCAAAGCCAGCCTGTACTACATAAGAAGACCTTGTTTCAAAAAGAAAAAAAAGAAGGGGCCGGGGAGATGGCTCAGTGCAATAAGTGCTTCCCTGGCAAGCGCAAGGGACTGAGTTCAATCCCCGGTTCCGCAAAAAAAAAAGGGAGAAAAGAGAATAGAAAAGAAAGGATAGGAAGAGGAAGAGGAGGGTGAGGAGGAGGAGAAATGGGGAGAAGGAGAATCTTCTTTTGGTTTGGATATTTTCTTTCTTCTTCTTTTTTTTTTTTTTCCTCCTCTGTACTGAAGATTAAAACCAGGACCTTTGCACTGCACTATATATCCAGCCTGTTTGGTTAGTCCATTATTTAGTTGAGACAGAGTCTCCCTAAGTCTCTAAGTTGCATAGATGGGCTGTACCTCTTGATTCAGCCTCCCAGAGCACTGACATTTCAAGTGTGGGCCACCATGTCCAGCTTGGGAGGATATACAGTATTTTCTTCCCTCTCCTGGCTGCCATATTGCCCCTCACCACAGGCCTAAAAGCAGCCAGGCCAAGCAACCCTGGGCTGAATCTGAAACTATGAACCAGATTAAAAGCTCCCTTCCCTTGAGTGATTTTCCTCAGGTGTTTGGTCACAGCAATAGCACATGACTGACACAGACCCCAACTATAAATTCAGAAGAAGCGAAACTTCAACTACGTGGAGTAAAAAGTCTTCCAGGAGCACCAATGGCTGCTAATACCAAGAGTGAATGCCAGAGAAGAGCTTCCCGATGGTGGAGTGAGTTGGTGACCCTTGAAGGCACAAACCAATCTTAAATCATTAAAAAAAAAAAAAAAGGCAAAACAAAACAAAACAAAAAACCTGTATGTGAATCTCTAGTACATTTTTTTGTCTTTTACTACTTAACAAATTACATCTGCTGTGCCAGCTCCACCCCCCCGGGGCCCACTGGGAGGCTGTAAACAGGCGGATCACTATGTGTCCGATCTGGTAGTGAGACCCTGAACAACCTGTAGACCCTTCCCTAAAGTACAAAAATAAATAAATAAATAAATAAATAAATAAATAAATAAATAAATAACAAAAAACAAATTACTCCACAGTCAGTATGGGCTTAACACAGCTGGAGTTTAGCACCTCACAGTGTCTCTGATGTGAGAATTCAGGAGTGGCTAGGCTATGGTTCCAGTTCAGCAGATGCGGTTGCAGTTGAGGTGTCCGAGACTTCAGTCATCTGACTAAGACCGGAGGGTCCCCTTCCACAGCAGAGCATCCAGGGCAACCCATCCTCTCAACTTCTCCACAGAAAGAAGCTGTTGGAGTTTGCAGCTGCCCTGACATCTTGTTCTTCCCACACTGAGCAGTTCAGAAGGGAAACAGGAAGATCCAAAGGGCCACAATGTCCTTTATGACACTGGTGAATGGGGTTATGAAAGTTCATGTTACTGCTCTCTCTAGTTGAGAATGTTTAGAAAGTCTGTCCTACGATATGAAGTGACTAAAATCCCAGAACCTGGCATTTATTTAGCTAGAAGAACACTGAGAAGCACTATGGGTTTTCTAGCTGAGCTGGGGATGAGGGGATCTGAGGTCCTGCTCGCCACTCTTCCACAGACTCAGAAAAGTCTGCAGCAAGAGGAAGATGGGTGGGGGTGGAGAGAGGGGTGGGAGTAGGGGGTCCAGGCACAGGGGGGGCCCTCAGGAAGCTGATCTGGGGCCAATCGCAAAAGCCTATGCATAATGATGGTGACAGTCACTTCTGGGGAAGTGGCCCTACAAGCAGAAAGGAAGGAAATGTTTTGAACTGGTGAGTGGCACAGCCTACAGTAATCTTTGCTTAGTTCCTGTCAAATCACCACTACTTCCTGCGTAACTTCCCTCTCTGTGCTTTGTTTTTTTGCCTTTACATAAATCTTTTATCAATTCAACTCAGATTTCCTAAACTTCATAAAATATTTCCTTCTGTTCAGGCCTTAAGATTTGTTTTTAAGTTTGCTGGAGAGGGCAGGGCAAGGTAAGGAGATATTAAGGCTTGCACACGTCCTTTCACTCTACCTTCCTCAGGAGAATATTCTGACAGTATTGTCAAGTGTGTGGCACATGTAGGGAAAACTATGTAAGTGATAATTACCATAAGGGCAGGAAATCAGGACCACAAAATAAGACAGAGCTGCCATGGTGGAGCATGTCTTCAATCCCAGCATTTGGGAGGCCAAGGCAGAAGGATCACCTTGAGTCCAAGGACATCCTGGGCTACATAGTAAGTTCAAGGCCAGTCTGTACTGTAGAGCAAAACTGTGTCAAAAAAAAAAAAAAAGAAAGAAAGAAAGAAAGAAAGAAAGATGAAGACAGATTTCAATTTCTCATAACTTTTTTTTTTTTGAGACAGGATCTTTCTATGTAGTTCGGGCTGGTCTTTAGTTCACTATGTAGCTGAAGCTGGCAACTCATGGTAATCTGCCTGCCTTAGGCCCCTGAAGGCTGAGATTACAGGCATGCATCACCATGCTTGGCCCCTCATAACTATTGTTAATCATTGCATTTTTAAATGTTTTTAAGTGTGAATCTAGGTAGAGTAGTGCATGTCTATAATTTCAGTACTAGGGAGGCCAAGGCAGAAGGATTGAGATTTCAAGGTCAGCCTGGGCTACACAGGAAGATCCTATTTCAAAAATAAATTAATAAATATAAAATGTTACCAGATGTGATAGCACATGCCTATAATTCTAGCATTCCAGGGCTAAGGCAAGAGGATTGCTTTGTATTCTAAGCCTGCCTGGGCTCCTTAGCAAGACCCTGTCAAAAAAAAAAAGAAAAAAAAAAAATTTCAGTGAATAAAATTTTAAAATAAAGTTCAAATCCTGTCAAATGGATCACTCAGAGTTAAATAAAACCTAATTTAACTAAACCCGGATGCTGAATAAGGAACAGTCCTGTCAAAGAACACATTTGCTTACCACTGCTTCCTACCCACAGGGAGCCAGCTCCACCGGTCCATGAAGGACCAGTGCTAGCTGTGTTCTCTCTGGGCCTCAGGGTGGAGGCACCCAATCAAACAATTGTTGCTCTCTCTACCTTCTTACCACTTCACACTGCCTGAAAGGCTGAGAGAGGCAAGTTCACAGGCCCTGTCCCAAAGCTACTGAGTCATAAACAGTGCTTTAAAAGGAGCCCTGGGTGACATGGATCCACAGCATATCCTGAGAAGTACTGTCCCCAGTACCCAAGAACACTTCCAACTCTAACACAAATTGTTCATTCCAGATCTCCTGAAGTTTCCATCTGGTTCTTTGAGCAGTTTCTTTCTCAGTTCTGTGTCTGCCTGCTGTAAGAAAGACACTATCCCCAAACCTGGCCAGGGCTGGGATGTAGCTCCGTGCAGAGGACTTCTGGGCTGGATCCCCCAAAATGGAAAGTATTACTATCCATCCACCAATGATGACATCTGTAAGTGGAAATGATTAGAGTTGGTTCAAAGATACTTTAACTATGATTATAAACTGATGGCAGTAAAATGCCTCCAGATCACTATGTACGTTTATCTTGAGTTTTTTTCCTTCTGTTTCTCTTGAGTATGTGCTGGGCAGACTTGGCACTTGTAGTGCCACTGAAAGCGTTCTTGTCCAGGTCAGCAGCTCCTCAGGCAGACTGGGTGCACCTTGTGGTTTAAATTTCATGATGGCACCATACAAATATACTCCTCCAGTCTCTGGCCATACCACCCTGCACACACCCAACCTTGTCTGATCTCAGAAGCTAAGCAGGGTCGGACTTGGATGGGAGACAAATATACTTCTCCAGCCTGGATATGTCCTCATCTGAACTCCAGATCATTCACCTGAATGTAAGATAGATGTTTCAAAAGTTTTAAAACCAAATCTTCATGTTTCTCCCACGAACTCTCTTGCAGGACTATTTCTTCATCTTATCATTCACCTAGGTATTTGGGCCAAAAATTCAGAGTCATCTGTAAGACTTCTCTTCAAACTTTTATCTTTCATACAATTTGCTGGCAAGTTCTGCTGACTTCACCTGCAAATAATACTCCAAATGCAGCTCATCCCATCACGACCCATGTTCCCACTGTTCCTAACCATCGTCTCTTACCTAAATCCTGAACTCACCTTTTAACAGTTCTCCCCCAGCTCCCCAGGCCA
Organism: Octodon degus; assembly: GCF_000260255.1. Taxonomy (NCBI): domain Eukaryota; kingdom Metazoa; phylum Chordata; class Mammalia; order Rodentia; family Octodontidae; genus Octodon; species Octodon degus. The sequence goes on along the minus strand of NW_004524616.1, from coordinate 16,064,136 downwards.
TGCCTTTCACAAACAAGTCTCTGTGTGCATAGTTACACACATGAGGCACATTTCTCAGGTCTACCATCCTATGTATGTGCACAGTACACATATGAGGTACTGTCCCCATGAAATGGCAAGCGAAACACCAAAACAACACCCAGGATTTGGAGGCAGATTTATTTATTTATTTCCATTGATGAACGCCAAAAGGGATGATTCCCAGAATATCAGGCCCTTATCTCTGGTGGTCTAGGGCTGAAATACAGAGGCACAATGGCTTGTCACTTGAGGAATGGTTTATACAATGTGCATCAGAGTAACCAGTTACGCATCACAGTGGCCAGCCATTTTTTAAGAGACCAGAAACAATCAGAACTGGAACAGAAACTATTACCTGGGCAACTAAGAAACTGAAGTATACTGGTGCAAGAGGCAGGGGGGGCGCATTTTCGGCTACTTACCCCCTCATTTAGTTTCCCTGGCAAATCTTTGCTGGCATATGACATGTGATCTTCGGAGACAAGGTCCAACTAGAAGCAGAACGTCACCAGTGATCCCAGGATGGGCTCTAGCCAAGGTCCACAAGATTGCTTTATTACAGGGTTTTTTCCTAAATTGCTTTTAGGAAGAGATAAAATTTAGGCCTGTTAGTTTTGTAACATTACTCTGGCAAAGTAGTGAAGGAGTTAACCTGATGTAAGAGACTGTCCAGTGTACCTTGGATGCTCATCACGTCTTGGTCAAGTGTTTGATTGATTGTTCTATTTTCTTGCAGCAACTATCCATAGAGTGTAAGGAGAAAAAAAAAAAAAAAAAACAGCTAGCAGGGGGCAGCAAAGCAGTGACTGGGGTACAAAAATCAAGTGGAATACACATGGAGCAATCCTGTGAACTGTGTCTTCAAGCCTCAGCTGTGTGTCGACTGTTGAGCATCCAGAGTGACCAGAGCAAGGCTTCAAGTGTGTCATCTCTTCATAGTGAGCCCCAGAAGAGCTGTCCAGGTAAATTTTCCCACAGATCTAAGGCAGGATTTCTGAAATTTGAATAGGTAGTTAATATGTACCTGGGTTATATGTGTGTGCATGAATACCTACAGGTCTAATTGATCTCTTAACTGGTTATAAATTGTTTCTGTATGGTTATGTTTTCTTTTTTCAACTTTTTAGAGCTTATGGCCTATATGTTGTATGTTTATTTAGGTATCTCTGCTACAAATGTAGGTCTGTTGTCATTTTGCCAATGATGAAGGGTAGGCCATATCTAAGGATGGTATCTATGGTCTAGCAACCATATCTGTGATCCTCACAGCTCAACCCTACAATTTTTTTTGTCTTGGCCTGCCTAAGTAGGTGCAGACCAGCACTAAGTCACGTCAGACGGAGGTCAGGGCCAGTGACACAGGCACTGAAGCCTGAGCTGGCTGCAGTAGTATAGGGTGCCAGCGCAGTGGCTTGAGCTCGTAGAACACATGGGAGCAGGGCTGGCTCAGCATTGTTGGTGCTAGGTTTCCAAACAGCAGCAGGAAGTAGTAGCCACAGAGCTTCAGTTGAAATAACTTAATCCAAGGTGACCACAGAATATCTAGCCTGTCCTAATAGAGCTACTTCCATCACAAACAGGGTGCATTCAGTGTCTGTCAGGGGGTTATATTTTAAGTCTGATTGGCTCCAAAACAATTTTTTAGACAGTGCCAGGAAGTCAAGGTCTGTTGGGCCCAGCTCTGTGGGCAGGTACATGGCAGGATTGAGTGGTTTTATCCCAAGAGGCTAGTGGGGATTTTTGCATAAGAGTGCTTGGTACTGGGTGAGGTCCAGCACAGCATGTGGCACCTGCAGAGGTAAGTCTTGGCCCAAAGTGAGCTTGTCAGCTTTCTTGATCAGAAGGACAGTGACTATCAGAGCACAAAGGAAAGTGGGGAGGCAGCCCTTAGTTACTGGATCCAAGTATCTGGACAGGTAGGCCACGGGCACTCCCGGGGGCTGACAGTCTCGTTTCTGAGAACTCATGGATCCAGATTGTATAAGAAACCAGCAGCTCGAAGAAATCTGTGGGGTTTCCTTTTTGTAGCCAGTTTCTGCCAGATATTGTAGCAGAGCTTTTATATCTTTTCAGCAGGCAGCTTGGTTGTCATTAATGAGAAGTGCTTTCTTAAAGAGGAAATACATCTTTGAACCTGTGGGAGGCTGAGTCCAGTTTTTTGGCCTTTGAGTCTAGAATTACAATCTTTTCATCTAAAGCGGAAGAGGAATTGGCTGGTGGAGTCAACCAAAATCAGAAGAAGGCATTCTTCTGGTCCAGGCAGGTGTACCAGCAGGCTGTGGATGGTGGAAAACTGAGACAACATATACAGAGGGCAGTCATGGCAGCATTGGCAGCTTAGAAATCATGTGTGTGTGTGGGCTGGCATGGTATGTGGTACTGGGGATCGAACTCAGGACCTTAGGCTTGCCAGGCAGACACTTAGGCTGCCAAGTTATCTCCCTATCCCAGCTTATAATCTTGAATTTGCTTTATAGACAGGAGAGGTGTATTTTAGCAGTTTGACAATCCATAAACATTTTGAAGTTTTGAAGATTTTTTCTTTCTTTCTTTCTTTTTTCTTTCCCATCAGACTGTCATGAAGCTGGAAGAGACAAAGAAACAGGGTGTCTTAGAGCCAAACCTCTTGCTAGGGCCTCCCTGAAAATAGTGCAAGAGTTCCCAAACCCTTGTGTCATTTGAGTAACAGTTTAAAAAGGGTGTTGGGAACTGCAGTGTGCAAGGGACTGTCTGCATTATTGACTGCACAGAGGGAGATCTTGCCCAAGGTGATTAATAGTCTATCAAGCTGATATGTGGCTGGTGTCTGTCTGTGCTTCCCTTGACATCTGACAGCAGTGGGGGTCTTGGTGAGGTGGCATGGTTGATGGCCAGGTCTAGAGGCAAGCTTTTAGCCTATACTGCTGGGAGGAGAACTTTGAATTTTCCAGGATTGCTGCTATCTGTCTCAGGTTGATGCAGGTGTCATCTACCTCTCAGGAAATGGTCAAAAAGCTGAAAGTGCAGGGCCAAATGAGAGGGAGGATGATGGACTTGGTGTGAAGGAGATGGGCACTTCTAACTTAAAGAGGGGGTCTCTTCCCAGAGGTGGCACAGGGACTGGATTATATAGGAGTTTCCAACCAGGCTGTAAGTTTGTGCCTGGCAGAAGTGGAAAGGCAAAAGTCTCAGTTGCTCTAGTGATGGTAGCTTTTTTTTTCTTTTTTTTATGTATTTAGTACAAGCTCCACAGGGTCTTACTACACAAATCAGACTCATAGTTATCCTCCTGTTTTCAGCCTCCCAAACACTGGGATTACAGGCATGCACCACCACACCCAGTCTCATTCACCATCTCAGTGCACCCAAGGGTGGGGCCAGCACATCACTGACAGGGAATAACTTTTGACAGGGAATATTTGAGGGTAAAGAGTTCTGTTCCATTGTCTACCAGGAAAGTTACAGGTTTGCCTCCAACTTTTGCAGTAACTGTGGACTTTTCTGGGGCCCAATTTGATAGCGCTCAATCTGTCCCATCCATTCAGGCCTGACAGCAAGGAAAGGTCCAGGTAATACAGTTTTTTTGTGTCTCTCACGCAGAGGACATATTTATCTTTGCAGTGTCCAAACTTTGCAGTGAGTACTGGTCAGTTGTTAAGGGGTCTGCTGCTAGTTTTAGGCTGTGAGAATTTTTCTTTTAATGTCAGGGACTGACTATGCAATGACTATGTTGAGTTTCAGGAGCCTTGAGGTCACAAGGTGTATAGACCCAGTAGTCTTCCCAGAGTCTCTCATAAAATCTGGCTGGACCTTACATGTTTATTGAATTTTTGCCTCCCTCTTTGAGGCCTTTTGAGGAAAGCTGTGTGGTACTAATCTAAAGATTCATGGCTGTTTGCTATATTATAGTCCCAGTTTCTGATTCACTCTGGGGAGGACTAGGTTCAACCAAGTGTCAGGATCAACACAGAGCTGGGGTTTTTGATTTTAACTAGACTTGAGCCCCATCTAAAAATGCATTGGCATTTTTAGTATTAAACAGAGTCAGAGGAGTTGCTGCCAGTCATCCCATGTTGACAAGTGGATCTGAAAGATGGTTTAAGGAGACCTGTTATCCCTGGGGATTCTCTGAATAGGATAGGTTGTGCTGTTTTCAATTTAAGAGGTCAGTGGAACCGAATGGCTGGTAATGCACCAAGGGTGACTTCTTGGGTGCACCACTCCAAGCCACAGGGTAAACACAAAGCAGCAGCTAGAGGTGAGTTGGAGTCTCAGATGGAGTGGCAAAGTGGAGGTAGTGACTGATGGAGTGATAACCCTTCTCCATAATGTCAATGGGATGGTCAGTGTTTCTGACATTGTTGATGCCACATATTGGAGAGTCAGTTTGGGGCTCTGGAGGACCATCAGGTGTTATTGGTGGAGGAGAAGGCTATGATATAGGAGACCAGGCTGGTTGTGAAGCTGTGAAATCTGAGGAAGCAGGAGACTGAGGCAGCCAAGAGTCATGGTGATGGGGGAGGTGTCACAGATGGCTGGGCAACTTGGCCTGATAAATGAATGGAGGAGGTAGTCGGACTCAGTCCTCTGGCAGAGCAGAATAAAGCTTTTCTGGCTTGGGCTGAGTATGAGAAGCTCTCAGACACCTCTGTGGGTTTGTTTTGATGACTAGATGTCTTTCTTGTCATGCAGGACACAGTGTGGAGCCAAGGTGGGAGGCTGTGACACAGGTTGAGCCAGGAGTCAATATAAGGAAACTGACCAGGATGGCTTCATTTGTCAGGCTCTGTCACTTTGTTCTAAACACAAAGAAGAATTTCAATATCCAGTGTCCCTTCAGATGACCAGTTAGTTTGGTAAGATTTGGCCATTTGATTTCACAAAAGCCATGGAGCTTCTGAGATTTCATTTCCACTCCATAGTCCTCAGGAAATCCTCTTTTGAAGTTTTTCAGCATATACTTAAGGACCATGGGTTTACTCTAGCTTGCATCCATTCTGTCAACCTATGGTATATGTTCTGAACCCTTGTGCAATGGCACAATAAGCAAAGGGTGGATGCCTCTCAGAAAGAGGCCATTCAGATGCCCACTTGGCCACATCTTGTGAAGACTTAGGTACGACTTAGCTAAGGAGTGTGTGAAGCCTCTGTTATGCCCAATGTTGATCACCACAGAACTGCTGGTCAGGGCCCAATCAATTGTCACAACCAGTGCTTCCCAGTCTTGGTGCACAGAGGGAGCAGCCTATTGGTTATACTGTCTGGTCCACTCACACATTCATTCAACAGGCATGCATAGATTAAATATTCTAACCCACCTTTCCTTGAGGGTGGCCTTAACTAACAAAAATTGATCAAACTCTTCTGCTCAAGCTGAGCAAGACTAATAGACTGACTAACTAGGCTGCCCCTGAGGAGTTACTGCAATCAGGCAGATAGCAGACAGACAGACAGACAGACAGACAGACAGACAGACAGACAGACAGACTGCATACTTCTCCTTTTAGGGATTGATGTGAGCTGATCAAGCATGGAGCCAGGAATCCTCCTCTGGACTTCCAAGGGGACTCAAGAAATCTCAAGGGTACACTTCCTTTAGGGACCTGGAGAGGTCCTTGCTCCATCCACAAGGGCCATGACCAGTGACCAAAGAGGCCAGAATGGTCTGTCTTCTCATCATACCAAATGCAACAGCATGCAAAAACGCCAAAACAACACTCAGAATTTGGAGGCAAATTTATTTATGCTGATGGGCACTGATCAGGAACATTCCTAGAATATCAGGCCCTGATTCCTAGTGGTCTAGGGCTTAAGTACAGAGGCAGAATGTACCCTGCCCAACCAGTGTACTTCAGTTTCTTAGTTGCCCAGGTAATAGCTCTTGTTCCAGTTATGGCTTATGATAATGTACATTCTTGATGTTAATTTTTTCTTTAAATTTTTTAGTATAGGTTTCATCATTTTTAAGAGTATACCAAATTACTACCTGCTCTTCTTGCCTGCATTTTTCTTACAAAAATGCAGTTTTTAAGCTCCTGTTGCAACATCAAGCAGAAACACTAAAATGTCTGGTGTGTTGGTACATGCCTGTAATCCTAGCACTCAGGAGACTGAGGCAGCAGGATCATTACAAGTTTGACACCAGTGTGAGCTATAAAGCGAGTTCAGTGCCAACCTGAACTGCACAGTTGTGGAGATTGTCTAAAGATACAAATTGATCACTTATGCAGGGATGAGGCAAGGCGAGACCAAACCAAAGAGCACCTGAGGCAAGCCATGTGAACAAGCTGCTCCAGCCCCCCAAAAAACAAAACAACAACAACAAAAAAAATCCATGTACCACCACCGCCAATCTAAGAACAAGTTGCTAGGCAAAGGGTCTCATGTGATATCAACCTGCCAAATGTATAAATAGATGCACTGCAGTGGTTGAGCAGTTCCTTTTCCTCCTGCTTGAAGAGAGGGCTCTACTGACCTCAGCTTCCTGTAGTTTCTCTCTTATCTTTATTTCCCCATCCTCTCACCATCCTCATCTCTCCTCTGGGAACTTCATGAGCTGAACTGGATGAGGAACATAGTGAAACTCTGTCTCAAAAAGACAAAAAGAGAAAAAAAAAAAAGTTTCCAAACATGTTCATAGGAAGGAATATGGTAGGCTAGAAAACTATTCACTATAACAAAACCTGTGTCAGTGACTAACACAGGGCCTGGGAAGATAGCTCAACAGCCAAAGCACCTGCCTGGTAAGCACACAGACCTGGGTTTGATCCCCAGTACCACATGCTGTGCCATTCCCAGGGGCAGCAGTGCCAGCCACCAAAAGTACATGCAGTGGCACATACCTGTAATCCCAGAGCTAAGGAGGCTGAGACAGGAGAACCACTGCAAGACCCTGTACTAAATAATACATAAATAAACAAAAGATTTTTTAAATTAACATAAATAACTGTTGTGGTTTGTGCCTAGTTGTCCCTCCAAACCTCTTGCAGCCACAGGGGGGAATTCTGCACTTTGTGATTAATTCATGATCCAAAGGATTATGGGTGTGAGTGCTGCTGGGATTATAGGTGTGAGTGCTGCTGGGATGATGGGTGTGAGTGCTACAGCCTGGGGCGGATAGCCTGAAAGCAGCATATGGGAGACAGACTTGCTCTCTGTAGCCATTGTTGCCACAACTATTCCCTTTACTCTCTTGCTTTTTGCAGCCTCCATGAAAGGTTGCTATCTGCCATGTACCACTCTGCCTTGGAGCCAGCCAAGTATGGACTCAAACCTCCAGTAACTGTGAGCTAAATAAACCTTTCCTTCCTTCATTTTGGGTGTCGGGTATTTGTCCTACCAATGAGAGAAGAGTAACTGAGACAATAACATGCCATAACAATAACTTCAAACTTAAATGCCATCAGCACAGGTCACTTGTTTTATGAATGCTATAATAAATAAATGGGCTTTTGGTAAACATTACCTATAGGCCAGATGCTGTGCTGTTCCATCACATGCATCATCTCCACTATTTTCTTAAAAACTTTCCTGCATATATAATGGTCAGTAATAGGTATTTTTCAGACACCCGGCACAGCAGAGAAACAGATAGAAGGAAAAAGGGAAAGGGGCTGTATTTTCTTCGAGGACAGAGAGAATTTGGGGAAGATATGAAATTCTCTTGATTGGAACAAAGTGAGGCTGAGGCTTTTATTGGCTTTTGCCACGGGTGGAATTTGAAGGGGATGTTTAGATATACCTGAGGAAGCTGATTGGGGGTCTTTCCTGAGGCAGCAGGAAGGGTGAAAGGAAATTGTATCCGGTGCTGAGTTGGAGAAGAAGGGTGGAGGTGATTTTGGGAAGATGGGCTTTGTTTTAAGGCTTCAGCCATATTAGATGACCACCATGATGATTTTAGCAATTTATACTAGGGCCAGAACCTATCAGTCAGCTTGATTTATTTGGTAACTCTCTTTCCCAGAATCCCCCACTCAGCATTGTTTCTAGTTAATAATTGAGCAGAGAAGAACATGTTTGAGATTTGGACAGCAGAGCAAGCCACAGTCATGACCCATGAGAGGCTGTCAGGTCCAATGATGGACAGAAGCAGGGGTGTGAGGGGAACCATACTCTGTCCTCTCTCTCCCCTGGCTGCATCCTGCATCTTTGCTGAACTTCTGGCACTGGTGTCCAGCTGTGACCCTGAGCTTACAATTCAGTGCTTGGCTGTGCACTAACAGATTTCCATAGCTGGGATGAGAAATTATTTTTTCTTCTTGTTCCACCTCAGAATCAGGGAGTGGGCATTCTGTCAGTCAAGCTTGGCTTTCTTGCCTACCCATGAAGAACCACACCTTGGTAGACCAAGGGCTGTATATAAGGAAATGGGTAACTTATGAAAAAACAAATCAATCCTTGGGAAGAGGGAACACATTTAAAGAGACCAAAAATAGTGAGACCATCAAATGTCCATCCTGTGCATTAACTCAGAAGGACAGCCCCTCAAAGCCTCATGTGCTCCAAGGAGGGGCTTTTCCAAGCAGGCTGGATCTGAGGTGTGAGATGGAGGGCTTAAGGGTGTGTGGTACTAAATTAGTCTTCGGATCAGAATTAGCACAGTTTTGGGTATAGCTGAATGGATTTATTGAAGACAGAAACCCAGAAGCCCCACCCCAGATATGGGTAGCATCACCCAAAAGGCTCGTGTCCTGTATAGGATAAAAAGGAGAAGCAGTCTGCTGTGACTGCTGCGACTGCTGCCTTCCTGCTCGCTGCCTCCTACTGTTGTAGGCAGCTAAGTTAGATAGAAACACTATAGGCAGCTAGACAGGGCCAGGCCCTCAAGGAGACAATATAGAAGACAAAGTAACTTTGCAACTTTGGAACAGACTGACACTCTTGCAGTGGGCCAGACCTCAAGACAAAAGAATAAACAAATGCAGCCCCATACTTCCCTAGGAATGGGCATCAGATAGTGATATTCTAAATAGGCACCAATCACCTTGAAAGAGCCCAAAAAGTCACTTACCCAGTCCCCAACAGGAAGAGACCTGGTTCCATATTCATGCCTGCTTGCTAAGTGACTTGCTTCCCTATTTGATCCCGACTTAATCAATTTTACCTGAGAAATGGTGCTTGTAATTTCATTGGTTGACCAGTTTTGTCACACTTCATGCCCACCTAATGAGTTCTCATGTTCTCACCTTAGACCAGCCTCACCACATGATTTTATGCTATAAAAATCCCTGGCAGAGACAGCTTCCTGGGGCAACCCACTTGGGTCTCCCTTCTGTTCCTCTCTCAGACAGAAGTTTTCTTTCCCCAAAAAAATATCTGCTCTTGACCTCTGTTTGTTCATAAAACTCATTCTTCAGTTTTAGAAAACATGAACTTGTCCCTGGTATCTTTTGGGTCAGGAGTTTCATTCCCCTATTTCACTACCCGCTCTGTTTCTCCTCTGGCTTGCCCCTCTGCCATGCTGCCTTGCATTGGAGCCTGCTGATTCTGGACTAAAACCTCTATAATAGTGAGCCATAATAAACCTTTCTTCCCTCAATTTTCTGTTTTGTTTTGTTTCTGTCTTTTTGAGACAGGCTCTTGCTGTGCAGTTCAGGTTGGCTTTGAGCTCACTTTGTAGCCCAAGTTTGTCTCACAGCAATCTTCCTGCCCCAGCCTCCTGAGTGCTGGGATTATAGGTATGTGGCATCTTCCTCCCACTTTGGATGTTACATGGTTTGTCTCAGCAATGAGGAAAGTAACTAAGACACCCAGTATGCTTTCTGTCATTGACCAACTAGTAATAATGAATAATATTTATTCAATACCTTCTCTGCCAATAACTTTGCAATTTTTTTTCTTTAATCAGCACAATAATCCTAGAAGGCAGATACTTTTCTTTCTCTATTTTATTATGAAAAGGGTAAATATAATTGTTATTTTGACAACTTCCAGTTTATAAAATATAACTATCCAGAGCTGGATCTGGCCAAAAGCAATGCAGTTGAATTACTGGAAAGGATAACAGAGGTTATAACAAAACATAACAGACTTAATTACCGAAATGATCAGTGAAACTGTACAAAAATATTCAAAACATGAATGACCAGCAGAGAAAAGAATTACAGTGCATAAAAAAGAACAAATGGATATTCAGGAGATTAAAAATTCTATCAAAACTATGGACAGCAGAATAACCAATATGCAAAAAGCCTCCAAACTAAAAGACACAGCAGTTGTCAGTGATAGTTAAAAGTATACACATTCAAAACAACAGACATGCCACCTGAGAGTTGACACAAGGGTGCATAATCTGTGTCTTCTCTCAGACCTGCTGAAGCTAAAGCTTCGTGGCATCCAGGAAGGAAATGCTAATACTCTTATATGTCTGTATTTGTGTGAAGTTTTAATAAATTTTAAAGAGTGGAAAAAAATAAAAAAATAAAACAACAGACGTGGAAAATGGACCCAACAGCTGCCAGGTGATGCAAAAAAGGCTAAGCTAGTTGGAATTTTTGTAAAAACAGAAGATAGCACAAATGGCATAAGAAACCTATTTACTGAAATAATAATCAGAAAACTTTCTAAATATAAGGAATAAATTAACATACAGAAAAATAAGGCATTTAGAACTCCAAATAACCACAATTAAGAGAGCCATGACACATCCCACTGAAAATCCAGAAGTCCAACAGAAGTTCATAATCTTAAAAGCAGTTAGAGCAAAGCAAATATCACTTACCAAGATGAACCCATTCTCATTTCAAGCTTAAAAACTAGGAAAATACAATGAAGTGTTTCCAGCTGGGAAAGAAAACAGCTTCCAATCCCGACAAGAATGTATACCTGCAAAACTATCTTTCTAATTGATGGAGAAGCTGGGCATGGTGGTGCACACCTACATCCCAGCACTCAGGAAAACGGTGGGGGAAGATCACGTGAGTTCAAGGCCACCCTGAACTAGATAGCAAGACCCTGTGTAAAACAACAAGGACAAAAAAAAAAAAAAAAAAAGAGGGAACACTAAATTATTTCCGTGATAAAGAGCACCTAAAAAATTCATGACCATGGCACCAGCTGGACAACGAATTCTCAAGGATGTACTGAGTCAAGATAACAATGATAAAAGGGATGGTAGAATAAATACACCAAGCAGAATGAGTAGTTAAGAAGAAGGGAAAGAAAGAGAGTCAGAAACAGGAGACTAGTGGAATGATAGGTGTTATGGTTTGTCTAGATGTCCCCCAAAGCCTCATGAAGTCATAGGGTGGCTTCCAGAGCTTGCGATTTTTTTTTTTTTTTTTTTTTTAAACTGGGGATTGAACTCAGACCTTTGTACTTGCCAGGGAAGCGTTTATTCTACTGAGCCATCTCCCTGTCCCCCCATGTGGCTGAATCATGGTCCAATGCTGGGATTATGGGTGGGAGGGCTACAACTGCCCTGGGGCAGGCACCCGCATGCAATATAAGGGAGGGAAAGTGGCTTGCTCTCAATGTTCCTCCCTTTTGCTCTGGTTGCTCTTACTGTTCCTGTGTGGCCTGCCCCAACCAGCCAAGTATGGACTCAAACTTCCACAAACTGTGAGCTAAATAAACCTTTCCTTCCTTAATTTTGGGTGTCTTGTATTTTGTCTCAGCAATGAGACAGAAAAGTTACCAAGACAACAGGAATATTGACAGCACGTTAAGAGAACAGTTCAGCAGGGACCAGGTTCGATCCCCGTTGTGCCCCCTGGTGTGTGCTGAGACAGCAATCGAGACTGGGCATGGCGGCACGCACCTGTGTCCCAGTGCTTGGGAAGCTGAAAACAGGAGGATCACTACAAGTCTGATCTAGATGTTGAGACCCTGGGGGAGAGAAGAATTCAACAGGAAGAGATAAAAGTTATTGTTATATATGTACTAAACAATGGTGTACCCAACTTCTTAGACCGAACACTACTGGAAACGAAAGATCGGATAAACATAAACACAATTGTAGTGAGAGACCTCAATGTCCCACTGCCTTAAATAGATAAAGTAGACAAAGTAGTATCAAGAGTTCAAAAAGCTAGAGGGCTGGCCAGATAGCTCAGCAGAGCACAGGCACCCGGGTTCAATCCCTGACAGTACATGCCACGCCAGCCCTGCCCCCAGGGCCAGCTGAGCAGGCCAGAGTCCAGGCATGGTGGCGCATGCCTGTAATCCCAGCGCTGGGGAGACTGAAAGCTGGAAGATCACCACGAGTCCGAGCTGCGTGGTAAACCCTATAACAACCAAATACATTTTTAAAAAGGAAGGAGAAGGAGAAGAAGAAAAAATTTCACACAGTAAAACAAAATAAGGAATTTTAGGAGAGAAAAATCTAATATTCAGTTACCCTACAGAGTTCAATAGGATTAGGACACTTTTTGGGTTTTCTTTTTTTTTTTGGGGGGGGGGTTAGTTTTTTTAATTCATTTGAATGAGAAATGGGTTTTGTTGTTGTTTTGTTTTGGTACTGGGGATAGAACCTACAGAGGACTGAGCTACTCCTTACACCTTTCTGGACAGAGCTTTTTTTGTGGTTTTTGTTTCTTACATTTTTGCTCTGAGTCAGGGGCTGGCCCTGAAACTCACCTGTAGTCCAGCCTGGCCTTGCACTCGTGCTTACCCTCTTGCCTCAGCTTCCTGTTTGAATTTGATTGAGACAGAGTCCTGATAAATTGTCCGGGTTGGCCTGGAACTTGCAATCCTCCTGCCCCCACCTCCTGAATAGGTAGGATTAGAGATGTGTACCACATGTCAAGTTCGTTTTTATGCTTGAAACATAAACCATAACTGGGTTAGCCAGGGAGGATGTAAGGCGCAAGGACACCCACAGACGCAGTGTGAGCTGACATAGAAGCTGCTGTTAGAGAGGGCTCTGACCTCTGTGAGCTGGATTCCAGGATGGTGGAGGCATTGGGAAAACTGGGGCAGCAGAGGTTTGGGCTAGAGGAGGATGTGTTTAAGGGAAACTTCTCAGAAAAGCATTGTTTCTTATCACTATTCCAAGAAGACCAAAGTCGAGTCTGCCGCTCTGCTGAGATACAGAATTCTGCATCACTGCAGTCAGCTACTCAGTACCTCAGCAGCTGGAGGAGGATTTCCAGATCTGCTTTTTCAGCCTGGGTTAGTAAGATGAGACCTCCGCCTCTCATCACGAGGGAGGAAGTGAGTCATCAGGCTGTTTTCGGACCAAGTGCCGAAATTCGTCTTGAATAGCACCAGGAATTTTGCATGTGGGTCTTTCTAAGGAAGCAGAATCTTTTGCTAATTTTTTATTATGAATATTTATCTTAATAACCCTCTAATGTGACTTTGAAGGTTTTAAATTAACATTTTGTGGGGGGCATGCTCATATGGACCCACACATTTGACATTTGGTGAATTCAGTCAAAAAATAGACTAAAAGAAAAAAAACATGCTGGCTAAGTCTCATAGGAAGACCCAAAACATGGGCTTTGGGGTTTATTTGCCACTTTTAATTATGATTCATTCACTCTGTATCTCGAAGTCATAAACAGATACTTTGTTTTTGCTTTTGTTTTTGTATTGGGGTTTGAACCCAGGGCCTTGCCCATCCTAGACAAGGAGGGCCGAGCTACCTGCTAGCACTTTTTGATTTTGAGATTAAGTTTCACTAAATTGGTGATAAGAATAAGCCAATGCATGTAGCTTACATAAAACACTTTTCAATGGTAGGGATACTGTACTTACTTTACTCCCCGTGTCCAGGTGTTTTATTAAGAGTGTGAGGTGCCCATGCTCTATGCCCCTGCTTCTAGGAGCTCTGTCTAGCACGGCCTTCTCTGGCCACAGCCACTACTGTCCCATGGGAGGGCTGGGAGTGTTGGGTGGGGTGGGACGAAACCTATGGCTGCAGTGAACTGTTCGGCTTCATTTGTTCTGTGGGCAGATTCCAGCTACTGCCAGACCCCACAGTCCACAGAGTGTGGCTGCACACAAATCCACGGCTATGGGCTCAGTGTGTGTGGGTGGACACTCCCATGATTTCTGCCTGGAAGGGAGAACATTGCATATACTACTGAGCAGAACAAGGGTTTTGTTCTATTGTCAAGGAACATGGCATCCTCTGCACCCCTCAGCCCCACAGCAAAAGCCTTTCTGCCAGGTGCAGTGGACAAAGTTATGATTTCTGCACTCAGGAGGCTGAGGCAGGAGGATCCCTGAGAATTCAAGGCCAGCCTGAAAGAGTCTGGGCCTTGGGAGGAGCTGTGTCACCTGCACAGTGAAAATCAAGGCCACGATGTTGAGGATGTAGCTCAGTGGAAGGGTACTTTTCTAGCATATCTATGCCTTGGGTTTGATATCCATCCAGCACTGCCAAAATAAAATGAAAAAACAGCAAAAGCCAAGAACACAGCATTACTGTCAAATAGATAAGAGGTATTCATTTTGACATTATATATGATATACAACATGCCCAGTATTTTTCAACACAATAGTAAGATGACCAGTTTTGTATTCCTAAACATTTTGAATTTTTTTCATTTTTATGTAATCATAAACTACAAGTGAAACTGAGTTAGTATGGTGCTACAGGTTGAATCGAGTCCCTACAAAGTTCATGTGTTAACTTATGAAGCCTTAGTTCCTCAGAATATGACATTATTTGGAAATAGTATCTTTTTTTTTTTTTTTTTTTTTTTTTTGAGACAGGGTCTTGCTATGCAGCTCAGGTTGGCCTTGAACTCACTTTGTAGTTCAGTCTGGTCATGAACTCTCAACAATTTTCCTGCCTCAGCCTCCCAAATGCTGGGATTACAGATGTGAGCCATCATACCTGGCTCATCATTGTCTTTACAGAGGTAATAAAGTTAAGGCAAGTTCACTGAGATGGGACTAAATTCAACATGACTAGAGTTCTTATTTAAAAAGGGAGATTTAAACCAGGCACGGTGGTACTTACCTGTAAACCCCGCACTTGAAGGCTAAGACAGAAGGACTACCATGAGTTTGAGACTGATAGGTTATTCAGACAGGTTTGCAGCAAAGAAACAGGCACAAGGAAAAAAGAAAAGGGGATTTATTATCTTTGAGGACACAACGAGCATCTGGGAAAGATATGGGATTCTCTGAATTGGAACAAAGAAAGGCTGAGGCTTTTATGCCTTTTGTTAGGGGTGGAGTTTAAAGGGGATGTTTGGAAATATCTGAGAAACTAATTGGGGTCTTTCCTGAGATAGCAAGAAAAGAAATTACACCTCGGCTGAGTTGGAAAAGAATAGGGAGGTGGTCTTTGGGAAGATAAGCTGTTATTTTAAGGGCTTCAGTCATATTAGATGACCACCATAATAATTCAGCAATTTATACTGGGGACAGAACCTATCAGAGACCAGCCTGAACTGCATTGCAAGACCCTGTCTCCAATCAATCAATCAATCAATCAATCAATCAATGTATCTGAGGCTCAGTGTATCCCACAACCTAAAGGCACCCAAAATGAGATGAAACAGATGATCCCAGAGTCAAGGAGAAGGAGTCAGAGATATTCCTGAGTCACCTTGCATTTAGGTGGGTGCCTGATTCTGGCCAGTGGAATGTAACCCATGGATACAAGGTTTGTCACTACAGTGTCAGTTCTGGTAAACCCCAGGGAGCCTTTTCTCTTTCTTTCTTTCTTTCTTTCTTTCTTTCTTTCTTTCTTTCTTTCTTTCTTTCTTTCTTTTATTATATTTTAGGAAAGGGTCTACAGGTTGTTCAGGGTCTCACTACTAGATCGTATTCCATCTGCCTGTTTACAGCCTCCCAAGAGCTGAGATTACAGGAGCGTGCCACAGTGCTCAATTGCTGTCTCAGCACGCTCCCCCCACCCCCCGCTGGCATGACAGGGGGTGGGGATTGAACCCCGGGACCCTGAGCCTGCTTGCAGGTGCTTTAATCTGCTGAGCTATTTGGCCAGCCCTCAAGGAGCCTTTTCTGGACCATCTCCCCCAGAACCACTCGGATGTGCACGCCAATGGTAGAAGTCAGATTTAGTTTGACACAGACTGTAGTGATGAGACAGAATCTTACTGTCCCGAGGGAGCAAGAAACAAAGCCTAAAGAAACTGGCCCCTTGTAATTCCAGCACGCTGGAGACAAGGTAAAAGATTCCTGCAAGTGCCCAGTCTGTTCTTTGTTCCTTTACCTGGGAATTTATCAGCTAGTGTTATGTAAACTTAGGAGTTTGGTGAATGCCGGAAGGCAACAGAGATAGTAGTTTGTATCCACAAAATCAGTTACGTGCACATTCCTTATCCTACTTTTAGCCCTCAGTAAATGTGAGAAGTTTCGCTCTGGCTATATTAATCCAGTCTCCCCATTTTTTTTTTCTTTCAGCTGCCACTGATAAAACACGAGAGACCAGACCTAGAATGTGGAGAAAAGAGAGGCGCAGCACAGAAGTTGCCTTGTGCTGTCAATTTAGGGTCCAGGATTCCAGCATTCTCTCCTCAATCTGGAAAAAACAGGGAAAATGAAAATACTTTGGTCACGCTTATCTTGGGGCCTTAAACTGAAAGAGGAAGCGAGAGCTTTGATAAAGTTAGGGCTAATCCACTTTGTGTTAGTTTTTCCAACCAACCCTTGTCACAGGATCTAGGACTGGGGCCCCAAGTCTAAGGTAATAAGGGGTTAAGACACAGAGTGAAGGCAGACACCTGCTGCCCATCACCCCTAGGTGCCTGTGGCCCCGGGAAAGGGGCAGCGCTGCTCAGCAAGAGCGCCAGCGCTGCTGCAGGCCGCTGTGAGCAGTGAGAGGCCCTAGGAAGAGTGCCTGCCCTCTGTGCAAGCCTTCCCCACAATGGGGGTGCCAAGACCCACAGGTATCATTGGCTACGGTGTTGTTTTCCCACTAGAGATGATGTAAGAAAATGTCTACTAAGCCGGTGATTGCGGCACATGCCTGGAATCCCAGCACTCCGGAGGCTGAGACAGGAGGATCACCATGAATTCCAGGTCACACAGGACTAGAGTGAGCTCAAGGCCAGCCTGAACAACATAGTAAGACCCTGTCTCAAACAAAACAAGCAAAAAACTTCACAAAATTCTATCTAGACAAGCAATGAGGCAATGACATGATTAGAAATGCTACATGTTTCCTGAATACTGGAAAGGACAAGGGAAGGCCTCCACTTTGAGGTTTGTAACTCGATCTCTGAGCTCTTTCAAAATTCTTCTTGCCTAGATGTAATCCCCAGCCTTGTGACCCTGATGACTACACATTAACTTGCTTCAGCCTGCTTCTGGGGCGTCCTTCGCTGCCAACGCCCATCTGTGGCACGGTTTCTGTTCTGTCCCTCGTGACTCTCCTGCTTTCCTCCGTTATTTCTTCTTTTCCCCCAAACTCCCGTGGACAGACTTCAATCTCATTAAACTGACTCCTCAGCACTTTCAAATTTTTCTTCTCTCTTTTCATTTTTAACATTTTCATATTTCTGGTTGTCTTTACATATAATAAAATTCGCTTTGTAAATTCCTTAAGAATAAGAGTGATACATTCCCTGAGCATGGTAGCCTTCTATATTTTCATGTCTGTATCATTTTAAATTAGTGGTATGTGAAGATAATGATTTATGACACTTTCTGCATTTCTGTTAAAAACAAACCTGCTAGAGCATAAGCAGATTTATTTACTTGAGGGTTGGCATATACGAACATGCATATGCATCTATTGATTTTGATTTTTTTTATTGTTACATTTAACAAACCCCATACTCTGGATTCTCTTCAGATCATATAAATCTTTCACCTTTTATATTTAACAAACCTAATATTCTTCATGAATTTCATTGTCCCGGAGCATCATGGTACATGCTTATAATCCCAGCACTTGAGAGGCTGACACAGGAGGATCTCCATGAGTTTGAGGTCAGCCTAGGCTACATAGTGAATTCACAGCCTTAACTATGTAAAGAGACCCTGACTCAGAAAAAGAAGAAGAAGAAGAAGAAGAAGAAGAAGAAGAAGAAGAAGAAGAAGAAGAAGAAGAAGAAGAAGAAGAGAGGACGGGAGGGGAGGGGAGGGGAGGGGAGGGGAGGGGAGGAGAGGAGAGGAGAAGAGAGGAGAAGAGAAGAGGAGGAGGAAGAGGAAGAGGAGGAAGAGTAGGAGAAGGAGGTTTGGTGGTGCAAGCCTGTAATCCCAGCACTTGGTTTTGGTTTTTTGGCAGAACCAGGGATTGAACTCAGGCCCTTGCACTTGCCAGGGAAGCACTTATTCCACTGAGCCATCTCCCCGGCCCTAATCCCAGCACTTGGGAGGCTGAGGCAGGGGATCATTTCAAGTTTGAGACCATCCTGGGCTACAAAGTAAGCTCAAAGCCAACCTGAACTGCACAGGGAGACTCAATCTCAAACACACACACACACACACACACACACACACACACACACACACACAGACCTAGATTGTCAAGACAGGACTGGTGCCACACACTTGTAAACTCATGTGGGAAGCCATTAGGTGGTATCCATTTTATAATAGTGTCAGCTGTTTTCTTAAGTTTCTATTCCCCTGCTGAGTTAGGTTTATGGTCCTTCTCACCTTGCCCATTCTCCGTGAATCACATGCTATGCCCCAGGGGTGGCACCTTCCCCCGTTGCCTGGATACCTGCTGACCCCCTAGAGCCGAGCCTTCCTCATTCCTACACCCTCTATATATACCCAGCACCTCCCCTGAATAAACGAGACTTGATCAGAACCCTGTCTTGTCTCCATTCTTTGTGTCTCCTGTCCCTTCTCATCCCCACTCCCCCTTTAGGGTCCTTGATGACTAACCCATGGGTCGGGACAAACTCAGCCCTCTAGGAGCGTCAGGTTTAATCCTCAATAAGAAAAAAAAAAAAAAAAAAAACAACTATACTCTCAGTCCCTTTAATCATGTGATTGCTTCTCCTATATGTTTTTACTCAAAAACTCTTAGTCGGAAAGTCAAATAACCAAGTAGCACAGATGCTATCTACAGATAGAATTTGCCTGGGATCCAGGTTGCTACACAAACGCAAGGTGCATAGGCTTTACTGATGTAGACATCACTTACTGAGATGTAATTTTTCCTTTAATGTTTAAACTTTAAATAGATGAATTTTGCATAAATATAAACTATTTTTGCTATTTTGTGAAATATATTTTATTCATTATAATTATCAGTTATATCAATGACTAGATCTCAATTCACATCATTCTGTAAGTTAAAAATAGTGACACTTTATATGTTTATAGAATGTGCCATATTTATGTCACCTTATCCTCACAGAATGTGAATGAGGTAGATACTACCATTGTTTCACTTTTAACAGATGATAAAATTAAGGCTCTGAGTGATTTAACTAATAGGTAGGAACCACATAGCAAATTATCATATGAATTTAAAATAGGCATTTCAGGTTTTATCTCTGATGCAATTCAAGTTTGTGTTATAACTACTTCACTGTACCTAATATATGTAGGCCTGCACCCCTCCTCGGCTTCACTGTTCTGATATGGTGCATGTTTTTTGTTCTTTGTAAATTTGAGTATCTAAACGTTTCTTGCAAAGCCAGGTGTGGTGGTATACACTTGTGATCACAGCACTTGAGAGGCTGAGGCAGGACAACCACTGCGATTTGGAGGCAAGGGGGCCAGGGAGATGGCTCAGTGGAATAGGCGCTTCCCTGGCAAGTGCAAGGGCCTGAGTTCAATCCCCAGTTCTGCAAAAAAAAAAAAAAAAAAAAAGAAAGAAAGAAAAAAAGAAAGAAGAAGAAAAAAAAAGATTTTCCTCCAGGAGTCTTTTCTTAATGGGTATTTGGTCTGCAGTGTAGACAGGCCTCAAGATCTATTTAGCAAGGGGCTGGGGAGATAGCTCAGTAGAGTAAGTTGTTCCCTGGCAAGCACAAGGGCCTGAGTTCAATCCCGGTTCTGCAAAAACAAAGAAAAACCAAAAAAGAAAAAAAAAAAAAATACAGAAAAAGGGGCCAGGGAGATG
>NW_004524616.1:16039355-16044063 GCF_000260255.1 Octodon degus | reverse complement strand
TATATATTGGGGTGGCCTGGGAGTGGTCTGGCCTGGGATCTGGGAGCAGGCAGTGTCAGGATTGGTAGTGGAGGTGGAGGAAGCTCATCCCAAGCCAGGAAACCCAGGGCAAGCAAACGTGAGCTGCAGCAAAGGAAGCTGGAGTCCAGTTCTGCAGAAAGAGTCAAGGAGGAGGACACCAAGAGGGCATAGCCATGCCAGAGTCCTGCATAGAGAAGACCAGAGGCCAGATGCCAGGACTTCAAATCTTTTCTGAGACAAGCCCTCCTCATGCCCGCCTGGGTGGTTGTGGGCCTGGGACAGCAGGCACACAATGTCTGCTTGGAGTGCTCATCATCTTGCTGACTCTTTGTAGGGTATTTTTCAAACTTCACTTCATAGCTTTAGTGTTATTAGATGTACTCACAAAATCCCAGTCAAGGGTGGTCAGTTTTCCTTATGAGCAGGCCTTTTACATGGAAAGAGAAAGTTACCTACTTTTTGCTTTCAAGTTTCCAGAAATTTTTTCCCCTGTCCTCTTGCTTCTTTTTATCCTGTGGTCAAAGCAAAAGACAAAAAAAAAAAAAAAAAAAAAAAAAACAATTCAACATTCAAATTTGTTCTTTTGCTTCAAACACATAGAATCTTCCCTCCACCTTCCTCTGCAGGCACCCTTTCTTCTTGCTGCAGGGGGAAGGAGAAGACCTTGCTCTTCCTACCCAAAGCCAGCTGCTCTCTCTATGCTGGCTTCCTCCCCTCCCCTACTCAGATCAAAGTAATCACAGATCCTTGAAGAAGAAAACTCCACAGGTGGTAAATACTACTTATTAAAAAAAAAAAAAAAATTGAGCCAGGCAAGGCAGGGCACACCTATAATGCTAGCACTCAGGAGCCTGAGGCAGGAGAATTGCTATGGGTTCAAAGACAGCCTGGGTTGCACTGTCCCAAAGAAAACAAAAGAGAAAGAACCTGTCTCACAAAGCCAACACCCTGCCCAAAAAGTAGGAGAAAAGAAACAAAACTAAAGAAAATGTTCACAATACACTCCTAAATTAAAAACCAAGACTATACAACAATATTTATAGAACATTGTTCTATAAATTTAAATTTGATAAATATAAGAGAGGAAGGGAAATAAAAAGAATTAAGTTGTGTTACATATGTGTTCCGACTCTCCATGAAGATATAATCACTGTACTACAAAATGTACTAATAAAATTTTTAAATAAAAATAAATAAACCTGATAGGTAGAGGATGGGGTATAGCTTAGCAGTATATTGCAGGGGCTTGCAACTCCTAACGACCTGGGTATTAATCACAAAAAATGAATAAAGATATCTAGATAAAAATAGATGGGAAGGGTTGAGGGAATGTATGTACCAGTAGTGCTAGTCCACAGCAGCAGGTGTCAAAGGCCAAGTGCCGGTTAATAGCAGTTGCTTCAGGTTACCTTTCTTGTGAAAAAACTAAATGAGAAAAAACTTCAACCTGGCTGGCTTGAGAAGTCTGGGTACCAGGGAGATGGTTCAGTGGAATAAGCGCTTCCCTGACAAGCGCAGGGGCTTGAGTTCACTCCCCAGTTCTGCCAAAAAAAAAAAAAAAAGAGAGAGAGAAGTCTGGCCATTATGACTTTAATCCCCAATCTCTTTCTCTCTCTCTCTCTTTTTTTTTTTTTTCCTGGTAAAGGGGATTGAACTCAGGACCTTCACTTGCCAGGCAGGTACTTATTCCACTGAGCTATATTCCCAGCCCATTCTCTCATTGTCAATTTAAATGGCTTGGTTTGGTTTGGTAGAACTTTGATGTAGTGGTTCTATTTTTATTTTTATGCATTTGGAGTTTTTGTTTTCTGGCTGAGCTAGGGATTGAACCAAGGGCCTGTGATGGCATGTAGCAAGCCTCTGCTGGATGTTTAGCATGGTGGGTTGGTGTGCAGCCCAGGCAGGGGCTTAGTCCAGGGCAACACCTACCTTCTCTATTCACCACAACTCTGTTGACAAAAGGAGGTGGCCAGACTGAGTCACAGAGTCACTGCTGAGGAAGGAAGGACAAATTTTCTTCAGGGCTGTCGTGATGCCCGCAGCCACCTGTCCTCAACATTAGGGACGAATGGGGCAACCTCCAGAGCCTGCTGTGGGAGGAAAATGAACTCACACTGGACAGACAGCAATGTGGACTGGGACTATGGAGCCCTGGAGGACTCAAAGGTGGCCTCAAAGGTCTGGGACACATGCAGAGATCTGGGTCATGATTTTAAATGAGAAGACAGAAATCTGAATTTTAATGTGATTTTTTTTTTTTTCTTTAAGCCAGGCTCTCACTATGCAGTTTAGGTTGGTTTTGAATTCACTATATAGCCCTGGCTGGCCTCAAAGTCACAGTGATCCTCCTGCCTCAGCCTCCTGAGTGCACGAGAAATTAATATGAAGACTCCATCTTGTTTTCTAGAAAATGTGGGAAGCAGAACTAAAACACACAGTCAGAGAAAATAGAAGGTAGGCTCCCAAGGAAGGACACATCATTGTCTGGAGCTGGGACTACTTTATGGGTTTGCAGGGAATGGAAATCTGTGGAATTTTTTAATCTGTGAAAAGCAGGTACTTAATTTACAAGTGAAAGACAATGGCCCATTTACCAACTAGGTTATTCTTGAACTTACCATACCTCTAGGAGAGCCATGGCCAGAAGGAAACCCAAGAAAACCTGCTGAGCTGAATTTGCGTAGGAAGCATGGAACACAATCAAGAATAGAGAACAAAGCATAGGTGCGGGCAAGCTTGGAGGATTTTGTATGATGAAGCTGTGGTTTTCTTAAAAATACTATTTTAAAATGACAATGTTCTGTGTCTCCTTTCTACATGTCCTTATTTCTTCCATTCTATCTCTGTGCAGTAACTATTTATTTATATATTTATTTTTATTTTTATGCATTGGTACAGGGTCTCACTACACAGCTCGGACTCTTAGTGATCCTCCTGTTTTCAGCCTGCCCAGCACTGCTGGCATTTTGTTTGGGCTTGAGTGTTTTTTCTTTACATGACCACCAACATTCTATTTCCTTAGGTCTTTTCCTCAATATTTAATAGTTAGCTCACCCAAGGAAATAACTCTGTCCCTAGAATAACCAAGTCTTTTCTACATTTATTGTTGATGTTCTATTTTACTGAAAAAAATTTTTAATTTTATATACTCATGATCTTTATAAACTAAGCCATCCATACTTTTTTTTTTTTTTTTTTTTTTCAGAACTGGGAATTGAACTCAGGCCCTTGTGCTTGCCAGGCAACTGCTTATTCTACTGAGCCATCTTCCCAGCCCCAAGCCATCCATACTTGTAGGTCCTTAGTTGTATCTGACTATTCATTTATAAATGGCTACAATATTCGTTCTTGTTCTTCCAGTTAGAGAAGTGGGCCAGAACCAAAGTCGCCTGGTCTCAGGCTCATGGGGAAAGCTGGAGGGTGGAAGCCAGCTTCCTCACTGCCCTGTGGGGAAGTGAAGTATAAACCCTATTGCTGTTCACAGGGGCTATTTTAACAGGGAGAACGAGGTCAAGATGGCTCAATAATTGGTATGTCCACCATAAAACAAAAACGTGGTGTTCCTTGTTCAAAATTGTTAAGGCAGTGAGACAGGGCATTAAGCCAAGCACAAAGCTCTTCTGAGCCTGGGTTCTGTGGCCACACCAGCCTCTGCCCATTGGCGCACTGCTGGCCCCGGGGTGGAGCACAGGGGGACAGTAGGAAGCATGGCTTGGAAATGTGGGGTAAAATTCTTGTTTTGGGGCAGTGAGAGGTACACAGGGGCAAGAAGAATGAACATGATACAGGTATCATGAGAGGACAGTGTGGTCCGTAGCACTCGGCTGCCTGAGCAGTGCTAAGACACAGGAACCCTATTACCACTTCATAGCTATGAGCAGGCCACCGAGCAGGGAGGTGCTGACACTTATCCAGGAATCTCAGAGTGAAAGAACACTGCACCTCACTTCCCCCCTCCCTCGCTTCCTCTCTTTTTTATTCCTTCTTTTCGCAAATGTGAAGCCCCTAATGATCTTTCAGTAAAAAAGCTTAAGTATCTTCACTTCATACTCATTTAAGCAGCCAAAATACTATTCTTACAAATATAATTGCAAAGAAGATGCTGAGGACTTCTTGTTGCTCACTGGGAGCTGTGTTGAAGATCTCTCTGGCCTCTCTGATCTTCCCACCACTGCCCACAGAACTGTTGGCTGGGCCTGACTCCAGCCTCACAACACATCATGTTGCCCAGAGCAGGGATTCTCCTGCAAACAAATGTTACTTCCTATACTTTTGTTCTTTTCAACTTTACTTTTTGCTCTGGGGATTGATCTCAGGCCTTGGGACTTATATCAGCAAGTTCTTCTTGAGGTTTCTTAGATCTTGTTTTGAGTAATACATCATTCTTTATCAAATGTGTGACCTGCATGAGGTTCTAAATGTCTTTTTTTTTTTCCCAGACAGGGTCTCATTACATTGCCCAGTCTGGCCTTGAACTTGTGACAATCCTGCTGTTATGTTGGAAACTTGCCTTTTTTTTTTTTTTTTTTTTTTTTTTTTTTTTTTTTTGCGGAACCGGGGATTGAACTCAGCCCTTGTGCTTGCCAGGGAAGCCTATATTCCACTGAGCCATCTCCCCGGCCCAATCCTGCTGTTATGGGTCACTCAGAATAGGAACCAGATCAGCCAGGTTGGAATTTGGAAAGCC
>NW_004524616.1:16038184-16039255 GCF_000260255.1 Octodon degus | reverse complement strand
TCTCACGCAGGAGAGGACCAAAAGGCAACTAGCCCAGGAAGCAGGGAGCTTTTAAAAAACATGAAACCACATTCTGTTCCGGTAAGCAAATTCATCGACTCATTGACACAAAACAATGCTTTCAGGCTCATTGTGACTACTACCCAAACTAAATTTCCTGGGGCTTTGTTTTAGTTTCTGGTTATCTTGCACCTGAGTAAGTACCTGCAGGCAACCTTGCATAGCCCGAGGTTACAAGAAGTTAAATCCCTTTTAGTTTCCTTTTGAAGTCATCTCTGTAATCTAACTTTGTTTACAGGGATTGGTTAGGTAGGAATTTTATCTAGCAAACAGCAAGTAACAGCTACTATTTACTAAACAACTTAGAACAGTGGTGAGTATACATTTACAGAAACAGAAAGCACAAGATTTACATTCATAATCTAAAATGTGAGTTGACCCATTACACCTGCTTCAGCCTCCAGAGTGCTGGGATTACAGGCATATGTCATCACTCCCATCTTTTTTTTTTTTTCAAAATTGAACTCAGGCTCTTGTGCTTGCCAGGCAAGTGCTTATTCTACTGAACTCTCTCTCCGGCCCCACTCCCATCATTTTTAATGAAAAAAAAAAAAAAATCCTTCCTTCTTTAAGATATATACCACCTAATTCCTTTTCTTGTCATTGAAAACCACATATTTCTGATCATTTGTCCCTATGAGAGGCTTCAGCCCCATCCTTAGCCCTTTCCTTCCACAGAAACCATGCATCAAAGCCTAAGTTTGAATCAAACCATCTCCCTCTACTCCTAAACCAACATGGCTGGGCTTGGAGAAAGTCCTAGTCCTGCATTCCTAGTCTCTGCTGCAGGCTTTCAGTATACCATGCCAGTCCCTTACCATCCAGTAAATGCTCTCTCCATTTCTCTGCAGTCCACAGCCAGCCTTCTTTAATTTTCTTATATCATCTGATCTTTGGGGGCCTGCCCATTAGCTAGTTGTCTTAGTGACTGCTTAAAGCAATCAGGAGGCTGTGGTTCAATCCCCAGATCCTCAAGCCTTACAAGACCTGCCCTGAAGGCATCCTGAGCCA
>NW_004524616.1:16025058-16037789 GCF_000260255.1 Octodon degus | reverse complement strand
AAATCACTGGCAATCTTTTTATTCCATCGTCATTTTATCATTTTGTTTGGTGTCTATTTAATGGGTAGTAATAAACTCAGAAACCTTTGTTTTTCCGGCAGAGCACAGCTGCCAGGGTTCAACCCCCCCCAGCCCTGCAGTACTGGACCCGCCACCGGGGCATGCTGACACAGCAATTGAGACTGGGTGTGGTGGCACACGCCTGTAATCCCAGCATTTAAGAGGCTGAAAATAGGAGAATCATGAGTCTGATCTACGTAGTGAGACCCTGTACACCCTGTAGACTGTGCCCTAAATTCATATTAAAAAAAAAAAAAGGAATCTTTCTCCTTGTCAAATGTTTGATCCCCTTGCAAATTCTTTGCTCTTTGAACTTCAACATGAACCTTCATCCCATCAATTATTTGATTTTCATGTTGAATTGCATTCTGCAGCTCTTCTGAAGAAAACTGAACCCAACCCAAACCTTTATGAAAGCCATTCTTTTTGTTAGTGGATTTTATTATATGGCCAAACTGAGCAAAGTATTCTCTCAACTCATTAGACACTGCAGTGCCGGGAATTTTCCTGACAAAAGCAACTGTCCAGTTTCTCACTGTGGAGGCAGCCATCTCTAGCCTGAAAGGCCTGGGCAGCCTGTAACGGTTATTGGTGATAGGTTTTAGAGGCAACAGCAATGACGGCAGCAGCGACAGCATGGCAGAGGAGCAGAAATGGGGGGAGGGAAAGCCTTTATTAACTCTAAACAGGCAAAGAGGATTAAAGGGAGGGAGATGGACGGATCCTCTGACCCAAGACAGGGAGCCTGAGTGTTATAACCTATGTAACTGTCTCCATTTGTGTAACTAGAACAGCTATTTTGTTATACAATTCTGTATGTTTCTGGTATAACTATGTGATTAACTCCATTTTGTAACCAGAATAGCCACTGTATCATACACCTCTGTACATTTCCACTGTAACTTTATTAATGAGGATTGTTTGGTATAAGCTGACAACTTAAACTCCATCTTGGTGGCTCAAGCTATCCACCGGACCTCTGAACACAGTTTGTTAATGTTCAAACTATTCCTTTGTTCTAAACCACAGTGTGTTAAAGGTTAAGATCTGAACTATTCCTTACCCCAGACCAATCCACACAATATGTCCCGTGATCAACACTGAACCATAAATTGTAATTATTTGTTCCTGAAAATTGTAACCGCATGTTAAAAAAATGTAACCTGTTTTCCTGAAAGTGGACTGCTAACCCCTGTGCTGCATTCCCTTGCGCTCAAATCACAAGACCTGCCCTTTGCAGTTTTCAGCCTTAAAAACCCTTGTCTCTCCCCTCCTGGGCGCGCACTTAGGCACTTTGTGCCGGGTGTTGCTGCTGGGTACCAGCTAAAATAAAGCGCTCTTTTCTTTTTGGACTTGTCTCCCAGTTGTCCCATTTTTGGCTTACAACACTGAGACTTTATGGACTTTTGCCAGGGGTGGAGCTTGAGGAGTGGGTTTAGTGACATGTAAGGAGCTGATTGGAGGCTCCCGTGTGTGGGAGGGAAAGGTCAAAGGAAGTTGTACCCATGGAAGGAGTGGAGAAGGAGGAAGTGGTGTTGGGAAGATAAGCTGTTGCTTTAAGGGCTTCCGCCACATTAGATGACCACCATAATAATTCAGCAATTCATACTAGGGCCATAACCTATCAATTGGTACATTTTAGATAGACATAATAATCACATTCACCATAGAGAGTTTGTACCTATGCATGATATAACTTGTTTCTTTTTTTTCCCATTCCCCTCCCCTCACTTCAAGCCCTAGCTTTTGACTTGCACACCTTTTCATTTTCTCCTGAAGTAGTCTCTTTCTTTTTCTTTTGATAAGTACTTTGGTGTTTGTGTGTGATACTGGCCTTGAATATTCTAAGCAGAAACTGAAGAACTGAACCACAGCCTGGCTGTATTGTGCTGTCTTAGAGTTTTCATTCTGTCTTCCTCACAGTCTTCTTTCCAAGGGGAGCAAGCCGACCACTCCACTGTGTCCCAGAGTGCTCTTTGAAGCAGGTCTCTTCCATGTGAGGGCTGAGAATGCTGTAGGCAGCTAAATTAGAAAGAAATATTATAGGCAGTCAGACAGGGCCAGGCACTCAAGGAGACAAGATGGAAGACAAGGTGACTTTGCAACTTAGAAGAGACAGAGCCTCCCTACTGTGGGCCAGACCTCAGGACAAAAAAGTAAAACAATATAGCCACATACTTCCCTAGGGGTAAGTATCAGGGATTTATATTCTAAATAGGTATCAATCACCTTCAAAGAGCCCAAATGAGTCACTCACCAACTGGAAGAGACCCTTTCCTGTATACACACCGACTTACTATGTGACTGGCTTCCACTTCCTCATTTGATCCTGGAATTAATCAATTTTACCTGAGCAATGGTGCTTGTAATCTCATTGGTTGACCACAGTTTTGTCCCACCTCATTTCCACCTAAGTAAGCTCCCATGTTGTCCACCACCTTAGATCCACCTCACCACATGCTTTTACTCTATAAAAGTCCCTGGAAGAGATAGCTTCCTAGGCACAACCTGCTTGGCCCTCATTCTGTACTTCTCTCAGACAGGAGCATTCTTTCCCCCAACAAATACATCTTACTCTTAACCTCCATTGTTCCTAAAACTTATTCTTTGATTTTAGAGAACACAAACTCATCCCAGGTACCTTTCAGGTTGGGAGTTTCAATTTCCCCTTTATATATCAAGATGCCTGCAGCCTGGTAGACATCCTGACTGTAGCCAAGTGAGAGGTCCTAAGTAAGAGGTACTTGACCATGATGCAAGTTGATTCCTTTTTTTTTGTGGGACCGGGGATTGAACTCAGGACCCTGTGCATGCCAGGCAGCAAGTTGATTCCTGATGCACAGAAATCATGAGAAAATATTTATGGTTCTATACTACTAAGTTTTGTGTGATTTGTTTTATTTTTTATTTTTTATTTATTTAGTACAGGGTCTCACTATACAGATTGGACTCATAGTGATCCTTCCTGTTTTTCAGCCTCCCAAGCACTGGGATCACAGGCACATGCCACCATGCCCAGTCTCATTTGAGGTCTCAGCACACCCCGGGGGGCAGGGCTGGCATGGCAGGCCAGCAATCAACCCCCTGGCCCCTGAGTCTGCCTAAGTAGGCACTTTAGTCCACTGAGCTATCTGCCGGCCTTTGTGTAATTTGTTTCATAGCAATAGATAACTAATACAGAACTCAGGATCCAAAGTCAAAGACAAATTGTCCCTAAGATCAATGATCCTGCAGTCTATTGGGGTGATGGGAAAGTCTCTGTGAGCACACTTTGACGTGATCATGTAGGAAATACGCAGGCACTAAAGGGAGACCTGTGAGAAAAGCTCAATGATACTTAGAAATTGATGGATTTAGCACAGTTAGAACATGAGGGAGCCACACCTTTCCCTTCAACTATAAACATAGCACCACCCTAAAGGTTACCCGTGTTTAAGTTCAGGAGATCAGGGCACCCTTAGTGGCAGATTCATGACACCAGTGAGATTGTTGCAGGCAGCTGAGTTAGACAGAAATATTATAGGCAGTCAGACAGGGCCAGGCCCTCAAGGAGACAAGATGGAAGACAGGTGACTTTGCAACTTGGAAGAAACAGATACTCCCATATGGGCCACACCTCAAGACCAAGACAAAAAGAAGAAGCACACGGGGCTGGTGAGATGGCTCAGTGGTCTAAAGCACCTACTTAGAACAAGATAAGCTAAGCAAAGCACAGGGACCGCAGTTCAATCCCCCAGCACCACATGCGGGTGGGCTGAGCTGGCCACACACACAAAAATAAATAAATAAATAAATATTTAAAAAGAAGAAGCACAGCTACATGCTCCCCTAGGGATGGGCATTAGGGATTGATATCCTAAATAGTACCAACCAACTTAAAAGAGCCCAAATGAGTCACTAGCCCAACCCCCAACAGGAAGAGACCCTGTCCCATATTTGTGCCCACTTGCTATGTGACTCGCTTTCCCATTTGATACTGGGTTTAATCAATTTTACCGGAGCAATGGTGCATGTAATCTCATTGGTTGACCATAGCTTTGTCCCGCCTTATGAGCCCCTAGGCAAGTTCCCATGTTCTCCACCTTAGACCTGCCTCACCACATGGTTTTACTCTATAAAAGTCCTTGGAAGAGACAGCTTCCCAGAGACAGCTGCTCAGACCCTCCTGTCCCTTTGTTGGACAGACGCTTTCTTTCCCCAATAAATATTCTGCTCTCGACCTCTATTTGTTCAGCGGACTAAAGCGCCTGTTTAGGCAAAGCGCAGCAGCCTGGGTTCGATACCCATCTTGCCATGCCGGCCACATCCTCCGTGGGGCATGCTGAGGTAGTGATTGAGACTCCCCAATCAGCTCCCTCAGGTATATCTAAACATCCCCTTCAGACTCCACCCCTGGCAAAAGCCTATAAAAGCCTCAGCCTCCCGTAGTTCCAATTGAGAATTCCTTTTCTTCCTCAAAATTTCTCCCTATCCTCCAAGATAATAAAGCCCCTTTCCCTTTTTCTTTCTGCTTGTTTCTCTGTTGCACTGGGCGCCTGAAAAAAAAAAAAAACCTATCACAAACAATGTCTTTTATTAGCCGATTTACCGAAACCATGGCCAAAAGAAAATGTTATATAATTTACAACACTTGTCCTTTAACACTGTCTTTTGTAGTCTTCCTTATATAGTCTTAAATAATTGTCATGATTAGGAAGGGAAGAAAACTGGATGACAGATTATTCTTTTTTTCTCTACTAAATCAAATCCAGAGTTTTGCACATGGTAGGCAAGAGCTCTACCACTGAGGTCCACCCCCAGCCCTCCTACTTGAAAAATATGTACAGTAATAGAATTTTTTCTTCTTTTTTTTTTTTTTTTTTTTTTTTGCGGAACCGGGGCTTGAACTCAGACCCTTGCGCTTGCCAGGGAAGCGCTTATTCTACTGAGCCATCTCTCTGGCCCTTAGAATTTTTTCATTTTGTCACAAAGTTCTACAAACAAAAATCCCTCAACAAACTCAAAGGTCACTTTCTTAGGTCATTCTTTTTTTCTCTTTTTTTTGGTGGAACGGGGGATTGAACTCAGGCCCTTGTGCTTGCCAGGGAAGCACTTAGTCCCCTAAGTCATCTCCCTGGCCCCTTTTAAAGTCATTCTTGGTAACTATGTAGCCTAAAATATCTCCTATCCCTCTTCTCTATTTTTTTTTCTTGTAATTTATCCCTTATGTATTACTTTATCTTATTCGGTCTGTCTGTCTGTCTGTCTGTCTGTCTGTCTGTCTCTCTTTCTCTCTATATATATTTACTCAAAGTATAAGAGCAGATATAGTTGTTTTCACTGATTTCTCAGCCCCCGGAAAAGTACCTAACACATGGAGTTTTCCAATAAGAGTTTTCAGGTTGAATAATCATTATAATCATCATTGTTAACTGGTTATACCCAAATCTACCAAAGATTTATCTTGCAGTTCTCCTGTGATGGGCATCCTGGCTATAGCCAGTCTTTCACTATTCTAAATAATGCTTGAATCCAAGGGTTGGCAAATTTTCTTCTAGAGGGCATCAGATGGTATTTCCTGCTCTGCAAGCTTTGTTATAACCACCCAAGGCTGCCACTGAGGCACAAAATAGCCTCAAACAAGTGGTTTGGGGTTGCATTAGGCCAGAGTCAGCATGCTTCACTGAAAATCTTGGTGCACATATCTTTTACTGTTTTGAATTAGTAAAATTACTAGACAAATTGGTGTTAATACACTCAAGACTCTTGAAACATTTTGTCAAGTTGCTTTTCAAAAGGATAATCATGAGAAAGTTGAACAACTGGAATACTTGACTCACTGCTAATGGAAATATAATTTAATATTTATTAAAGCTGGATGAATATACCCTATGATTCAGTAATCTGCCAGTATCATAATGTCATTTATTGATATAATTTTTTTATTTTTTTTATTTTAGGGAAGGTCTCCAGGGTATTCAGGGTCCCAAGAGCTGTAATTACAGGCATGCCACCATGCCCAGTCTGAATTGTCGTCTCAGTGCGCCTATGCTGGCAGGCCTGGGGATGGCAGGTCCAGGGATCAAACCCCTGGTCCTTGCGCCTGCTTGCAGGTGCTTTAATTCGCTGTGGGCTATTTGGCCGGCCTACTGATATAAATTCTAGCCGAATTTTTTTTTCTTTTTTTAATCTTTATATTTATTTATTTATTTATTTATTTATGTGTGTGTGGGCAGCTCAGCCCACCAGGGGGCGGGGCTGGCTGGCATGTGGTGCTGGGGAATTGAACCACAGTCCCAGTGATTTGCTAAGCTTGTTCTAAGTAG
This sequence comes from Octodon degus, assembly GCF_000260255.1. Taxonomy (NCBI): domain Eukaryota; kingdom Metazoa; phylum Chordata; class Mammalia; order Rodentia; family Octodontidae; genus Octodon; species Octodon degus. The sequence goes on along the minus strand of NW_004524616.1, from coordinate 16,031,424 downwards.
GTGCTTTAGACCACTGAGCCATCTCACCAGCCCTTCTTTGTTGTTTTTTGAGACAGGGTCTTGTTATGCAGTTTAGGCTGGCTGGCTTTGAACTCACCATGTCCAAGCTAGCCTTGAACTTTTTTACAGATGCTTGTCTCAGCCTCCCAATTACTGGGATTCCAGGCCTCTGGTCGAATACCCAGCTTTATTGTTGTTTCTTTTTTTCAGTGGAACCGGGGATTGAACTCAGGCCCTTGCGTTTGCCAGGGAAGCGCTTATTCCACTGAGCCATCTCCCCGGCCCCTTTGTTGTTCTTTTGAGACAGGCTCTCACTATATAGCCTAGACTGGCTGTCCTTGAAGTTACAGTGATCTTATTTTATTATTATTTTATTTTACTTTTTTGGTGGAACCGGAGATTAAACTCAGACCCTTGAGCTTGCCAGGGAAGCCCTTATTTTACTGAGCCATCTCCCTGGCCCATGCAGTGATTTTATTGCCTCAGTCTCCAAGTACAGAAAATACATATGTGCCACCACACCCAGCTTTTAAAAGCATTTGAGAAATAAAGACCATCTGTAATTCAGCACTGTTAGAGCCTGACCAGAAGGATTTCAAATTTAAATGTAATCTGTGCAATTTATCAACTTCGTTAGTGTTCAAAAGAAAAAAATAGGGTCGGCCAAATAGCTCAGCGCAAACAGGCGCAGGGGCTGGGGTTTGATTCCCAGGCCTGCCTGGCCCCAACTCCAACCTCGCAGGCATGCTGAGAGAGCAACTGAGACTGGATGTGGTGGTGTGCCTGTAATCTCAGCTCTTGGGAAGCTATAAACAGGCGGATCACTATGAGTCAGATCTAGTAGTAAGAGCCTGAATACCCTGTAGACCCTTCCCTAAAATACAGAAGAAAAAAAAAAAAAAAAAAGATAAGAAGGAAAGAGTTGGGTGTAGTGGTGCAGGCTTGTAATTGCAGCTCAGGAAACTGAGAGCAGCTTAGAATACCTAGTGAAATCCTGTCTCAAACAAACAAAAATTCAAAAGACAAGTTAAAACAGGCGTGGTGGCACCAACCTGCAATCCCAATTCTCTGTAAAGCTGAGATAGGAAGACCCAGTCTGGAAATACAAAGCGTGGGGCGTGGTGGCACCGGCATGTACTCCTAGCACTCGGAAGGCTGAGTGCTCATTGCCACTTTCATGCCAGCGCAGGCTACAAAGTAAGTGTGAGCTCAAGGCCAGCCTAAACTGCACAGTGAGACCCCCGTCTCAAAAGAGCAAAAATTATAAAGGGCTGGGGATGTGGCTCAGTGTCAAGATCTTTAATTAAATGCCCCCTAGACAAGAAAAAAAGCTTTAGTTTCGGAGCTGAGATAGACTCCAGACGCATTTGGAGACCAGGGCATGGGCGTGACCCGTGGGAACCCTGCCTGTCCCGCCACTTCTTGGTGGCAGCTCTCTTCAGGACCAGGCTCCCAGGGCCGCGCGTTCGCGGGGAGCTGCAACCCTGAGCTGCACCCCGGTTGTCTAGTTTTTCCGACTACTGAGCAAATGGCTCACAGGGAAACTAGAACGCGCGATAACCATCCAGGGCACTTTTTGGAAATCTGGAGCAGCACTGCTGGTGAGGCCCTGGCACCAGGCCTCGAGTCCGGAGGAACGACGCTGGACTCGGCTGCGGACCCTAGCTCGGCTCCTTCCGACCCCGGAGAGCGGGAGACTTGCCGCTTCCGAGGCGGTCTCCACTCTTCTGCTCGCTACAGGAGGTTCAAAACTTGGTAAGGAGCAGCAACAGCACTCAGCGGCCTAGGCAGTAAGCACAGCCCGAGCCCCTGGAGCTTACACGCGCGAATCACAGAGGTCTGGAGCACCGGAGCGGAGGGGCGGGGCCGAGCGCCGCAGAGAGGGAAGCCGGGGGCGGACGGGGGCGGGGCCACAGGGGGCGGGGCCACGCGAGGCGGGGCGGGGCCGCGCGCGGCCGGCCGGGGAGGCGGGGCAGTCCCCGCCGTGCGTGCTCACGTGACAGGTCCGTGAGACCCAGCTCACGCAGTCGTCCGGGCGAGCGAAGATGGCGGCGGAGAGGGAACCTCCTCCGCTGGGGGACGGGAAGCCCACAGATTTTGAAGAGCTGGAGGACGGAGAAGACCTGTTTACCAGCACTGTCTCCACCCTGGAGGTGAGGCCGTGTCGCCATGGGTCCCGCGCCGCGCCGTCCGCCTCACCTTTGGGCGGCTTTCCCCTGCCCCGACTGCCCCCACCTCGGCTTGCAAGAGCAGGTCCGCGTGACACCTGTGACGCGAGCCCCAGCTCAGGTGCCTGTCAGTGGGCCGGGGTTGGCCTAGGCTGCAAGGCCTCCTCAGGAAGCAGCCTGCAAATTCTCTGAAGGGACGCTCCTGCGTCTCTGCGCCCCGCCGGCCTTCTCGGTGTCAGCTCGGGAGGTCTCGTCCCTCCACCCCGCGCTCCACTCAGGCTTCTCTGGCATTTTGGAGCAGTGCAATGCTTGCTTCTCTCACCGGAGGGTGTGCCCCAAAAGGGAGAGCCGGGAAGTGAGCGCGGGGTGGCGAGGTCTGCAGGCAGCCTTGGGGTGCACTTTTCCCTTTCACGGACTGATTATGACTGGCAGTTATAGGTAAAAGCATTTGCCCATTTTGGTTCGTCCTTAATTCCTAGACTTGGGAACCATAGTGTCTAGAAAATACGAAGTCGAAGGGAGAGAGTATTACCGGAAGCTGCTTTGAAAAGGCATTTAAGGTACCAGGGAAAATAAAAACAGATCTTCACTCCTCTTTCCTCTTTTCTCGCATGATCAGCGATCTCTGAAGCTGAGTGTTCCTGTTTTTGTCAGAGGAAACACCCTCTGAACTTAACTGTAGTGAGCCCGCCCATTTCTACTTCAAGTTTGAATTGCTTTGCATTTAATGAGAACACACACACACTTTAAAGCCCAATTTTAAAGTGTGTGTATGTATAAGCGTGTACTCAGAGTTCCCAGAGGATATGTTTACCTGGGAATGTATTTACTTACAGGCTTTTGTAGCTGTTGGATTCTGTACTGAATCAGTCAGAGATGACTGTAAAATATCCGCTAGCTGAATTTTACTTGCCTGAAACTGGAACTTCTGAGAAATGTCACTGATCACATTCTGTTAATCATACTTGGTGCTCCCCCCCCCCTTATAGTTTTCCCTAGACCTAGGGTAGTACTTTGTTCTTTCTTGTGTTCATCTCAAAATGTTGAACAGTTGTATTTGGTAAATGTTTTTTGAACTGTCCATATGAACATCTCCTACAAATCAGTAAGAAATTTTGAAGAATAGGTTAATGTCTTTTAAATCTTGTACATATTATACAACTTTTTGTTTTGTTTGTATTTTAGGGAAGGGTCTACAGGGTGTTCAGGGTCTCACAACTAGATTGGACTCATAGTCATCTGTCTGCTTACAGCCTCCCAAGTGCTGGGATTACAGGCACGCCCCCCCCCCCCCCATGGCAGGCCCAGGGATTGAACCCCTGGCCCCCGCGCCTGCTTGTAGGCGCTTTAGTCTGCTGAGCTATTTGGCCGGCCCTTATACAACTACTTTAATATGTTTCAAAACTTAGTTTTTTCATGATCCTATGATCTTAAACCCTTTAGGAGATACAAAGATTTTCAAGCAAGGATTAGCACATACTTGATTGACCTAATGTGATTAAGAATATTGTGAACACTAAATGCTGTGTTTAACATTGCTTAGAGTTGAGAAACTATAAATTTGTGTTTCTCATGTTGATGGGACTTGTTTTTGCTTTTACAGGCGAAGACTTTTTTTTTCCCCCCCGCAGAACTGGAGATTGAACTCAGGCTCTTGTGCTTGCCAGGGAAGCACTTAATCCACTGAGCCATCTCCCTAGCTCCTTGTTTTTGCTTTTAATATAGGATCTCACTATGTAGTCCAGACTGGCCTTGAACTCTTTTTTTTTTTTTTTTTTTTTTTTGTGGAACTGGGGATTGAACTCAGGCCCTTGTGCTTGCCAGGGAAGTGCCCACTCCACTGAGCCATCTCCTCGGCCCCTGGCCTTGAACTCTTGATGAGACATAAAAACGATCATTTTCCAGTGAAAGTCTACAAACTTTATGAATGAATACATTGAATTTATCTTGGTTAATGCTGTATGACTGTTATACATAAGTTTTTTTTTTTTTTTTTGTGGAACTGGGGATTGAATTCAGACCCTTGCTTGCCGGGAAGCACTTATTATCCTGAGCCATCTCCTTGGCCCCTCATAAGGTTATTGATGGTTCATCCAAAGCCCTTATTTCATGGACTCATTCAGGTTATACTTACATGTAATTATTTATTTATTTTTTTGTCCTTATGAGAAAGGGTCTCACTGTTCAGTTCAGGCTGGCCTAGAGCTGACTTTGTAGCCCAGGCTGATCTCAAACTTACAACAGTCCTGTCTCAGCCTCCGGAGTGCTGGGATTGCAGGAGTGTTCCACCATACCTGGCATTTAGGTTATTTTTACTTTATTTTATTATTTATTTATTATTTTGGTCTTTTGAGATATCCTCTCACTGTGCAGTTCAGGCTGTCCTTGAGCTTGCTTTGTAGCCCAGGCTGGTCTTAGAGAGATCCTTCTACCTCAGCCTCCCTAGTGCTGGGATTATAGGCATGCACCACCATGCCCAGCCCATCAGTTTGTTTTTAAAAATTTATGCTGGTGCAGGGACCAGGACTTGATCCCTGGTGTGCTATGCCAGCCCTGCCCCCTGAGGCACTGAGACCAAGATTGAGACTGGCCGGGGTGGTGCACACCTGTAATCCCAGCCCTCGGAAGGCTGAAAAGGAAAGGATCACTACACGTTCAATCTGTGTAGTGAGAACCTGTAGACCTTGACTAAATACATAAAAAAAAAAAAAAAAAAAAAAAAGTTATGCTGGGCATAGTAATGCACACTTTTAATCCCAGCACTAAGGCAGGAGGATCCCCATAAAATTGAGGCCCTCCTGGGCAACATCGTAGTTCAATACTAGCCTGAACTACATATTCAGATTCTGTCTGAAAAAAAGAAAGGTGTGTGGTTGTAAGATACAGATAGATTTTTTTCCCCTTCAGAATGGGAAAGGGTATAAAGTAGTATTTCTTAGAAAAGTGAAGTATCTCTGAAAGGATGCTCTTTAAGTACTTTACTACAGTGGTTCTGAACTTGTGTATATTCGAGAATACACAGTGTTCATGTGTAAAGTGTAGATGCCTTTGCAACAAGCAAGCAGAAACCTAAACAGGCAGCTGATTGGATCCAAGGCTTTATTTTTGTGAACACAAGGATCCAGATTTTATAGAAATCAACAGCTCCAAGAAATTTGTAGTTTCTTATAACCAATTTCTGCCACATATTGTAGCAGAGTTTTGTGTCTTTATAGCAGGTAGCTTGGTTGTCATTAATCAGAAGTGTCTTTTTAAAGAGGAAACAATGTTTTTGAACTGTGTGAGGTTCAGTTTTCAAGAGGGGCTGACTGACTGCAGCCAGTCAAATGCAGAAAAAAGCATTATTTTAGGTTCAGGCAGGTGTACCAGAAGGCTGTGGGGTGGCAGAAGACTGAGGCAGTGTATATGGAGTGCAGCCACGCTGGCATTGGCAGCTTGGAGATCTTGAAATGGTTTTATAGGCAAGAGAGATATATTTTAGCACTTTAATAGTCTGTTAACTTTTTCTTGGGTGACCATGGTAGCAAGCAGGAGGGACAGAAAAACGGTGTCCTGGAGCCAAATCTGTTGCTGGGGCCTCCAGGAAAATAGTGGGAGAGTTCCCAAACCCTGTGGCAGTTGAGTAACAGTGAGTTGTATCTTGTGTCAAGATTTTCCTAATTGAAGGGGCTTTTGAGAACAGTTTGCAAACAGAGGAAGGCATCTTTTAAATGTAAATGTGTAAACCAGGTAGCATCTGGAGGTAGTAGTCCAAAAAGGAACCTCAGAGTTCCAGAGTGCAAGGTGATGCCTGTGCTGACCACATAGAGATCTGTCAGGCTGATATGTGGCTGATGCCTGTTTGCACTTTCCTTGACATCTTACTGCATTGGGGGTCTTAGTGAGGTAGCATGGTTGAGCTTACACTACTGGGAGAATTTTTAGATTTTTCTAGCAAGTCTTCAGGATTGCTGCTATCTTTCTCAGGCTGATGCAGTTGTCATCTTGCGCTCAGGAAACAATCAAAAAGCCGAAAGTGCAGGGTCAAATGAGAGGGAGGATGACTGGCTTGGTGCAAAGGAGATGGGCACTTGTAACTTGAAGAGGAGGTCTCTTCCCAGAAGTGGCTCTGGGCCTGGCTTATATAAGGCTGCAAGTTTACGCCTGGCAGAGGTGGTAAAAGGCAAGAGTCTCAATTACACTATTTTTTTTTTTTTTT
>NW_004524616.1:16022120-16024898 GCF_000260255.1 Octodon degus | reverse complement strand
TTTTTTTTTTTTTTTTTTTTGTATTTTAGTACAGTGTGTACAGGGTCTCACTATGTAGATCAGATTTGTAGTGATCTGCCTGTGTTCAGCTTCCCAAGAGCTAGAATTATAGGCATTCGCTACCACACCCAGTCTCTCTAATCCCTCTCTCTGTGCTGGCACAGCAGGCCAGGGATCAAACCCTGGCCCCTGCATCTTCCTAAGCAGATGCTTTTGATCTGTTGAGCTATTTGGCCAGCCCTTCTATTAGTTGATTTCTTGATAATAGGTATTTTTTCTAGGGTGGAGTGGAAATCTCAGGCTTTTTAAAATTTTTATCTTTTGAATGACGAGTGATGTCAACATTTATTTACATTTATTTTACCATTTTTACTACATCTGAGAAGTATGTATTCATCTCAAATGCCCATGTTTGGATTGGGTCTTTGAATTGAATACTCTTGATTTTTTTTTGAGTTCTTTATATGTTCTCAATAGTGATCTTTTGAGGAATAGCTGGCAAACATTGCCTCCCCACATCCTTTTTGGGTTGTTTCTTCACTCTGTTATGGTTTCTTTTGCAAATGCCTTTTAAGGAGGTGAGATCCCAGTTGTTGATTTTTTTTTGAGATACTTCCTATGCAGTTGGGATTTTATTCATGAAGTCTTTGCCTACACCACTGTCTTCAAGAGTTCTGCCAGTTCTGTCTTCCAGCAGATTTAAATTTCTGTTTTAGTATTTAGATCTTTGATCTATTTTGACTTCAGTGCACAGTGAAAGACATGGGTTCAATTTTAATCTTTGATATGTGCAAAGCCAGTTTTTCCAGCACCATTTATTAAATCTGTCTTCCACTGGCTGTTTGTCATCTTTGTCTAACATAGGTGGCTGAGTACATCTAGAGTTGTTTCAGCATCTTCTGTTTTTCTGATCCTTGGGTCTGATTTTTGCTGATACCATGCTGTTTTTGTCATAATAGTTTTGTAGAGTAATTTAAGTCAGGGATTTTGATACCCCCTGCCTTGCTTCTGTTGCCCAGAATTGGCTTTGCTATTCCAGGTCTCTTGGGTTCAAATAAATTTTAGGATTTGCCTGTGTATATTTTATATCTAATATTAAATTCATTTTTTTCTGAATCAAAAGTGGTCACATGAACTTATATTAAGTAAATGAAAGATAATTTAAACCTGTACGGTATGTTTCTCTTGTGACTGTAAAACAAACCATCAAAATGTGAGAGGCAGGGGCTGGTGAGATGGCTCAGTGGTCTAAAGCACCTACCTAGAACAAGCTAAGCTAAGCAAAGCACAGGGACCGCGGTTCAATCCCCCAGCACCACATGCCAGCCAGCCCCGCCCCCTGGTGGGCTGAGCTGGCCACACACACACACACACACACACACACACACACAAAAAAAAATTAAAAAAATGTGAGAGGCAGTGAATGGTGTAGGGTTAGGGAGGGGAATGGGAAGGGAAGGAATTTAATGGAACATTCTTTTTTTGTGCCTGAGAGGTAAGGCTTTAACATTTCTTGTGAATATTGCTTTTTTCTGTAACTAATGCAGTCTTAAACTTTTAATTTTTAAGCATCTTTTGGCATGGAGTAGTAAATACCACTTTTTAAAAATCAAAGCTGGGCATGGTGGTACACACCGGCAATTCCAGCTAATAACGATGAGGCAGGAAGATCACTGATTAGAGGCAATTTAGGGAGATTGCTAGAATGCTTGCCTAGTATGTGCAAAGATTTATTCCCCAGTGCCTTGCAAATAAATTTTGTTAAAGGTAGGAATATCTATTATGTACTTGTTTTTGAAAATAACTTTATTGAAATAAATTCACATATCAGACGATTTACTCATTTTTATTTTTTATTCGTTTCTTTTTTTGAGACAGGGTCTCACTATGGGGTTTAGGCTGGCCTTGAACTCACTTTATAGTTGGGGGCTGGCCTTGAACTTGCACTGATCCTCCTTCCTGAGCCTCCCAAGTGCTGGGATTACAGGCATGCACCACTATGCTGATCAATTTACTCATTTTTTAGTTGTACAGTTTAATGATTTTTAGTACATTCACTGACTTGTGCAACATCACCGCGGTCGTTTTGAAAGATTTGGGATTAGAACATTTAGGGACCTTATGTATTATAGATGTCACCCCTCTGTTTCATCAATCCGTCCGTTTTTAGCCATAAACAGTAATATATATCATATATGGTGGTGCACGCCTATAATCCCAGCTTTTGGGAGGCTGTAAACAGGTGGATTACTATGAGTTTGTTCTAGTATGAGACCCTGAACAACCTGTAGACCCTTTCCTAAAAATACAAAACAAAAAACAAAAAACCCTAGAGATTGGATACAGACAGGGCCTTTACACTGAATATATCCTAGACCATTCCTTATTTTGATTGTTTTGTACAGTACCGGGGATTGAACTCAGAACCTTCGCTAATTCTACTGAGTTATCTCCCTGGCCACCATTTCTTCTTTTTTTTTTTTTAATTTAAAATTTTTTTTTTAATTTTTGTGTTTTTAGGGAAGGGTCTACAGTGTGTTCAGGGTCTCACTACTAGGTCAGACTCGTAGTGATCTGCTTGTTTACAGCCTCCCAAGAGCTGGGATTACAAGCGTGCACCACCATGCCCAGTCTCAATTACTGTCTCAGCGTGCCCTGGAGGGCAGGGTGGGCATAGCTGGCCTGGGGTTTGAATACCTGGCCCCTGCGCCTGCTTGCAGGCACTTTAATCCTCTGAGCTATTTGGCCAGCCCCCCATTTCTTTTTTTTTTTTTTTTT
>NW_004524616.1:16005639-16014328 GCF_000260255.1 Octodon degus | reverse complement strand
AAAAAAAAAAAAAAGAAAAGCTAAAACAATAAGGAAAAGAAAAATCATGTAACTGGCCCTTGTACTAATTGTTTTTCACATTTTGGCCACCTCTCTAATTTGTCTGTTGCATACTTTTGTATGGTTACATTTCATATTTTTTAAAAATTATTTGAGGGCCGGCCAAATAGCTCAGTGGATTAAAGTGCCTGCTTAGGCAGAGTGCAGTGGCCAGGGTTTGATCCCAGCATGTGTGCTCCCCACCCCCCGGGGTACCTTGAGAAGGCCATTGAAACTGGGTGTGGTGACATGAGCCTGTAATCCCAGCATTTGGGAGGCTGAAAACAGGAGAATCACTGTAAGTCCGATCTACATAGTGAGACCCTGTACCAAATACATTAAAAAGAAAATGTATTTGGTACAGGGTCTTACTACACAGCCTGTACTCTTAGTGATCCTCCTGTTTTCAGCCTCCCCAGTGCTGGGATTGGGGGTATGCCCCACCACGCGCCCAGTCTCTGGTCTCTGGGTTGCTCAGTGCATCCAGGGACCGGGCTCGGCCAGCTGCAGGGGTGCTTTTCATATTCTATCCAGAGTTCTTAGTGTCATTGTTTTGGGGAGAGGGGCTATAGTGGTCTTCTTTGATTTTTGGATAGAGTTCAAAACACTACATTTTTTAAGAGATACTAGCAAAAACCTTGAAATTTTGTCTAAAAAATGTTGCACCCTACTAGGTGATGATGTGGGGAAAGAAAAGAATATACATCTGTTAAAAACGCTGATGTTCTAAATTGAACATGGTGATGTAAGACTGTAATTTTAGCACTCTGGAAGACTGAAGCAGGAGGATTGCAGGTTTAAGTCCAACCTGAGTAACTTTGAGTCAAGGTGGGCGGGGGAGGGTTAGAAGAGCTGGAGATGTAGCTCAGTTTTTTGGTGTTTTTTTTTTTTTTTTTTTGGCGGAACCGGGGATTGAACTCAGACCCTTGCGCTTGCCAGGGAAGCACTTATTCCACTGAGCCATCTCCCCGGCCCTAGCTCAGTTTTAAGGCCACGAGTTTGCTGGGCATGGTGGTACATGCCTATGATCCCAGCACTTGGGAGATTTAGGCAGGAGTATCTCCATAAATTCGAGGCCCAACTGGACTACATGATGAATTCAACACCAGTCTGGACTACCTCACAAGACTTTGTCTCAAAAATTAAAAAAAAAAAGTCATTGGTTCAGTCCCTATTGTTGCAAAGTAATCACCGTAATCATCATCATGATGATGTCATCTCATAATAGGCATGGTGATTTAGGTCTGTAATTCTAGCGCTTGACAAAGCTGGAGTCAAAAGTTGGAATCTGGACTGGACTATGTGGTATATAGGACATTTGAACCCCAGGTACGCTGCTGCATAGTGAGATTCTGTCAGAGACGAGAAAAAAGGAAAGAGGAATCTGGAAGAGGTATGGAGAGACAGAAAGAAAGATACATAGGTCCTTACAGCCCTTACTGAGTGACCTTTCCATAGCTGCTCCCTTAGCAGTGGGGCTTGGCCCTCCAGGCTGCTGATGGAGAGACAAAGGAAACAACTCTTTAAGCGTGTGACTGTTACTATAGTGGTCTTTGTTGGAGTTGCCCACCACCTACACTATTCCTACCCCTTCTGCTCAGGCTCTGTACTGTGAAACAAAAGGGTGGCTTTTGTTGCATAAGCATGTTGAAATTTTTTTCTGATTCTTATGTCAGAAAACTATTGTGTGCTGATTGGTGATGCAAGCCTCTAACCCCAGCACTCAGAAGGCTGAAGCAGGAGAATCACTGCACATTTGAGACAACTGGGCTACATAGTGAGTTTAAGGCCACTCTGAACTATATAGTGAGGGGGGCCAGGGATATAGCTAAGTGGCATAAATGCCTGCCTGGCAAGTGCAAGGTCCTGAGTTCGATCCCTGGTACCGCAAAAAAAAAAAAAAAAAAAAAAAAAAAAAAAAAAAAGAGGTGGAACTCTAAAACTTGAATGTTTAAAAAAAAATGAACTATATATTGAGACTGTGTATCAGCCACTCCCTTTAAAAATAAACTTTGAGTAACCCAAGATTTTGGTGTAATCAGCATTCAATTATAGTATGAATTTGTCATATAGTTTTTGTCATTTGTATCTCATAGCCTTCATCCATGTATCATTTCAGCATAAAGAATTTACTTTAGCATTTCTTTTGTAAGATATCTTTTGGTGATGAATGCTCTTATTTGTATACATGAAAACAATTCTACTTTCATTTCTGAGCAGTATTTCAGAGTATATAGATTTCTGGGTCAGTCACTAGCTTTCAACACTTTGAAAATATTCCACCATTTTCTCACTTTCCTAATTTCTGTTGAAAAATCCATAGACATTTGACTAGATATTTCCATGTAAACATGCCATTTTTCTCTAAATTTTTTTTTACCAGATGGTGTCCAAGGTCCAAAGAGGAGATAGGAAATCTTGATGCACCCTACTCTGAGGACTAAATTATACATTTGCTGACTCCTGTTACAAAAAGAAAAACTTTTGAAGATGTATCACTGAGAGTCAAAGACATTTGTTAGGCAGAATTTTTAAAGTACACATTCATGAAAATAGAATGCAGACCCTCTGTAAAGAGGTGTTATGGTTAGTGGTTGGGACAGAGCCTCCAAGTGGCTGACCTGCTTAGGCTGGGCTTTTAATATATGATTTTCCACTCTCCAAGTTTCCCAGAGTGGTGGGATTACAGACATGCACCACCACACCCAGCCATTTTTTTTTGGCGGAACTGGGGATTGACTCAGACCCTTGCACTTGCTAGGGAAGTGCTTATTCCACTGAGCCATCTCCCCGGCCCCACAGCCAGCCATTTTTAAAAATTATATCTTTTATTTTCAGCAGCTTGATATGTGTAGGTATAGTATTATCTGATTTTATCCTTATTATGACTTGCTGAGCCTATCTATATAAGTCGTTCATCAAATTCAGGAAGTTTTAGCCACGTTCTGCAACAGTCTTTTTATCCTAACATCTAAAATTAAAAAGATATGAAAGACTTTTTAGTATTATCCTACAAGTCCCTAGGCTCTGTTCATTTTTTTCAGATGTTGTCTTTGTTACTCACATTGGATATTTTCTATAGATTTAATTTCAAGTTCACTGACACTTCCCTCTGCCATGTTTATTTTATGAACCCATCCTGTGAACTTTTTTATTTCAGATAATTGTTTAGTTCAAAAATTTCAATTGGTTATTTTTTTGTAGCTTATTTCTTTTGCTGAGAGCTGACATTCATTTCAGATGTATTTACCTTTCCAACATAGTGTATAGTTAGAGGTGCTTTCAAATTTTTTTTTTTTTTTTTTGCGGAACCGGGATTGAACTCAGATCCTTGCGTTTGCCAGTCAAGCGCTTATCCTACTGAGCCATCTCCCCGGCCCTTAAATGTTTGTTTTTACTGTATATTTGTTTTTGTTTGTTTGTTTGTTTTTACGGAACCAGGGATTAAACTCAGGCCTCTGCACTTGCTAGGGAAGCACTTATTCCATTGAGCCATCTCCCCGGCCCCTTTACTGTATATTTGGCATTTCACTTATTTTACTGTTGCCTTCCACTGTTAGTGAGAGTTTGGGGGGCAGGGTTTGAGACAGGATCCTGCTGTGTAATTCAGGCTGGGCTTGAACTCTGTAGCCCATGGTGGCCTTAGACTCTTGGTGATCTCCTTGTCTCAGCCTCATTCAGGCATTAACCACCATACTTGGGTATTTCCCTTCTTTTTTTTTTTTTTTTTTTTTTTTTTTTGCCGAACCAGGGATTGAACTCAGACCCTTGTACTTGCCAGGGAAGCACTTATTCCACTGAGCCATTTCCCCGGCCCCAATGGAATAAGGATTTGATTTTTTTTTTTTTTTTTTTTTTCCTCAAATGCCTTCAGGGCACTTTTGGCTGGCTGGAGTGTTGTGGGGATCGAACTACAGCAACCTGAGGCTGCCAGCATTGTGGAAGCAACCACTTACAGAACTGAGCTAGGGCCAGACCCCCTTCCCTCCATTTCTAACGGTTGGGAATCTAGGTGCACTTAAACCTGGGTATTATTCTGCTTCAAGGTGATGTCACCCAGAACCACAGTCATTTGAGGACTGAGGAAGACCTACTTCTAAGTACACTCACATAGGTCTTAAGAGGGCTCCTCAGATTCTTACCACTTGGGCTTCTGTATAGGAAGGTTGGTTTAGCATCTGGCAGAATTGGGATGAAGGCAGCACATGAGAGTGAGTACTGAGGGGTGAGGGGGAAGCATGGTCTGTAATAACCTAATGTCAGAAGTGGCACGCCATCCTTTCTGCTGTGTGCTGTTAGTGACATGGACCTACTCCTAGTGCAGTATAAGGTTCTATGTAAGAGTGTGAATAAGTGAAGGTAAGGATTATTACACATCTTTTTTTTTCTAATGTATTTAGTACAGGGTCTACAGGGTCTCACTACAGACCACACATAGTGATCCTCCTGTTTTCAGCCTCCCAAGCGCTGGGATTACAAGTGTGTGCCACCATGCCCAGTCTCAGTCGCTGTCTCAGTGAGCCCCAGAGGCGGGGCTGGCACGGCAGGCCTAGAATTGAACCCACAGCCCCTGCATCTGCCTAAGCAGTCGCTGAGCTATCTGGCTGGCCCTTTATACATCTTCTGGAGTCTTAACTACTTAACTCTTGGGTGAAAGTTGAACACTTTATGTTTCCAAGTTTTATACAAAAATGAGTTAAATACAGTGATGTGATGAGTGAACTTGAATTTTTCATTGTTCCAGTGAACATAAAGTACGCATTATAGGAAAATGGTACACAGCAGGAGATGAGACTTAATAGAAAAAAGCTAGTTGCCCTAAGCCATGTATGTATGTAAAGAAGTTTGAGTTTCAGGCTTGAGGTTCTTGTTAAGTCAGAGAAGAATTATGAGCAAATGGAGCAATGACAGTTTCTTGGAGCAATGTGAAGAATATACTGGTGGAGCCACACATAGTGTTAATTGCCTATAGTCCCAGCAAAGCAGCAGGATCACAAGTTCAAGTCCAGGGAGACCCTGTCTCAAAAAAAATAACAAGGGGTTGGGATATAGCTCAATGCTTAGGTTGTGTTCAGTTTCCATACTGGGGAAGGAAGGAGGGAGGGAGGGAGACATGGATGGATAGATAGATACGTGGATGAAGATGAGGAAAAAGGTAGTTTAGCCAAAATAATGTTAAAAATTTAGGGTTATGGTTGGAAAATAAAATGAAACTGGGAGTAGAAAAATGAGAATTGAGGGCCAAGGATATAGTTCAGTGGCATAAGTACCTGCCTGGCAAGTGTAAGGTCCTGAGTGTTATCCCTGATACTAACACACACACACACACACACACACACACACACACAGAAGAAAAGTGAGACTTGGTGATTGTCTAGCATGGAAGATGTAGTAAAAGGAGAGAAGTAGGACTCTGGGTTAGTAACTAATTTTCTCCATCAGGTAAAGAAGGAAGTGGTGGTAGAGGGCAGGGTGTGTCAAACTGTGGTTTATGTACCAAACCTGGCCTAGTGCCTATTTTTGTAAAGGCTTACTGGAACATAGCTGTATCGACTTGTTTACATCGTCTGTGGCTAGGAAAGTTCAGTAGCTGTGACAAAAACCATATGGCTTTCACTTGCCATCGGGTTCTTTACCAATTCTGTCAGTTTAGGAAGTACAAGTTCAAGCCCAGCTTGGGCAACTTGGTGAGACCTTGCTTGATTAGGGGCGTAGCTCAGTGCAAAGGCCCTGGATTCAGTCCCCAGTATTGCACCTGTTCCCCAAAATGGCTGAGGATGTAACTCAGTGGTAGAACACTTGGCTTAGTCTGTGCAGGGCCCTGGGTTCAGTTCTAAGGAGTATAAAAACAAAAAAAAAAACCCATACTTTATATGTGGCTTTATGGTACCAGTTGTTAACTCTAATGCTTAATGCATATGTATTTCTCCAATGAACTCTTTAAGCTTGAGAATAGTGATGTGTTTTTTCATTTTTCCTACCACTGGTCAAGTATGTAAACTGGGGAGTTCATGTATGTTCATGCCTGAATACACAGCTATCCATGCATATGTGTAATTACATAGCAAAGTAGGATTTGTTTTATTTATCTATTTTTTTTGGTGAAACCGGGGATTGAACTCGGCCTTGCGCTTGCCAGGGAAGTGCTTATTCCACTGAGCCATCTTCCCAGCCCTAGGATTTGTTTATATTTCATGGTATACTCTTAAATATGCTTTATTGTTAAAAAAAAAAAAAAGGTATTTGGTTAACTTAGATAATTGTTAGCAGATATTAAATACCTTCATCTGTTTGGAATAAGGGTTACTTGGAAAGGATATTATAAATAGTATAGTAGCCAAGGAAGTGTTTTATTTATTTATTTTTTGAAGTTAAATAAAATTTTATTTTATTTTTTTCCATAATTTTATTGATAAATAGCAATGAGACAGTTTCAAATCAAATTGGTAGGAAAGGTAGTGTTTTAGATTGAGATAGGCTTTTTTATTTTTTGAGACAGGGTCTTGCTATATATCCCAGGCTGACCTTGAGCTCACTGTGTAACCCATGTTGGCCTCAAATTCATGGCAGTCTTCCCTCAGCCTCCAGAGTGCTGGGATTACAGGTGTGCATTACTATGCCCAACTAAGGTAGGGTTTTTTTTTGTTCAACATCATTTCCATATTAGAATCTCACACTGGGCAATGCTTAATTGAGTGGTCTCTTTGAGTGCATATTTGAAAGTTTTACATAAATAAATTTTAAATTTTAGTAATAGTTTGGCAGAATATTGAAGATTGGTGAATTGTATTTAAATTGGGCAACAGTGAAGAATGAAAGCATATAGTTTGCTTAGAACAAAATTTCCTTAAAATTAGTGTTGGGATGCTTAGAAGTAACAGGCAGAAAGGGTCAGGAAAGCAACCCAAATGGGTGGATTTAGCAGAGGCTCTTGAACAGGAATGACAGTAATTTGGTAGGTGGTATGTTGATAAGGATTTTGGTTACAGACGTTGTAAACTGATTATTTAAGAGAAGAACATAGATGTTAGAAAAATGTCAGAGAGCTCATGAAATCAATGAGAAACTGGGCCATCACTTTTAATACTCCTACAAATACTGCTGTGCTATCATTTCTGTCCATCTTCACCCCCCATACTGAGTGCAGAGTGCGAAGGCTTTGCACATGCTAGGCAAGTGTTCTACCATTGAGCTACAGCCAGCCTTTTTATGATTTGATTTTTTTTTTTTTTTCTTTTCTTTTTTTTCAACCGGGGATTGAACTCAGGCCCTTGCGCTTGCCAGGCAAGTGCTTATTCTGCTGAGCTATCCATCTCCCTGGCCTTTTTTTTCATTTTCTGATTTGAGATCAACAGTCTTGTGAAGTTGCCCAGGCTGGGCAAACACATGAATGTGTGATTTTCCTGCCTGATCAGTTTCCTAAGTAGTTGAGATTACAGGTATGCATAACCATGTCTGGCTTATTGTCTTATTATATACCTAGAGAGCATCCAAAGTAGGACAATTGCTGAGATTGTGGTAGCCCAAAAGGAAATATCCATTACACTTTTCTTTTTCTCTATTTATTTATTTATTTTGGCAGAACCGGGGATTGAACTCAGACCCTTGCACTTGCCAGGCAAGTGCTTATTCTACTGAGCCATCTCCCCAGCCCCTCTCTTTTTATTTTTGAGACAGAGTCTCACTAGATAGTTCAGGCTGGCCCTGGGCTCACTATATAGCCTAGGCCGATCTGAAACTCCCAGCTATTCTCCTGCCTCAGCTTCCTGCGTGCTGGGATTATAAACATGCGCCATGCCTAGTATATAAAACTCTTTAGGGGCCAGCCAAATAGCTCAGCGGATTAAAAGTGCCTGCTTAGGCAGACTGAGGGGCCAGGAGTTCAATCCCCAGGTCTCCCTTGCCAGCCCCGCCCCTGTTATGCGCTCTGAGACATCAATTGAGACTGGGTGTGGTGGCATGTGCCTATAATCCCAGTGCTTGGGAGGCTGAACACAGGAGAATGACTACCAATCCAGTCTACGTAGTGAGACCCTGTAGACCCTGTACCAAATACATAATTAAAAAAAAACCCTTAAAAGTATAAGCATTTTGTTTGCTTGTTACAGGGTCTTGCTACACAGCTTGCATTCATAGTAATCCTCTTGTCTTTTGCCTTCTCGGTGCTGAAATTACAGGTGTGTGCCCCCCATGCCTTTGATCCAACCAGGGTCCTTGTGTTTGCCAGGCAAGTACTTAGACCGCTGAGCTACCTCCCCAGCCAGTATAAGCCTTTTTGTGCACTCTGAAGTGTAGTACGTATGACTATGATGTTTAAAATGTCTATAACTTTTTGTGTACTGGGAATTGAAGCCAGGGCCTTTGCACTGAGCTATGACCCTGTATCACTTTTGAGAAAGGGTTTCTAAGTTACCCTGGCTGGGCTGAAATTTGCAGTCAGCCTGCCAGGTAGTTGGGCTTTACAGGTATACACCACCATACCTGGCTATAAAACATTTTTCATCAATTTTAATAGAATTTAATTTTTAAAATACAGCCTTGTCATTAAAAAGGTAGATATTTTTAGCATATGCAGTAAATATGTTTTTATTTTTTATTTTTTTAAATTTTTGTTTATTTATGTGTGTGTGTGTGTGTGTGTGTGTGTGTG
>NW_004524616.1:16004391-16005539 GCF_000260255.1 Octodon degus | reverse complement strand
TGGCATGTGGTGCTGGGGGATTGAACTGCAGGCCCTGTGCTTTGCTAAGCTTGTTCTAAGTAGGTGCTTTAGACCACTGAGCCATCTCACCAGCCCCAGTAAATATGTTTTTAAATAATTTTTTATGAGTACTTTGTAGTATATAATGATCACATTCATTGTGGAGGAGTTGTTACCTCTCCCCTCCTTACATCTCTAGATTCCCTTCCCATGTGACAAAGATGTAGCTACCTGTTAACTATTCTTTTTTTTTGTTTTGTTTTGTTTTTGTGAGACAAGATCTTGCTCTGTAGTCCAGGCTGGCCCTTTACCTCACTATGTAACCCAGGGTGACATTGAACTCATCTCATAGCAGTTCTCCTACCTTAGCCTCCCAAGTATATAGCCATACACTGCCACACTGACCTTTTTCTTTTCCTTTTTTTTTTCCCTCTATTGTCCATTTTTCATTTTGATTATTTATGCTTCAGTTCTCATCTAAAAGAAGCCATGTAATATTGAAGCTTGTATGTGATTTATTTCGCTTAGCATTCCACATGGCTGACACTGACAAAGGTTCTACAATCTCAGTACAGGATCTCAGGACAAATCCTGAGGGGATTTCACTGACCTTATCAGACCCAAAAGCTACATCTTTTGTTGCATAGGTCCTGCTTTACCTTGGTCTTAAGCATCCAGCAGAAAAGTATAAAAACGAAATATAAGAAGTAAAGCCATGCTGTTACGTTGAGCTGTAGAGGACTCAGGTCAACAATTTCTGACATTGCCAGTGAAGCGGAAGACCCAATACTATCATGGACTACTGGACTCTTTTAGAATATTTTGCTGAGTTTACACACCTATAATATTCAAGTAAAGGAACTTAAAAAAAGGGGGCTACAGATGATTGTCCATTTTGTATCCATGTATTCAAAGTGGTTAGGATAGATAGTTACATTCTCTTAATGAATAGAGGGATTTATTCTAATGGTGTTTGTAAATAGCATATCATGTCTGCATCTTGTACAGCAATTAACCACTAGGAAGAATGTATGCAATGTGTCAATTATTGAAACTGTTCCATTGCTATTTGTTTCTCAATAAAATTATGGGGAAAAAAAAGAAAATAGAACTATATACACACATATATATACATATATACATATATA
>NW_004524616.1:15994101-16004291 GCF_000260255.1 Octodon degus | reverse complement strand
GTGTGTGGCCAGCTCAGCCCACCAGGGGGCGGGGCTGGCTGGCATGTGGTGCTGGGGGATTGAACCGCAGTCTCTGTGCTTTGCCAAGCTTGTTCTAAGTAGGTGCTTTAGACCACTGAGCCATCTCACCAGCCCCCATTTCTTACTTTGAGACAGGATCTCAGTTGCTGTATTGGCCAGGGCTTGCATTTCCCATTATTCTACCTTGGCCTCCCAAAGTGCTGGGATTCCAGGAGTATACCTCCACACCTGACAGAAATCTTTTTGGATTTTGATGTTCAGTTCATTTTGTTTTTCTTTTGTTTTTATACTTTCAGTGTTATATCTAATAGTCTTCTGCTAAATCCAATGTCATGAAGATTTACCCTTTTTTAAAAAAACTAATTACATAATTTTAGTTCTTCCATGGAGGTTTGACCCATTTAGAGGTTTTTTGAGGGAAGGGTAGTTGAGACAAGGTCTCAGTATGTAGTTTAGGCTAACCTTGAACTCAGGGCAATCCTCCTGCCTCAATTTCCTGAGTTCTTGGATTATTGGAGTACCCCTCCAAGCCCCGCTGGAGGTGTTCTTTAAATATTAGGTAGGGATCCAGTTTTAGTCTTTTGCATGTGACAGTACAGTTGTTTCAATGCTGTTGGGAAGAATGTTATTTCCTCCTTAAATGGTGGTCTTGTCAAGTCAGTTAACCAAATAAAATGTTTGTATCTGTTTGTTTGTTTGTTTCTTTTTTTGGTTGAGATACCAGGGATTGAACTGAGGACTTTAGGCTTGCCAGGCAGGTGCTTATTCTCCTGAGCTATCTCCCTGCCCTTTTCTAACTTTTTTTTCCCCGGGTTAACTCTTTGTAAATATGAAAAAGCAGGGGCCGGGGAGATGGCTCAGTAGAATAAGCACTTGCCTGGCAATCTCAAGGGCCTGAGTTCAATACCCGGTTCCGCAAAAAAAAAAACCAAAAAAAACCCATAACCTTAGTTGACTACTTTTACTTGAAATCACTAAATTTAAGGATTTTTACATGATTCTTTTTTTTTTTTTTTTTAAGAGCCTGTAAAGGTATTAGTATATGAAGTTGCTTGAGATAGGAATGTTTAACTTGTGGGCTGGTGAGATGGCTCAGTGGTTGGTCTAAAGCACCTACTTAGAACAAGCTTAGCAAAGCACAGGGACCTTGGTTCAATGCCCCAGCACCACATGCCAGCCAGCCCCGCCCCCGGTGGGCTGAGCTGGCCACACACACACACACAAATAAATAAATAAAATTTTTTAAAAAAGGAATGTTTAACTTGTTTTTGGGGATTTACAGATGCCCACTTTCCTGTGGATTTGAACAATTGTATTTTTCTCCCCTGGTGGTAGTTTTTTTTGTGGTGTTGTTGATGATGATATGAAATATACCTCAGTTTAGTAAAGTTCAGGGCCGGGGTGATGGTTTGGTGGCATAAGCACTTCCCTGACAAGCGCAAGGACCTGAGTTCAATCCCCAGTTCCGCCAAAAAAAAAAAAAGAACCAGTAGTAAAGTTCATTACCACCTCAGACAGACTCACAGAAAGTTCTATCATCCCCCAAAATACAATCATGTTGGGTTTTTTTCATGTTGTGTTTTGTAGTTAATTCCTCCCACATCCAGCATATCTGTTAAATACTAATGTGTTTTCTGCCTATGGTTTTTTGTTTCTTCCAGAATGTCACACAAATGTACACTATTATTATTTGAGTCTTGCTTCCTGTGCGGGTAGTGTTTATTCATCAGTGTTATATGTAGCAACATGAATATCTATGCCACTGTCTTTGATTCCCAGGATGGTGCTTAGTGGGCTGAGGAGTTCTCTGTAGCCTAGGTTGGCCTGGAGTTCTCAGGGATCCTCCTGCCCCAGCCTCCTGAGTGCTGGGATTACAGGAATGTGTTGCCACACCCAGTTCCATATAACTTTTTGTTTTGACTGAGCTTTAGTTTGGTTTGATGAGGGTCAGAAAATGTTTTATTTCAGTTTATTTATTTATTTATTTAGCAGAACCAGGGATTGAACTCAGGCCCTTGTACTTGTCAGGCAAGCGCTTATTCTACTGAGCTATCTCCCCGGCCCCTTTAGTTCTTTTAAGTTTATTAAAATTTGTGTTATGATCCAAAATATAATTTATCATGGTAAATATTCTTTTTTTTTGACATCATTTATTTTTATTTTAAAGGAAGAAAAAAAAATAAAAACAGTGGTACAAAATCTCAAAACAAGATTTTAGGAGAGTAACTATGGTTAGTACATTGTGTGTTGTTATTGCCAAAGTAGTTTCTCATATTACAAGATATAGGCAAGAATAAGCAAATAACATAGTATCATGGTAAATATTCTGTGTATACTTTTTTGAAAGAATAAGTCTGTTGTTGAGTGTTCTCCCAATGTTAAGTCAGATTGATTTAAAGTGTTTCTCAGAGCCTGGTGGGGCAACACACACATGCCTGTAATCCCAGCACCACAGGAGGCAGAGGTAGGAGGATCACTGGGAGTTCAAAACCAGCCTGGGCTACAAAGTGAGCTCAAGGTCAGCCTGAACTGCATAGCAAGACCTTGTCTCAAAAAAATGAGAAAAAAAGTTTAGTTTTCAGATACTGTATTTCTTGTCTTTTTTCTGTTAACTATCTGTTCTATCACTGACTGAAGGAGCTAGTGTTGAAGTGTCCAAGTATAATTTTAATGGATTTTTAGTTTTTCATTTTTCCATTACTTAAATCAGTTTCTCCTTCTTGTGTTTTGAAACTCTGTTAATAACCTAGATAGTTTGGTTTTGTTGTCTCTTTCTGGTGATTTGATGCTTTTGCTGATAGCATTTCTATTATGAAGTTCACTCAAGTTCATGAAGCATTCCAACTTTCTTTTGTTTGCATGACATTTTCTATTGTTTTAATTAGCCAAATGTCTTTAAAATAGTGGTGTTTTGGACCAGGGAGTTAGCTCGGCACCATAAGTGCCTGTGTGGCAAGCACAAGGTCCTGAGTTTGATCCCTGGTACTGAAAAAAAAAAAAAAAAAAAAAAAAGAAAGAAAGAAAGAAAATACTAGTGTTTTGTTTTTTGTGTTTCTTTTGGAAATGGGGATATTTTTGTTATTGGTGATCAAACCTAGGGCAAGTGCTCTCTCTATAGTGTAGGTCATTTTATTTTGTTTATTTTTGTTTCTTGGTAGGCAGCTTATTATTATTTCTTTTGTATTTTAGGAAAGGGTCTACAGAGTGTTTCAGGGTCTCACTACTAGATCAGACCCATAGCGATCTGCATGTTTACAGCCCCCAAGAGCTGGGATTACAGGCACGTGCCACCACGCCCAGTCTCTGGCAGCATATTATTGTGTATTTATTTTTGTATGCAGCTTGGCCATCTCTTCTATTTAGTATAGATTCTTTACATCTGATGTAATAATTTCTGTGGTTGGATTAAATCTACCATTTTGTTCATTGTTTTCTGGTTTTTCATGTTTCTTCCTTTTGTATTTGATGTTTGTGAGCATTCCGTTTAGTTTTCTTGTCTTCCTGCCCTCCTTCTCTCTTATGATGTACCTTTAGAGCTGTCCTACTGACAGCATATTCTTGTATTACTCTTAATATCTTTATCTTAGCCTCATTCTTGAAAGAAATTTAGATTTTATAAATAATGCCAAGTTGGCCATTTTTTCCTTCATCATTTTATAAAGATTTTATGCTGCTGTCCTCTAGTGTCTGTGACTTCTGATGAAAGTAGTACACATTCTAATCATTTCTCTAGATGAAATTTATTGGGCTGGTGAGATGGCTCAGTGGTCTAAAGCACCTACTTAGAACAAGCTTAGCTAAAGCACAGGGACCATGGTTCAATCCCCCAGCACCACATGCCAGCCAGCCCCGCCCCCTGGTGGGCTGAGCTGGCCACACACATGCACACGCACACACACACATAAATAAAAATTAAAAAAAAAAAAGAAATTTATGTATTTTTAGTTGCTACAAGTTTTTGACTTTATTTTTTAATTACTATTTTTAAATTTTAGGCTATTTTTTAAGTACAGGGCCTATAGGGTCTCACTACACAGATCAGACTTGCAGTGATCCTCCTATTTTCAGCCTCCCACTGGGATTACAGGAGCTTGACACCATGCCCAGTCTCAGTTGCCGTCACAGTGTGCCCTGGTCCTGTGTCTACCTAAGCAGGTGCTTTAATCCGCTGAGCTATCTGGCTGACTCTTTAAGTTTTTGACTTCAAAATTTTTGACTTTTCAGCCTTTTTTTGTTACCGGGAATTGAACTCAGGACCTTGTGCTTGCCAGGAAGGTGCTGTGATGCTGATCCCCAGCTTCCTCTTCAGCCCATCCCCCAACCTTTTTTTTTTTTTTTTTTTTTTTTTTTTTTTTTTTTTTTGTCCTTTTGAGACAGGGTCCTGCTCTGCATTTCAGGCTGACTTGAACTCATTTTGTAGCCCAGGCTGGTCTTGATCTCATGACAGTCTTCCTGCCTCAGCCTCGGGGGTGCTGGGACTACAGGGGTGCCACCATGCCCAGAACTTTAATGTCATGAATCTAAAGATTTTTGATGATGTTTCATAGGTCCTTGAAGTTCAGTTCATTTTTCTTTAGCTTTTTCTTGGTTTTTTTTGTTTTGTTTTGTTTTGTTTTTTGCAGAACCGGGGATTGAACTTGGGCCCTTGCACTTGCCAGGAAAGTGCTTATTCCATCTTTAGCTTTTTCTTCTGTTGGTTATTTAAATTTTTTTTTTTTTTTTTTTTTTTTTGCGGAACCGGGGATTGAACCCAGGTTCTTGTGCTTGCCAGGGAAGCACTTATTCTACTGAGCCATCTCCCCGGCCCCCTATTATTTTTTTTTTAGTCATTTATTTCTTTATTTGGCACAGGGTCTCACTACGCAACTTGGACTCATAGTGATTGTCCTGTGTCATTCTCCCCAGTGCTGACATTACAGATATGTGCCATCATGCCTGGTTTTGGTGGCCAGCTTGGTGTACCCAGGGTAGGGCTGGCGCGGCATGTGCTGCGAGGGATTGAACCTGGGACCTGAACCCGGGTTTGCACTTGTCTAGGCAGGTGCTTAGACTGCTGAGCTATCTTCCCTACCCCCCCCATTTGTTATTTATCACAATGTTTTGTTTTGTTTTTATTATTGTTTTAGACAGGGTCTCAGTATGTAGTTTAGGCAAGCCTTGAGTTTACTTTGTAGCCCAGGCTCAAAGTGATCACCTGCCTCAGCTTTCTGAGTGCTGAGTTATAGGAGTGTGTCACTATTAAGTTGAATATTTTCTGTTAACCTACAAATTCACTGGCTTTCTCAACATTTGGAAAGGGTCTCAAATTATACTTTCTCCCTTTTACAGGGTCTACAGGGTCTCACTATGTAGATCAGACTCATAGTGATTCTCCTGTTTTCAGCCTCCCAAGGGCTGGGATTACAGGCACATGCCACCACTCCCAGTCTCCATCTCTGTCTCCATCTCAGTGTACCCCAGGGGTGGGGCCTGCATGGCAGGTGGGAGATCGAACCCGGCTGTTGCGCTCTGCCTAAGCAGGTGCTTTAGTCTGCTGAGCTATCTGGCTGGCCCTTACACTTTCTCCTTGTAAAGGAGAGTAGTGAACAATTTAGTCTGTGTGCTTGCTTGAAAATGACGTGGTAAAGATTTATTATTCAAAGTATAAGAAGCCACATGAGTAGCACATTTATGGCAGTTTCCCCTGTGCCTCAGTTCCAGCAGAGTAAGGCATGTGGTCTCAGGAGGATGCCGCATCTGTGCTTGATTTGAGACACTGCTGAGGAACCTGAGCTGGGGGAAGCAAAATCTTTTGTAAGAGGCCATAATCCTATTTTTTCTTGATACCAGAAGAGACATTTTTATTATACTGCATAGTAAATAAACCTGGTCTTTGCTTTGAAGAGCAGCACCTGTTTTGCAAGATTGTTTGGTATACAGACTTTATGAGAAAGTATTCCCCACAGGGGAATAAACTTCTCTGTTTATGTTATACACAAA
The DNA here is from genome assembly GCF_000260255.1 of Octodon degus. Taxonomy (NCBI): domain Eukaryota; kingdom Metazoa; phylum Chordata; class Mammalia; order Rodentia; family Octodontidae; genus Octodon; species Octodon degus. The sequence continues at coordinate 15,998,291 of NW_004524616.1, read as the reverse complement.
AGCACGAATGAACCCTGGAAGAAGCGCGAAGCATGGAAGATTGGTGTGCTGTTTTCATTCTATTCCACAGGTATGCAGCTTGAAGGTAAACCTGGTTTGTGTTAATTCATTTGTAGAGTTAAGGGAACTTCTTCAGGATCCCTCACTTTCCTCTTTTTACCTTCCAAGGACCTCTTTTCCCATTTCTTTGGGCTGGAAACAAACCTCTCAGGGCTATCGCTGTCTGTACTATTACACATCTTGACCCAGGCTTGCAGAAAAGCAGTAGGTGAAAGAGGGGTAAATTATAATGAAGATGTTTACTCTTTACAATTCTGTATCCTGTTTTCCTGGTTCACTTCGTCAAACATTTACATTTTCTCATTTTTTTTTTTTTCCTTTGACAACACCCTCATCACTGCTGGCATCATGCCACTGGATCTGGCCTAAGGTCAGTGCCGGGAAATAAAGTGGAAAAAAAAAAAAAAAAGATTCTTCACTCATACTTTTTAGGTTTTTAGAGGCTTTTGTGAAAGTCAGGAAGGAGAGGAGTCATTGTCTAGCAGTGGCCAGCCTATGGCACATGTGCCTTGTCAGGCTATTCATTACTGCTGAAAGCTCTAAAAGGTTCACTATCGACCTATAGCATAGTTCTGCAGTTTGTGCTACACTTCATCTTAACCAAAAGGCCGAGAAGCGATTGCAATTTATGCTATTCTCAAGAAAAGCTAAAACATGGGCCGGGGAGATGGCTCAGTGGAATATGCGCTTCCCTGGCAAGTGCAAGGGCCTTAGTTCAATCCCTGGTTCCGCAAAAACAAAACAAAACAAAAAAAAAAAAAAGAAAAGCTAAAACAATAAGGAAAAGAAAAATCATGTAACTGGCCCTTGTACTAATTGTTTTTCACATTTTGGCCACCTCTCTAATTTGTCTGTTGCATACTTTTGTATGGTTACATTTCATATTTTTTAAAAATTATTTGAGGGCCGGCCAAATAGCTCAGTGGATTAAAGTGCCTGCTTAGGCAGAGTGCAGTGGCCAGGGTTTGATCCCAGCATGTGTGCTCCCCACCCCCCGGGGTACCTTGAGAAGGCCATTGAAACTGGGTGTGGTGACATGAGCCTGTAATCCCAGCATTTGGGAGGCTGAAAACAGGAGAATCACTGTAAGTCCGATCTACATAGTGAGACCCTGTACCAAATACATTAAAAAGAAAATGTATTTGGTACAGGGTCTTACTACACAGCCTGTACTCTTAGTGATCCTCCTGTTTTCAGCCTCCCCAGTGCTGGGATTGGGGGTATGCCCCACCACGCGCCCAGTCTCTGGTCTCTGGGTTGCTCAGTGCATCCAGGGACCGGGCTCGGCCAGCTGCAGGGGTGCTTTTCATATTCTATCCAGAGTTCTTAGTGTCATTGTTTTGGGGAGAGGGGCTATAGTGGTCTTCTTTGATTTTTGGATAGAGTTCAAAACACTACATTTTTTAAGAGATACTAGCAAAAACCTTGAAATTTTGTCTAAAAAATGTTGCACCCTACTAGGTGATGATGTGGGGAAAGAAAAGAATATACATCTGTTAAAAACGCTGATGTTCTAAATTGAACATGGTGATGTAAGACTGTAATTTTAGCACTCTGGAAGACTGAAGCAGGAGGATTGCAGGTTTAAGTCCAACCTGAGTAACTTTGAGTCAAGGTGGGCGGGGGAGGGTTAGAAGAGCTGGAGATGTAGCTCAGTTTTTTGGTGTTTTTTTTTTTTTTTTTTTGGCGGAACCGGGGATTGAACTCAGACCCTTGCGCTTGCCAGGGAAGCACTTATTCCACTGAGCCATCTCCCCGGCCCTAGCTCAGTTTTAAGGCCACGAGTTTGCTGGGCATGGTGGTACATGCCTATGATCCCAGCACTTGGGAGATTTAGGCAGGAGTATCTCCATAAATTCGAGGCCCAACTGGACTACATGATGAATTCAACACCAGTCTGGACTACCTCACAAGACTTTGTCTCAAAAATTAAAAAAAAAAAGTCATTGGTTCAGTCCCTATTGTTGCAAAGTAATCACCGTAATCATCATCATGATGATGTCATCTCATAATAGGCATGGTGATTTAGGTCTGTAATTCTAGCGCTTGACAAAGCTGGAGTCAAAAGTTGGAATCTGGACTGGACTATGTGGTATATAGGACATTTGAACCCCAGGTACGCTGCTGCATAGTGAGATTCTGTCAGAGACGAGAAAAAAGGAAAGAGGAATCTGGAAGAGGTATGGAGAGACAGAAAGAAAGATACATAGGTCCTTACAGCCCTTACTGAGTGACCTTTCCATAGCTGCTCCCTTAGCAGTGGGGCTTGGCCCTCCAGGCTGCTGATGGAGAGACAAAGGAAACAACTCTTTAAGCGTGTGACTGTTACTATAGTGGTCTTTGTTGGAGTTGCCCACCACCTACACTATTCCTACCCCTTCTGCTCAGGCTCTGTACTGTGAAACAAAAGGGTGGCTTTTGTTGCATAAGCATGTTGAAATTTTTTTCTGATTCTTATGTCAGAAAACTATTGTGTGCTGATTGGTGATGCAAGCCTCTAACCCCAGCACTCAGAAGGCTGAAGCAGGAGAATCACTGCACATTTGAGACAACTGGGCTACATAGTGAGTTTAAGGCCACTCTGAACTATATAGTGAGGGGGGCCAGGGATATAGCTAAGTGGCATAAATGCCTGCCTGGCAAGTGCAAGGTCCTGAGTTCGATCCCTGGTACCGCAAAAAAAAAAAAAAAAAAAAAAAAAAAAAAAAAAAAGAGGTGGAACTCTAAAACTTGAATGTTTAAAAAAAAATGAACTATATATTGAGACTGTGTATCAGCCACTCCCTTTAAAAATAAACTTTGAGTAACCCAAGATTTTGGTGTAATCAGCATTCAATTATAGTATGAATTTGTCATATAGTTTTTGTCATTTGTATCTCATAGCCTTCATCCATGTATCATTTCAGCATAAAGAATTTACTTTAGCATTTCTTTTGTAAGATATCTTTTGGTGATGAATGCTCTTATTTGTATACATGAAAACAATTCTACTTTCATTTCTGAGCAGTATTTCAGAGTATATAGATTTCTGGGTCAGTCACTAGCTTTCAACACTTTGAAAATATTCCACCATTTTCTCACTTTCCTAATTTCTGTTGAAAAATCCATAGACATTTGACTAGATATTTCCATGTAAACATGCCATTTTTCTCTAAATTTTTTTTTACCAGATGGTGTCCAAGGTCCAAAGAGGAGATAGGAAATCTTGATGCACCCTACTCTGAGGACTAAATTATACATTTGCTGACTCCTGTTACAAAAAGAAAAACTTTTGAAGATGTATCACTGAGAGTCAAAGACATTTGTTAGGCAGAATTTTTAAAGTACACATTCATGAAAATAGAATGCAGACCCTCTGTAAAGAGGTGTTATGGTTAGTGGTTGGGACAGAGCCTCCAAGTGGCTGACCTGCTTAGGCTGGGCTTTTAATATATGATTTTCCACTCTCCAAGTTTCCCAGAGTGGTGGGATTACAGACATGCACCACCACACCCAGCCATTTTTTTTTGGCGGAACTGGGGATTGACTCAGACCCTTGCACTTGCTAGGGAAGTGCTTATTCCACTGAGCCATCTCCCCGGCCCCACAGCCAGCCATTTTTAAAAATTATATCTTTTATTTTCAGCAGCTTGATATGTGTAGGTATAGTATTATCTGATTTTATCCTTATTATGACTTGCTGAGCCTATCTATATAAGTCGTTCATCAAATTCAGGAAGTTTTAGCCACGTTCTGCAACAGTCTTTTTATCCTAACATCTAAAATTAAAAAGATATGAAAGACTTTTTAGTATTATCCTACAAGTCCCTAGGCTCTGTTCATTTTTTTCAGATGTTGTCTTTGTTACTCACATTGGATATTTTCTATAGATTTAATTTCAAGTTCACTGACACTTCCCTCTGCCATGTTTATTTTATGAACCCATCCTGTGAACTTTTTTATTTCAGATAATTGTTTAGTTCAAAAATTTCAATTGGTTATTTTTTTGTAGCTTATTTCTTTTGCTGAGAGCTGACATTCATTTCAGATGTATTTACCTTTCCAACATAGTGTATAGTTAGAGGTGCTTTCAAATTTTTTTTTTTTTTTTTTTCGGAACCGGGATTGAACTCAGATCCTTGCGTTTGCCA
>NW_004524616.1:15984723-15988161 GCF_000260255.1 Octodon degus | reverse complement strand
ATCATGATTATCTACCAGGACCTCATCAGCCACGATGAGATGTTCTCTGACATTTACAAGATCCGGGAGATCGCGGACAGGCTGTGCCTGGAGGTGGAGGGCAAGATGGTCAGTAGAACAGAGGGTGCCATTGATGACGTGCTCATTGGTGGCAATGCCTCCGCTGAAGGCCCAGAGGGCAAAGGCACCAAAAGTGCAGTAGTCACCGGTGTAGATATCATCATGAACCATCACTTGCAGGAAACCAGCTTCACAAAAGAGGCCTACAAGAAGTATATCAAAGATTATGTGAAATCAATCAAAGGCAAACCTGAAGAACAAACACCAGAAAAGAGTGAAACCATTCATGACAGGGGCTGCAGAGCAAATCAAGCATATCCTTGCTAATTTCAAAAACTATCAGTTCTTTATTGGTGTAAACATGAATCCAGATGGCCTGGTTGCTCTCCTGGACTACCATGAGGATGGTGTGACCCCATTTATGATTTTCTTTAAGGATGGTTTAGAAATGGGAAAATGTTAATGGATTCGATGGTATCCTTGGATCTATCACTTGTCATAACTGGCTGCTGCTTGTCATCTACACAACCCCAGGATTTTAGACAAATGGAACTGATGTCATCTTGAATGCTTCGTTTATTTTGACTATGATTTATTTAGAGCGGAGGCATTGTTTTTTTGGGGGGTGGGGTGGGGAGAGAAACACGTCATGTAGGTTGTCTAAAAATAAAGTACAGGGCTGGTGAGATGGCTCAGTGGTCTAAAGCACCTACTTAGAACAAGCTTAGCAAAGCACAGGGACCGCGTTTCAATCCCCCAGCACCACATGCCAGCCAGCCCCGCCCCCCGGTGGGCTGAGCTGGGCCCCTCCCACATAAAATAAAAAGAAAAAAAAAAGAAATCTGAAAAAGATATTAGTACTTACTAGCTTTTGAAAATCATGAAATTGATTTAATTTAGTCATTACCTATGGTAGCAGTCTCAGAAGCTGAACAAGAATGAATTAGGGGATGGGGAGATGGCTCAATGGAATAAGTGCTTCCCTGGCAAGCGCAAGGGTCTGAGTTCAATCCCCGGTTCCACAAAAAATTTCATTGTGTAACTGGAAGTAAGTTATCGTGCAGCTAGAACTAAACACTGGCCTCTGATCCTCCAGAAAGTTTGGAGATAAAAATTACTTTAACTTGAATGAAATTGAATGTACAGGTTATGTAAAAAATTTAGTACCTGGGGCTGGCCAAATAGCTCAGCAGATTAAAGGACCTGCAAGCAGGCTCAGGGACCAGGAGTTTGATCCCTGGGCCTGCCGTGGTGGTCCTGCCCCCAGGGGCAGTTGGGACTGGGCATGGTGGCACTTGCTTGTAATCCTAGCTCTTGGGAGGCTGTAAACAGGCAGAACACTATTAAATCTGGATAACTATGATTCTGATCCAGTAGTGAGACCCTAAACACCCTGTAGACCCTTCCCTAAAAAAAAAAAAAAATTTAGTGCCTGTATGTTACTCAGTACAAATGTTTCAATTTCTAGGACAAAAAGAAACTAATATTAATTTTTAATATTTTCAGGAAATTAGGGCATGTAGCTATCTGCTTTTCTCATAATATTCATTATAAATGTCTTTCTGTGTCAGTAGAAACCATGCTGCTACAATATTGTAGACTTTATCTTTTAAAGTACTTTAAAGTGCATAGCAAAATTAAGTGGAAGCCATAGATTGCCCAAAATCCCTAAAAGTTAACGTCCTAGTATCATTATCTTCTACCAGACTGTCTTGGTTACTTTTCTCTTATTGCTGGGACAAAAATACCTGACACCCAAACTTAAGGAAGGACAGGTTTATTTAGCTCAGTTTGTGGAGGTTTCAGTCCATACTTGACTGTCTTCAAGGCAGAGTGCCACATGGCAGAGAGCAGCAGTTCATAGCAGTGGCAAAGAGAAAAGGCAAAAGGGAAGAGCAGCAGCAGTGGCAGAGGTGAGCCTCTCTTTCCTTGTGTTGCCTTTAGGCTATCTGCCCCAGGGTGGGTGTAGGACTCTCAACCATAATTCTAGCAGTACTCAGACCTATGATCACAAACTCTAGAACCACGCCCCAGTGACCCCGTGAGGCTTTGGAAGAATAGCTACACACAAATGTACATGCATTTCAACTGATGAATTTACATTAGAGTTCACTGTTCGTGTTGTATATGCTGCATTTGGGAAAATGTACAATGATATATCCACCATTGTACCATACAAATGTTCCATTGTCCTACAAATGCTCTTTGCTTTGCCTCTGCATTCCTCCTTGCCTCCTGACTCTCAGCAGCCACCTATTTTTTTTTTTTTTATTGCCTCTTTGTCATGTATAGCTGGAAACTGCCAGAATGCTGGGATCACAGCATGTGCCATTCATGCCTCATTCTTTATTAGCCTCAGATAACATTGCCTAGTCTCATTCACCTACTGGAGGACATGCTTGTCACTTCCTAAGTTTTCAGCCATTTTGAGTAAATCTACTATGAACATCACTGTGCATATGGTAGTATGGACATAAACATTTGTTTCCTTTGGGTAAATACTAAAAGATTGCTGAATCACATCCTAAGAGTGTATTTAGTAAAAGAAACTGCCAACCTGTCTTCTTAAGTGGCTATACCAATTTTCATTTCTGCCAACAATGATGGAGAATTCCTGTTGTAACACCAAATGTGTTGTTGACCTAGACCATTCAGATAGGTGTACAGTGGTGGCTTGTTGTTTTACTTTGCCATTTGTTTCCCTGATGACATATAATGTGGTACTTTTTTTTTCATGTTTAATGCTATTGTAGATCTGTGTGTATGTAGGAATTGAACCCTAGGCCTTCATACACTAAGCTCATTCCCATCCCTATTTTAGTTTTTATTTTGAGACAGGTCTTTTTGTCTTTTTGAGCCAGGGTTTCACTATGCAGTTCAGGCCGGCCTTGAGCTCACTTTGTAGTCCAGACTGGCCTCTATCTCCAGTAATACTCTTAATCAGCCTCTCAAGTGCTGGGATTACAGGCAGAATTACAGGCATGAGCCACCATGCCTGCTGAGAGGTTTTCTAAATTGCTCAAAGAATGATTAGATTTGTAATCCTTCCACCTCACTTTTCCAGAGTTCTAGGGTTATAATTGTGCACTAACCTCTGTGCCTGGTGTATACATAGTCAGTGTTCAGGTGTCTGTTAGATCTTTTGCCCATTTTAAAATGGAGTAGTTGTAAATATTTTGCATATGTCCATTATCTTGTATCTTCTGGGGGGAGGGTCTCACTGTGTAGTTCAGTTTGGCCTTGAACTCAGAAATCTGGCTGAAGATTATTGAATTCAGAGTGATCCTCTTGCCTCAGCCTCCTGACTACTGAGATTACAGGCACTTTCTGCTGTGCCCAGCAATTATATCTCTCTCTTTTTTTTTTTTTTTTTTTTTT
>NW_004524616.1:15965789-15984403 GCF_000260255.1 Octodon degus | reverse complement strand
TTTTTTTTTTTTTGCTCCGAATGCCCTTAGGGGTGGTTTGGCTGGCTGGAGTGTTGTGGGGATCGAACAACAGCAACCTGAGGCTAACAGGCTAACAGCTTTGTGGAAGCAGCCACTTAAACAACTGAGCTAAGGCCAGGCCCCCTGAGACAGGTCTTGCTAAGTTGGTTGGTCCAGGCTGGTCTAGAACATTTTATATTCCTGCCTGAGCGTCCCAGAGTGCTATAATTATGTTTTAATTTTCATGAATCCACCTTATCAGTTCTGCATTTATAAATTTTTTTTTTTTTTTCCGGAACTGGGGATTGAACTCAAGCCCATGCGCTTATCCGGGAAGTGCTTATTCTACTGAGCCATCTCCCCAGCCCCGTGCATTTATAATTTTTGAAGATTTTTTTCTTTTTATTGGTACATTTTAGATACACGTAGTGATGAATTCATCACAGGGAAATTGTATTTGTATGTGATTTGTCTTGCTGTTACATTTTTCCTCCTTTCCTTCCATTCAGCCCTTCTCTTTATTTACAAAAGCTTTGTTTTTATTTTTTTCCTTGTATTTTTTGCCCCTTCTTGTTTGTTCTCCTTTTCTTCTTCTTTTTTTTTTTTTTTTAATTTGGTGCAGGGTCTCACTACAAAGCTTGGACTCCTAGTGATCCTCCTGATTTCTGCCTCCCTAGTGCTGGGATTATAGGCGTGTGCCAACATGCCCGGACTCCATCACAGGCTCAGCACATGTGGGGGCGGGCATGGCATGCAGTGCCAGGGATCGAACCCTGGCCCCTATGCTTACCTAAATAAGCACTTAGTCCACTGAGCTATACTGCCAGCCCTTTGCTCCCCCTTTCTTTTCTTTTCTTTTCTTTTCTTTTCTTTTCTTTTTTTTTTTTTTTTTGTGGAACTGAGGATTGAACTCAGTCCCTTGTACTAGCCAGGGAAGCACTTATTCCACTGAGCTATCTCCCCTGCCTGTGCTCCCCCTTTCATCTATACATTTTCTTCATGTTTCCTGGTATTTTTTTTTTAATGTTTTAGATCTTATTGGTACTTTTCACTTCTCATAGCAGAGGAATCATGCAGTATTTACTATGTTCAATTTATTCTACTTAAAAGAATGGCCTCAGGGTGCAGCTGTTTAGCTAGAAACACCTCAAACTTATACTTCTTTAAGACAGACTAGTACTCCATTGCATACAAAAAAAAAACACGTCATCTTTATCTGCTCACCAATTGATGGGCATTTGAGTTGTTTCTAAGATTTAGCTCTGATATGGGTTTGCCACTTTAAACATGGCTATATATATATATATATATATATACACACACACAGTGCCATGATTCTTTCTTCCTTTCTTTCCTTCTCTCCCTCCTTCCCTCCTTCTTTATGAGACTGAGTTTCACTATCCAGTTCCTGCTGGCCTTGAACTCACAGTGATTCTTCTGCCTCAGTCTCCTGAGAGCTGGCATTACAGCTTGCCCCACCAAGCTCAGCTGATGCCTTTAATTCTTCCATTAACATACCAAAAAGGGAAGTAGCTGGGTCAAATAGAACCTCTAGTTTTAGGTGTGTGTTTTTTTTTTTTTTTTTTTGAAACCAGGGATTGAACTCAGGCCCATTCGCTTGCCAGCCATCCCCCTGACCCCTGGGCCCCTAGTTTTATTTAGTTTTTTTGGGAATCCATCATTTTTTTCTTTCTTTTTTTCCTTTTTTTGTATTTTAGGGAAGGGTCTACAGGGTGTTTAGGGTCTCACTACTAGATCAGACTCATAGTGATCTGCCTGTTTACAGCCTCCCAAGAGCTAGGATTACAGGCGAGCACCACCACGCCCAGTCTCACTTGCTGTCTCAGCGCACCCCAGGCATGGGGCCAGCATAGCAGTCAATTTCTACAGTGGTTGTACCAGTCTATGCTTCTACAAACAGTGGAGGATTGCTTTTTCCATATAACATTTGTTATTGGTTGATTTCTTGATGATACCCATTCTGTCTAGAGTGAGGTAGAATCTCAGTCTTGTTTTAATTTACATCTCTTGAATAACCAGTGACATTGAACATTTTTTCATATGTTTATTTGTCATTCTAGTTCTTCATCTGAGAAATAGCTATTCCTGATGCCCATTTTTGGGTTGGGTCTTTAAATGGGAGTGTCTTTTTTTTTTTTTTTTTCTTTCTTTCTTTCTTTAGTCTAGATAGTAATCCTTTGTCTCAGGAGCAGCTATGAAGATTTTTTTTTCCTGCATTGTAGGTGGTCTCTTTATTCTTTATGATTTTCCTTGCTGTGCAAAAGCTTTTTAATAAGATGAGATCACAGTTGTTGATTCTTTGGGTTTTGTTCATGAAGTCTGCCTATGCCAGTATCTTCAAGAGTTCTAGCAATTCTATAACTGATTTTAATCTTTCTGTTTTAACATACACTATTTGTGGATATTGAGCTCATTTGGATTTTTCTAATCTATTCCATTAATTCTTGGCTCTTTTTTTGCCAGTACCATTTTGTATTTACCACAGTAACTTCACTGTGTAATTTCAAGTCAGAGATTGTGATGCTCCTTCTCTCCTTGCCTTTGTTGCCCAGTATTATTTTTACTGTCTTGGGTCTCTTCTGATTGCATATTAATGTTAGGATTCTTTTCTCTAAGCCTTGTGAGTTATGCTCTTGGAATTTTGATCAGGATTGCATTAAACATGTACAATAATTTTGGAAGTATGGCTATTTTCATGATATTGGTTCTTTGGTATCTTTATTTTATTTATTTATTTATTTATTTATTTATTTTTGTTCCTCGAATGCCTTCAGGGCACTTTTGGCCAGCTGGAGAGGTGTGAGGTTCGAACTCCAGCAACCTGAGGCTGACAGCTTTGTGGAAGCAGCCACTTAAAGGCCTGAGCTAGGGCCAGGCCCCCCTGAGCTAGGGCCAGGCCCCCTGGTATCTTTAAAGTTAAATACAGACTTACTTTTGTGAGAATTTGGGTTGGGAGCATGACCTGAGTGAAAAAGCTTCCTGGAAGATTCCCATAAAACTGAAACTAATTCTGAAAACTCTAAAGAAATAAGTGCATACCACTGAGTTTGTTTGCTTAAAAAGCTGGTGAGAAAAATCTTGCTAAATCAGAGAAACATGAAGAGGTTATTAGTTGACAGAAGGTGTGCGTCAGTGGTAGGTCTTTTGCTTAGCATGCACAAGGCTCTGGGATTGTTCCCACTGCCCTGGGGACGGGTGAGGTAGAGGTAGATGCTGGGGTAGAGAAGCTTAACATAAAAGAAAATGACACCTTAAAAATATGCCCTTACTAAATTAAGAATTTAGAAGAGCAGGTCACACAGAGAAACTAAAACAAGAGAGATAGGATGTATCAAAGTGTTGACAAGGGTGTAGAGCAGCAGCAGCAGGCTGTTTGTTATCATTGAGTGCTTCTGGTTTTGTTTTTCTTTTGATACCAGGAATCGAACTCAATGGCCCTGTGCTGACCAGGCACCTGCTGCACCACTGAACCATATCCCTGGCCCTATTTGCTATTTAAAACTCTAAAAATATTTGCTATTACTGATGTAGAACAACAATGTTTATATATTACTGATGGTAGTTTTTCATATCTTACCAAATTGTGTGAAGTTTAGATATTTGAATATATATGCCCTCACATAAAAACAAACATGGTAATAACAAAAGCCTTGATTCTTAAAAATAGGGAACTTGATCTGAAGTTCATTCTATTTTCTATGAGTGTGTGAGATATAAAATTTAGTTTTATTAAGTGTATCTCAACTTGACAAATTAACACTTTTTTTTTTTTTTTTTTTTTGCATTTAGTACAGGGGATACAGGGTCTATAGGATCTCACTACGTAGATTGGATTTATAGTGATCCTCCTGTTTTCAGCCTCCCAGTTGCTGGGATTACAGGTGCACGCCACCACACCCAGTCTCCATTGCCATTTTAGGGCACCCTGGGGGCAAGCCGGGATCAAACCACTGCACTCTGCTGAAGCATTCACTTTAGTCTACTGAGCTATCAGGCCAGTCCTAAGTTAGCACTTGCAAAGGGATGACTAGAAAAGATTTATTCATGAAGTCTTAAGCAACTTTTTGTTGAGAAAGAAGAAAAGTAAAAGTATGTTTTAGAGCCAGAGATATAATCCCAGCACTCTCAGAGGCTGGGTAGGAAGATTGCAAGTTTGAGCCCCGTCTGTACAACTCAGCCATCTAGCAATACCCTGTCCCAAAAAACAAGAAAGGCTGGTGCTGCGATTAAGTGTTTAGTTTATTCTTACCTTTACAGGAGAAAATGTATAAATAACTTGTTTCTCTTTTTTAAATCCAGACTAATTTTAGTTGTGAAGTGTATAGAGATGTAATTATAACAGGTGGGGATTCTAATGCATTACCTGTTACTGTTCTTTTTAATAGTCAAGTCCATCATCTCCAGAACCAGCTAGTCTTCCTACAGAGGATATTAGTGCAAACTCCAATGGCCCGAAACCATCAGACATTGTACTGGATGATGACAGAGAAGATCTATTTGCAGGTAATTGTCCTAGCTTTATTTTTTAATAATGATCAATTGTAGTATATACTCTGTCAGAAAATAGCCCCTAAGCAAAACTTAAATTCCGTGTATTAATTGTAACTCTTCTTTATAAAACTTGGGAAATTTCCAATTAGATGATCCTGTGAAAAATATGACCTATTCAGAGAAGCAAACATATAGTCCTTTATGATTTTAATCATTTGAAAATAAATTATATATTAGTGGTTGTGGTGTTCATCTTTTGAGAAATTACTGTATATCCTATAGACCCTGTATCCCCTGTACTAAATTGCCTACAAATTATCACAAAACAAAATTAAACGATGGACTTAAAAATAACTATATTTTTTTCTAATTTTAGTAAATTGATATACCAGTTATTTCATATTAACATTTTTCTTTTTCAGTTGTTTGAGATAGGGTCTCACTGTGTAGTTCAGGCTGGCTGGCCTTGGCTTTTGAACCCACTGTAACTCAGACTTACCTCAAACTTGCCATTATCCTTCTGCCTCAGCCGCCTGCATTACAGGTGTGCATCACCGCACCTAAACTATTTTGATTTACTTTTAAGTAAATAAATTGATGCTTGAAGAATTATTTTAGATATTGAGGTTGAATAAATGTTTTTCATCCTATTGTTTAAAACTTGGACTCCTCAAAACAGCTATAATTTGAGGTTAATAAAATTTAGGTACAAATTAATGTTTTCCTATTTTTTGTTTGTATGCTTTTGGTTTTTGAGACAGGTTCTTGTTATGTAGTTCAGGTGGACTTGAACTCACTGTGAAGCCTAAGTTGTCCTCAGACTTGTAGCAGTCATTCTTCAGCCCCAAAAGTGTTGGGATTATAGCAGTCATGCTGGTGCATACCTGTAATCCAAACATTCCACATGCTGAGACAGGGAGTTCCAGGTCAACCTGGACTACACAGTGAGTTTTGTTTTTGTTTTTTTTGGGTAAAGAACTACATAATGAGACCTTGTCTTATCAAATCAAAGATGGGGGGCCGTGGAAGGAGTCCTTGAATTCTATAATTGTCCAGTATTTAAAGTATTAATTCAATGTTCTTTGTACAAACATGTTTAAAGGTACAGTTTTGCCATCAGAAAAGTAATACAATTTCCATCTTGATTGGTTCTAAAGTTTTCATCACAGATAAGTTCATGTATTCTGTCATAGTAGAAAACTGAAGTACGATACCAACTATCAATCATTTTTTCCTTCCTTTAATAAACTGAACAGTTTGTGGTCAAAATCACAGTTAAGCAAAGTTACAGTATTTCAGTAGTCTTTCATCTTTTGTGGAAATAAAAGTACTCTCATGGCATTTATGTTTTAAGCTAAATGATGGCAAAGTCCTTTCTCTGCCAACTAAGTACTGTTCTAAAATTGTATATTTTCCTCCTGGAAGGCTAAGAGTTTGGATTATCTACTTGGTAAGAACTCTAACCATACAACCTTAGAATTCTCTATAAATAAGTATGCTGAAACTTTACCAGGAGCTAGGTTTGTTCATTGTGTATCAGTCAGCTAAAGACTGTACAGTGATGTTTATCTACTTTGCCCAATTAGACTTTATTTTTTATTTTTTGAGACAGTCTCCCTCTGTTGCCATGTTGGCCTGGACCTTGTCTGTGGCCTCTAATTCACAATCCTCACCAGTGGTGGGATTAGAGGTGTGCACCATAGAAAAGTAGAGTATACAGGTACTGTGATTCAAGTGTAGTTATTATTGAGGGTTTTTTTTAGAAAAGGGTTGCTGCTGTGGTGGTATGTACCAATAATCCTAGCATTTAGGATGCCTGAGGTAAGGAGGACCATTCAGTCTGGTCATCTACATATTAAGACCCTATCTCAGAAAACAAAAACAAAAGAAAGGTCATCTGTTTTTGTCACTTTTTTTTTTTTTTTTTTTTTGCAGAACCAGGGATTGAACTCAGGCCTTTGTGCTTGCCAGGGAAGTGCTTATTCTACTGAGCCATCTCCCCCACCTAGAAATACTTTTTACTTACCTTTATTTTACACTCAGCTGTAGTTCAGACATTATAAAATGATTTGACTGCTCCTTTGTTTGTTTTAGGAATTGACTACATGCCTTAAATGATCATTTTATGTAGATGACTTAACACTGCAGTACATTAGGTTGTTGTAGTACATTTAAACAGTTATATCATTCATCCTCCTGTGGAGAGGAGCATTGGTTTAGGAAACCATAATAGAGAGCAGCATGTGCTGTTCAGTATTGTGGAAACTGATGTCTAGCAATGAAACTGTGTACTTATTTTTCCTATATGGGTGAATAGAATATAATTTTGCTGTAGCACCATAGCGCTTTTGATTTGAAAACTGTAAGATTAGATCATAGTGCTTTAGGCTACTGTTTCAAATAATGTAAGTAATGTATGTTGGACGTGGTACTGGAAAAGGTTCACTGTGACATGTTAGTTATTAGGTTACTTAGAGCACATACAACTCTTTCCCCAAAACATTTATTTTCCATTTATCTATTTGGTACAGGGTCTCACCACGCAGCTCAGACTCATAGCGATCCTCTTATTTTCAGCCTCCCCAGTGCTAGGATTACAGGCATGTGCCACCATGCCTGGAATTGGTCTGCAGCTCACCGTGCTTGGGGGTTGGGCTGACGTGGATTGTGGGACCAGGGATCAAACCATGGTCCCTGTGCTTGCCAAAGTAGGCACTTAGTCCACTTAGCTTTCTCACTGGCACCGTGAAACATTTATGTATCCTATACCAATGCTTCTCTGAGCATTTTTAAGGAGAACTTGTAGAAAAATAAGTGAGGGTGAACAGCTTGGCAGTACTAAGTATCCTAGAACATGTTCCTGCCCAAGTACCTAGCTTCTGTCACCTGCATCATTCAGTAGCAGATGTGAATTGTGTGATGAGTTTTCCTTTGTTTAAAGTAAGTGTGGATTGGGAGGCTGAAAACAGGAGGATTGCTATGAGTCAAATCTGTGTAGTGAGACCTTGTAGATTCTGTACTAAAACACAAAACTGTGGAATCTGTATGATGCAAGTAATATCAGTTATCTTTGGTATAATAAATTCATGCTTGGCTGGGGAGATGGCTCAGTAGAATAAGCGCTTCCCTGGCAAGCACAGGGGTCTGAGTTCAATCCCCGGCTCTGCAATAAATAAATAAATAATTAATAAATTAATGCTTGTTTTCATAGTATGTCTCCAAAGAAAAGTTAATCTAGATTGTTAATATGTATAGATTATCTTCCTAAATCATTAGGTTTGGTTTGGTTGAAATGTGTTGAATTTGCAGTATGTGTACTAAGCCAAAAGAAATCCTGAAAACAATTTAAGGCAGACTGTATATTAATGTTCTGAATCTAAAATTTTCTTCTAAACTGGACATATGGTGGCACATGCCTAATAATCCCAGCACTTTGGAATCTGAGGCAGGAGGACTGCTATGAGTTCAAGACCTTGTCTTGATAAATCAGTATATAGATGATAGAGTTATTGATTTATTTATATATAATTTTATTTTCTTTTTAGTTGTTTCCCTTTCCATTTAGCCACTTGGATCATATTTACCTTTACCTACATTGAGATCTTAAATCATCTATGCTTTTAGTGCTTTTTAGTGCAAGAAACACAAAATCTAGTATCAAGGAAGTACAATATAGTTGAAGTTGTAAAATGTTTTCTGTATTGATACTTCAATACAGTTAATAATCTCTTTCATAGGTTTGTTATTCTTTTTTTTTTGAGTCTGTGACTGTTGCAGTAATAGTGCTTTTCTGATTTTTTATTTGCTGCTTATTTTAAGCTTGTTGCTTTTGCTTGTTTTTATTTTTATTTATTTTTATTTTTATTTTTTTGCGGAACCGGGGACTGAACTCAGATCCTTGTGTTTGCCGGTCAAGCACTTATCCTACTGAGCCATCTCCCCGGCTCCTTTTGTTTTGTTTTTGTTTTTGTTTTGTTTTGTTTTGTTTTGTTTTTTTTTTGGTGGTACCGGGTATTGAGCTCAGGACTCTGTGCTTGCCAGGCAAGCACTTATTTTACTGAGCTATCTCCCCGGCCCACTGTTGCTTATTTTTAAATTAAAGATTTCATGCCTTTTAGCTTTAATATGGCTTTTTTACTTACTTGCTCATTTTTCTTTTTCTTTTTCTTTTGTTCTTTTTTGTGGAACTGGGGATTGAACTCCGGTCCTTACGCTTGCCAGGCAAGCGCTTATTCTACTGAGCTATCTCCCCGGCCCTATTTCTTTGAATGATAACAGCAATCAGGTTAAAGTGTGGTTACATAAGCATTTGTTGTATTAAGGGCATCTGTAGTGTCATAAAATTTCCCTCTTACGATTATAGTTTGAAAATTTTTAATTATTAATTATTTTTTCTTTTAATGTGAAAATGCAGAGTTCCATGCCTAGGATCTGTTAGCCAGTAAGAGAAGTTTGATAACATGTCAACCTGTGCAAACATATTTCATGTATGTAATGTGCCATTACTCCTTTCTGAGGTATTAAATTAAAATGTTCCATTGACTGCCATCTTTTTCCAAATCTTTAGGAATCTAAAAACCTCAGGTGGGGTTGGGGAGATAGCTCAGTAGAATAAGCACTTGCTTGGCAAGTGTAAGGTCCTGAGTTTAATCCCCAGTTCTTAAAGAAAAGCAAAACCAAAAAAATAAAATAATAAAACCTCAGGTTAGGATCCACTGATCTGATGTTGTGTTATCCTGAAAATCATGCTTTAATTTTCCTAAGAACTAATTCTACAAAGTAGCAGAACTGGTTAACATTATGGTCACTGACTGAATGTAATTTTCATTTATGCTGTTGTTCCATTTTCAATGAATTTTCCCCTGGTTTTTCTCTACCTATCTGAATTCTTTCAGATCAGTTTCAGAAACTATTCCTGACTTTCCTTTGTCTAAAATACTGTCTTCTGTCTTTACTCAAAATAGTGTTCATTCTGTAGTTAATGTAGTAATAAATGTAACATTCTTACTGTTCTTTTAAGTCTCTTACAATTATTTAACATTCCACATGTCTTGTTTCCCCAACTAGATTATAAGCTCCCTGAGAGCAGGTATGATTTTTTTTCCATTTCTTTGTGTTTTTCCATTGCATTTAGCTCAGTATTACATAGTCTTTAGGCAATTTATTGATTTGGTTTGATTTTTAAATATATTTAACTTTAGATTTTCAAAATGAATGACACTTTAAATTAAAACCTAAACATTTATTTGCTTTTTGCCATATTTGTGTATTTAGTCTTTGGCATTTAATTGCTTTAGGTTACTAACTTTGTGGATTTCCATAACAAATTTTTAATACAATTGGGATAGTTCTGGGAAGGCATCTGCCATAAAATTTATGTTTCTGTTTTTAAAATAATTATGTTAACCTGAATAAAATATTTGGAAGGTAAGTTGTCACAAGTGTCATGTATATTGTAAATACACATGAATGTAGAATTATTCCCATTATTATTTTTCTCCTAGTATGGATAATGCAGCTGATTTAGTGATTCTTCCTAAAACCAATGAAGTTCCTGTTGGTTCTTCAATTTTGATAACCAGCTAAAAGAGGATTCATTAAACTTTTTTAGTGATAGTTTTTAATTTACATTATTTTTTTATTTGTTGATAGTATAAAACTTTTTATAACTCTTTAACTGATCTATAGAGTATTAGCAGTTTCTTGCAATTTAATTAACTTGTTCAATTTGCATCCAGAAGCCACAGAAGAAGTTTCTTTGGACAGCCCAGAAAGGGACCTTATCCTGTCCTCGGAACCTTCTCCTGCAGTCACACCTGTCACGCCTACTACACTCATTGCTCCTAGAATGGAATCCAAGAGTATGTCAGCTCCTGTGATCTTTGACAGATCCAGGGAAGAGGTATGGAAAAATGTTTATATTCTAAATTAATATGTAAATAATGTTTTTATTCCGTAATGATTACTCTTTTGTTAGTCATTCCTTATCAAACCCATTCAGGTATTTCGGACTAAAGAAATTAGAGGAAAAAAAAAAAAAGAAATTAGAAAATCTTGCTTCTGGGGCTGGTGAGATGGCTCAGTGGTCTAAAGCACCTACTTAGAACAAGCTTAGCAAAGCACAGGGACCGCAGTTCAATCCCCCAGCACCGCATGCCAGCCAGCCCCGCCCCCTGGTGGGCTGAGCTGGCCACACACACACATATACACACACACACATACACACAAAGAAAAATTTAATTAAAAAAAAAAAAGAAAAAATCTTGCTTCTGTTTCTAGTTTAGTCTTGTGACCTTGGGCATTTTACCTACCTTCTTATTAATCATTGAAATGGGATCTTGCTTTGTAGAACAGGCTGGCTTTGAACTCACTGTGCATTACTTACCTTCTTTTTTTTTTTTCCTCGCAGAACTGGGGATTGAACTCAGGCCCTTGCACTTGCCAGGGAAGTGCTTATTCCACTGAGCCATCTCCCCGGCCCCTACTTACCTTTTTAAGTCAAAGAGTTTGTTATTTATGATCTTACAATAGTAGTATGTTCCATATGAGAATTTCAAAGTTAGCCAGGTAATTTTTGAAAGTTGAAAACTGTTAATCAGAAAAAGAAATCAGAATAAAATGGTATTATGAGTAATTTTACTTAATGAAAGCATGTAATAAAAACGGTTGATATATGAAAGTTGTCATTTAGCCTTTATTTTGAAAAACAACTGCTGTAAGTCCGTGTTTTGGTTATTTTTCTCTCATTTCTAAGATAAAATAACCCAGGAAAGATTTATTTAACTCACAGTTTGTGGAAGTTTCAGTTCATAATCAGCTGTCTCCAAGGCAGGGTGGTGTGGCAACAGCTCCTGGTGGAAGGCAGAAAAGGAAGGAGCATCAGAGAGCAAGCCTCTTTTCCTCCCTTGTACTTACCCACCCCAGGGCAAGGACAGCGCACACACCCGTAATCCCAGCATTGGACCATGCATCAATCACAAACTCTAGAAGCCTGCCCCTGTGATTGCATGAGGCTTTGGGGAAGACATCTGGATGCAGACCATGACATTTAAAGATACATATTTTTTTCTTTTCTTTCTTTCTTTTCTTTTCTTTTCTTTCTTTCTTTTTTTTTTTTTTTTTTTTAAAGACAAAGTCTCTCTTTGTAGGTAAAGCTGGCCTCAAACTCGGTGATCCTCCTGCTTCAACCCTCCTGAGTGCTGGGTATACCACCACACCCAGCTAAAGATACATTCTTTTATTTGATAAGTGCACTTGGCAAAGAAAGGTCACAGTGTGATGTGGAGGTTTCTGTTTTAGAACCTAGGGTCTCAAGTATTGTAAGCAAGCGCTCATTCATTGAGTTAAATCTCCAGTTCTAAAGTTTATTTTAAGTGGCAAAACTTACAAATTTAAGTTTATAAATTTTAGTCATTCAGCTATATTCCCGTTCAGCACCTTACTTGTGTTCTCAATACTCAGGAGGCTGAGGCAGTAGATTTACCTTTAGTTCAAGGCCAGCCTGAACTACATAGTGAGGCCCTGAACTGAAGAAAAATAATCCAGGTCCTTCATACAAAAATAGATCATTAAAAAGCAACAACGATGTACAGATACATGGATAATTTTACAAACATGTTAAAGGAAAGATACGAGACACATGAGTACTTACTGTATGGTTTAATGATTCAAACTTTAAACAAAGGTAAAACTAATGCACAGTACTAGAAGTCATGGTAGTGAATATGTTGGTAAAGTTAAGCTGTGGTGGAAGGAAGCATAAGAGGGTTTTCAGAGCTGTACTTGTAGTGTTTTTGGTGTTCTTGTATATTTGTAATGTTCTTGGTTCTGGTTATAAAGATGTATTTTATGAATGTTGACTTACACACTTAGGATTTATACAGTTTTCTATATGATGTTATGATTTAGAAAGGTTAATTTTTATAAGTCAGGCTGAGCCTGTAGAATATGCCTGTAATTTCACCTTTCTAGCGGGCTAAGGCAAGAGAATCACAAATTCAAAGCCCACCTAAGCAATTTAGAGAAACCTTATGAGGGGTGGCTGTTGCTACAATCCCTGGCATGAGATATCAAGGTGGGGAGGTGGGAAAAAAAGATTGAGGGAGAGACCTTGTCTCAAAAATAAAGGGTTAGAAATTACAGCTTGGCACTCTTGAGTTCAGTCCCCAGTTCAGCCTATGCGGGAGGGGGGAGGAGAGAGATCATCCTATGTCAGCTATTGAAGAAAAGACTGTAGTCTTAGAATATATTTATGATTGCCTTAAAACATTTGCAGTTTTTAGTAATTTCTAGTTTCTTGAATTAGTAAGCCTTCCCACAGTGTTGTTATTTGAATTGTGTTTTTTGTTTTGTTTCTTTTTATTTTATTTATTTATTTGGTACAAGGTCTCACTGTGCAGCTCAGACTCAGTGATCCTCCTCTGTCAGCCTCCCTAGTGCTGGGATTATAGGCGTGCGCCACCATGCTAAATTTTGGGGTTGGCATGGAGTTCCTGGGGACCCTGGGCTGACACAGCATGTCATACTAGGGATTGAATTCGGGCACTTGTGCTTGCCAAGCAGGTCACCAAGCTGTCTTCCCAGCCCTGAGTTGTGTTTAGATAATAGCATTGAAAGGGCTTCTGTCTGGTCTAATAGGTTCTACACTTCTCCCACTTATTTTCTTGTTGTTGCTGCTGCTACCTGTTTTGTAACAGGTCTCAGTAAGTTGCCCAGACCGAGCTTAAACTTGGGATCCTCTTTTCTCAGCCTTCTAGAGTGCTGAAACTACAGGCATGACCTTGGATTGCAATGCCCAGCTGTACTGCTCTTTTAACTCTGCTTTTTAGTACTTCACTGACTTTAGGGAGAACATGTGTTTATTAAGTATTTAGATACATAATAGTAAAGTGGACTTTAGGCATGGAAGTATGTAAGCTGGCACTGATTAAAGTAGTGCTACTTCCTAATAATTTAAGATTAGAGTTACAACTTTGAAAAATGTTAAAAGTAATTAAGGAATCAGTCTAATATGAATCTAACGATTTAGTATGTGGAACAAAAAACTAAGGATTTTAGTATACAAAGGCTGAGTTTTTCTGTATTCAAGGAGCTGTTAAAGCATATAATTTTCTTTTACTTTTCCAAATGATCATATATTCATGTATTTGTTTTGTATAAGTAGTCAGGATATGTGAGTATTGCTTTTGAGAAATGGAGTACCAAGTGGCTCTAACACTGAAAATACATATACTTTTCTAGATTGAAGAAGAGGCAAATGGAGATATTTTTGATATAGAAATTGGTGTATCAGATCCAGAGAAAGTTGGTGAGTATATTTTGTGCTTTTTTTTGATTAGGAGTTGTTTTTTTGGGGGGCACTCAGGATGCCTTCAGAGGAGAGGTCTGGTTTAGCTTGAGGATGAGGGGATCAAACCGCAGCATCCTGAGCCTGACTGCTTTGTTTCAGCAGGCACTTAAAGACCTGAGCTAATGGGCAGGCCCCCTTCTTTTTGATTAGGTTGATTATTATTATTATTTTTTAATTTTTTTGGCAGAACCAGGAATTGAACTCAGGCCCTTGCACTTGCCGTAGGTTGATTATTATGTCCTGGTTTTTTTCTCTAATAAATGCATCATTTTATTTATTTTTTTATATATCATAACATTTTGAAATAGTACTTTGTGGCTTTTTCTCTTCAGTTAGATTTTATTAGTACATTTTAGATATACATAATGATTCATTCCTCATAGAAAATTTGTACCTAGTACTTTTTTTTTTTAATTTATTTATTTATGTGTGTGTGTGTTTGTGTGTGTGTGTGTGGCCAGCTCAGCTCACCAGGGGGCGGGGCTGGCTGGCATGTGGTGCTGGGAGATTGAACCGTGGTCCCTGTGCTTTGCTAAGCTTGTTCTAAGTTGGTGCTTTAGACCACTGAGCCATCTCACCAGCCCTGTACCTAGTACTTTGTTTTTGAAAATATGATTTCTATTAGTATTATTTACTTTTACAGGTGATGGCATGAATGCTTACATGGCATACAGAGTAACAACAAAGGTGAGCCTTTCAGTTCTCTTAGGTATGGTAAAGGAAATGACCCTGATGAATGTGGAAGTTATGCTGTCTTTATAAAGGTTACCATTTTGTAAAGATTGCTAAGAAGTTGCTGAGACATGTTGTGAGTGTATTCCTTGAGTACATGTTCTCTTTGAGTATAGGAAAGGAATTCTTGTAGACTTGAGGGTCTCAAAAGGCATCCTGGGGAAAGTGGTGTTTAAGCCAAGGCAAAGGTAAAAGAAGCAATTTAGGAGAAGCAAGAAGGAAGGCACAGGATGCTTGTTCCAGGTCAAGGGATTTCCTTGTGAAAACTGTACATCAAGAAAGCATACAGTTTCTAGGACCTGTAAGTGGTAGTTTGTGATAGAAATGTTTGCCATGAGTTTCTGTTATGTTATGACCAGCCGCATTGAGAAATTTGGGTTTCAGCTTAAATATAATATAGAGTGCTATTAAAAAGGCTCGTACAAGAGTGTGACCACTGAGATTTTTTGATTTAGAAAGATGTCTGACTGCAGTATGAATTGAAGTGGTCAAAGTATAAGTCTGGATTGGTGTAGTTACGAGACCATTATGAGAAAGGGCTGTAGGCCTTCAAATCCTGCAACAGTGTTTGTTTCAGTAGTACTAATTATGAAAAGTAGTTCTTGATACAAAGGAAATGATTCTGGAAGCGAACAAAATAAATGCCTTCTTATGTTAAGTGGAAGGTAGAATCAATAGGGCCTGGATTAGGGAAAGAAGAGGGTGCTAAGATACTGACTAGAGACACTTCATACTTGTGTAGACAGATGTGGGGGGAAGGGCTCATTGCAGATGGGCTGAAATTTGTCAGTTATTGAAGCAGACTGTCATTAAACATCTTGCCATGGTGTCAGGTTGTGGTGGAAGCACTGGGGTGTGCTGATACACAGAGAAATGTTCTTTTACATCTTTATCTTTTTGAAACAGGGACATGGTATGTAGTTGAGGATAGTCTTGAACTCACTATGTAACCCAGGCTGGCCTTGAACTCTTGGCATTCCTGCCTCAGCTTCCCAAGTGCTGGGATTACAGGCATGTGGTACTGCATCTGACCAGAAGTATTCTTTTATGGAACTCCTGTTTGGTAAAAACTGAAGTGCATTTTGAGGTGCCAAAGAGATTTATATAACAGGAAATTCATCATTTTGGAATATTAGACTAAAGTACAAAGGAGGTTTGGTCGTAGGTAAGGATTTTTGATTGATATGGTATTACAGATGAGTTAAGAATAGAATGAAAGAAAAGGAAAAAAGAATAGAATGAAGCATGCCAGGTGTACTAGTACTCAGGAGGCTGAGGCAGGAGGATCACTTCAAATGTGAGGCCAGTCCCTGAAAAAAAAAAAAATAAATGAATAAACAAACAGTTCCATCTCTTTGGATCACAGTGAGACTCAACTGCTCGCAGGTACTGATGAGAGAGGCCACACTGGGCCCAAGAGCAGAGCTTTTCTCCAGCTGGCCTCCCTGCATGTTGCTCAGCCCCAGACTGAGTTTAAGACTAGCCTCGACTACATAGTGAGTTGAAAACCAGCCTGAATTACAGAGTGAGGCCCTATCTCAGAAAGAAAAACAAAAATGAATACAGTAAAGCAGCAACACATGGTATGCACATCTATAATCCCAACACTCAGGAGCCTGAGCCAGAAGAATCACCTCAAATGTAAGGCCAGTCTGAACTTCATGGAAAGAAGACCATGTCAGAACAAGATATTATAAGGCAGATATCTTGTGTTCTCTTAAATTTCTTTTAAGAACTGTAATGATTTTAGGGTTTTTAATTGCTAAATTAAAATTTCTGTATGTCACATTAGATTTCTCTATTTTTTGCAAAGTAAAGCAGTGCATGTGTGTGTATTGTGTATTTAAATTATGAATAACATTAACTTCTAAGTGCTTACTATTAAAAACTTCAAATACCTCTTTTGTAGACTTCTCTTTCCATGTTCAGTAAGAGTGAATTTTCAGTTAAAAGAAGATTCAGTGATTTTCTTGGTTTGCACAGCAAATTAGCAAGCAAATATTTACATGTTGGTTATATTGTGCCACCAGCTCCAGAAAAGAGTATAGTAGGTAAGCCAAAGTCAAAAAAACTAATTTCTGTTACTGCTATTTCAGCTTTAATCTTATGAATCTGTGTATCCCATAACCTTTGCTATCATTATCTTATAATGTTTGGAGATGGAGAATTTAAGTATTTCATTTATGGTAATCATTTATTACAGAATATGTACATAAAATTTTATTTTTCTTAATAACTGTTTTGAGAAAACCAATTTTATTATCATCACTGCCAAGTTTATGCTGGATTATGTACTAAATGCCCAGATCTTATAGAGAACATTTTTTTTTTTCCAGTTTCAAGAGTTGAAAATAACCATACCAGGTTAAGGACAAAAATCCACAAGACAGCAAACATAGAGATCTGTGTGTGAGATTTTATCTCACCTGCAACTTTTAAAATGTATCTATTTATTATTTTGTATGTATTTGGTTGTTACATGGTCTCACGACACAGTCAGACTCATGGTGATCCTCCTGTTTTCAGCCTCCCCAGTGCTGGGATTACAGGCGTGCACCACTACACCTGGACTCTGGCCAGCTCAGCCTGCCCTGGGGGCGGGGCTGGCACAGCATGTGGTGGTGGGGATCAAACCTCAGTCCCTGTGCTTATTGAAGCAGGCACTTAGTCTGCTGAGCTATCTTGGCAGCCCTTAAATTTATTTTTTTGAGATAGGGTCTCACTTTGTAGTTCAAGCTAGCCTTAAACTCACTGTGTAGCCAGGGCTGGCCTCAAACTCAGTGATTCTTCTGCCTCAGACTACTGAGTGCTGGAATTACAGGTATGCCCACCACACCAGGCATGTAGCCTTAATACTCATTCATCCATCCATCCATCCATCCATCCATCCATCCATCCTTCTTTCCTTCCTTCCTTCCTTTAATGTATTTGGGTAAATACATTAAACACTTAAGGATTTGATCAAATACATTATGCAGCTCAGATGCATAGTGATCCTCCTGTTTCAGCCTCCCCAGTGCTGGGATTGTAAGTGTGTGCCACCATGTCCCGGCTGGGCGCACCCAGGGCAGGTGGTACAGGGGATCGAACCCAGGTGCTTGTGCTTGCCTAGGCAGGTGCTTAGACCACTGCATTATCTCCACAGCCCAGCCTTAATATTTTTGAAAAGTAGAATTCATTAACTAAGAAATAATGTCCTTCTATTGTCTTGTGATGTTTAGTGGAAGTGGGTTTAACCTGATTCTATAATCAGTATCAGTGATCTGGTATTTGTGAAAAAGTTGTATTTTTCTGTAAACTGTAGTCACTGCAATACTCATGCAAGCTAGAATGCTAGCTGTTGGATGAACAAGGATGTGACATCTGAACAAGAAGTATATAAACAAAATGTGATTTTTTTCAAACTGTGTTCATTCCTCACATTGATAAAAGTTTATTTTCAGAACACTTAAGGATTTGATCAAGGCTTGCTCACATAAGACTTCAGAGCAAGCATCAGGGATTTGGGATGACCCTTTGTTCATGGGGGGAAAAACCCCACAAGGCAGCCAGAGCTAACCAGAACTTGAACATTTATTGACTGAGGAGGGGATTATTGGATGACTCATAGGGCAGTGGTGATCTACCCACAGGAGAAATTTAAATTGAGTTTCATACTTCATTTTAATGTTGTATTCAGTAATGAAGGCTTAGTTACAAAATGTGACTAGGCATGGTGGGGCATGCCTGGAGTCTCAGCTACTCAGGAAACTGACACAGGATAGTAAATTCTAGGATAGCCCAGGTCACTTAGCAAGACCTCTCTCTTAAAAAAGAGGAGAGGTATATTGGTTAGTGCTACTCATCAGTTCCCAGTTCTCTGAAAAGAAAGAAATGGGAGAAAGAAAAACTTTTTAAAAAAAGAAATTGTGTAAAATACACTTAAATTGGGTCAAACTGTTTAAAAAAAATTTGCAAATTCCAAAAAGGATTTGAAGTAGTTACATGTAATATAGCATATGTATATAAACTATATATATAT
>NW_004524616.1:15956951-15965679 GCF_000260255.1 Octodon degus | reverse complement strand
ATAAATACTTTTGGGAAATAGAGTCTAATAATGTAAATGAATCCAAGCAAAAGTTTTCTTAAATTCTTGATCAATGCTAAAAGTACTTGACAAATTAATCTTTAAACTTCAGAGTAGCCATCCAATAAAAAAGCAGTCATTTATAAAGAATACTTGTCTAAAAGAAATTAAAAACATGGAGGCCCCCTTTTTTGAGACAGGGTCTCACTATGTAGTACAAGCTGGCCTTGAACTTGTTTGTTTAGCTTGGAACCACCAACCATGCGTTTAGTGCAGCTCACTGAGTGCTGTGACTACAGATGTGCACTACCATGCCCAGACAGCCTATCTATCTATCTATCTATCTATCTATCTATCTATCTGATATTTTTCAAGTAATACACATGCCATGGCATAAATAAATTAGTAGCTTCTTGCTGGGAGCTGTAACTGCCACTGAAGGAAGAGGAATCTTCCATCTCCTCAGGTGAAAAGATTTAAGTTAACTCTTTATTGTAAGTTGTCTTCATTTTCTAGTTTCCTATTCAGGGTTCCATAATGGTAACTTTGAGAAAGTAATGAGTAGATGGTCTTTTTTTTTTTTTTTTTAATAAATTTCATTTGTGTGTGTGTGTGTATGTGTGTGTGTGTGTGTGTGTGGCCAGCTCAGCCCACCAGGGGGCGGGGCTGGCTGGCATGTGGTGCTGGGGGATTGAACTGTGATCCCTGTGCTTTGCTAAGCTTGTTCCAAGTAGGTGCTTTAGACCACTGAGCCATCTCACCAGCCCTGAGTAGATGGTCTTACTTTAGTGCAAAAAAAAGGTAAAACTGTCTTGAGTTTTCTTTTCAAATCTTATTTTAATGGGATTTTGTTAAATAGAATATTAAAGTGATATCTGTTAATTATTCACCAGGTAGGCCAACCTGAAGAAGTGATTACTGCTTTTTGTTAAGTGGGGGGCGTAGTTTTTGAGATAGGGTCTCACTTTGTAATTCAGGTTGGCTTTGAACTTACTACATAGCCCAGGCTCGGCCTTGAAGTCAGGGCAATCCTCCTGCCTCAGCTACCCAAGTGCAGTTATAGGTGTGTGCATCCACAGTGGGCACTAGTCTGTTTTTTAGATTTTACTGAGATAAAATTAACATACAAAATTCTTCTGTTTAAAGGGTTTTTTTGTTTTTGTTTTTGTTTTTGTTTTTTTTGTGATACCAGGGATTGAACTCAGCTCAGGAACTTGTACTTGCCAAGCAAGCACTTATTCCACTGAGCCATCTCCCCGGCCCTAAAGTTTTTAATGTAGTGGATTTTAGTATATTCAGAATTGGGCATGCATTGCAACAGTCAGTTTTAGATTATTACCTCAAAAAACCCCCACCTTCTATGCCTTAGCCATCACCCCTAATTCCTTCTTCTGTCCTAGAGCATTGGGCAATAATCTCTCTCTCTCTCTCTCTCTCTCTCTCTCTCTCTCTCTCTCTCTCTCTCTTTTTTCTTTTGGTGGAACTGGGGATTGAACTCAGGCCCTTGCACTTGCCAGGGAAGCGCTTATTCTACTGAGCCATCTCCCCAGCCCTTGGGCAGTAATCTCTTAACTACTTTTTTATGCAGATTTGTCTTCAGAAAATTTCATATAAAGGGTGATGAGCTTTTTCCACTTAGCATTATTATTTTTTTGAGATTCTTGTACAGTGTGTGTCAATTTTTATTTCCATAGAATACCTAGAAGCATTGCACCAGGAGCAGTGTAGCACTCAGCTATGTCCCCAGCCCTTTTTGTATTTTATTTGGACACAGCATTTCACTTAGTTATCCAGGTAGGAATTGAACTTGTGCTCCTCTTGCTTAGACGCCTAAGTATTGGACTTGGAGGCACATGCCAGAGAACTCTGGCCACAAAGTAAATTTTTGAGAGAAAAAAACAGTGGGAAGAAAAAGGAAAACCACTAGCCTGATATAGTACTATTAACATGATTCATCAGTAGAGAAATTGTTAATGTGATTTCTCCCCTTTTTTGATGTTGCAGTTGAGCCCAGCACCACTCATGTGGTAAGATCGTGCCCAACCTAATTAACATGATTTTTATTTTATTTTATTTTATTTTATTTTTTTATGATTTTTATTTTTATTTTTTATGATTTTTATTTTTAAAATTTTGAGTGTTCTAAATGTCTCTGAGTAGGCTTATTTTTTGCCCTGTTATAAAGCCAGCAGTATGCCATGCATGGTGGTCATGTGCGACCATCCCAGACACTTGGGAAACTTAAAGAGAATCACTTGAGCCCACAATTGAAAAAGATAAATGAGACTTAGTATGATAGTAAACAAGAACATGTTCTTAAGAAAACATCTTTATTTTTACTATTCTGAAAGTAAAGAACCTTAATTGCTCATAAGAAATGAATATGTTAGGCCTGGGCATGTGGTTTAGTATAGTAGAGCCCTTGTCTATTTGTACAAGGGTTTGGTTCTATCCCCAGTACCTTCACAGGAGGGTGATGAAAATGTTAATTGAACTTTAGTGCATTGATTTTAAAATTCCATTTTTCACTTTGAAATGTAACATGTACATTTTCAGAAATATAAAATATAACAAAAGGAAACCTGATATAAATTTTTATGTAAATAAATGGTATGACTCAGAAAACTAACACTGCTGGCCAGGCGTGATGTTGTGTGCCTGTAATTCCAGTACTTGAGATGTGAGCAGGGTTGCTAAAAGTTTGAGGCCAGCCTGAACTACATAGTCAAACTTAGTCTCAGAAAGACCAAAAAACCCCAAAACAAACACTGCTTAAACTTCAGCTTAACCTTCTGCTTAAAGTTCTTCATGTTGTTAGTATTTATTTACCAAGTAGCAATGTTAAAATGAGATTTAATTCCTCAAAGTAGTTGGCTTTTGTAGTAAGGTAATAGTTACAGATCTTGGCTCTTTTTTGTTAAGTTCTAATACAAATTGTATTTCAAAATTTGGAGAAATGATTATAAAGACTTTCACAATAATATACAATCATCACAACTCTCCTTCAACTTCTTCAAAGGTATGACCAAGGTCAAAGTAGGCAAAGAAGATTCATCATCCACTGAGTTTGTAGAAAAACGAAGAGCAGCTCTTGAAAGGTAATGCTGGGTAATAAAAACTTTATTGCTCTTGTGTTTTTCATTCAATAATAAAAGTCTTATATGGCACAGATATGGTTAAGTTTTTTTTGATAATGTCATGCGACAGTCCATAAAGTGTTTTAAAATTTATTTTACAAATTGTTTATTTCATCAACGAGATGCTATTTGTCATGTTTTTATTAGTCTTTGTTGATAGTCTATCCATAAAATAGCACCTGGTTTTATATCATCTGCTGTCAGCAAGAATATAAAGACATGGATTAATTAAAGATAGAATTAGATAAATGGACATTATGATTGGGGGAAAGAATTGATAATACTGTTTCAGTAGGGCTAGGAGTGTAGCTCTGTGATAGAGCAGAGCTAGTATGCCTAGTATGTGCAAGATTCAGGGCTCACTTCCTAGCACAAGAAGGAAAAAAGATTTGGATAAAAAAAATCTAATTTTGGCATTTCTTAGATTCTTAAGAAAGTATATCATGTTTATGTACTATTTTCAATAATTTATCCTGTTATAGTTTATCTAAACTGATTGATTAAAAACATTAAAATAGTGAAAAATGAAATGTCCTCATTTTTATGTACTTACTTTTGACTTGGATATGTAAAAGTATTAGTCATTGCTTGGATTGACATAAAAAAATATATATCCTAGCTTCCTTTTTTCTTTTTTTCTGTCTTCCTTTAGAGTACGTGACTGTAGCTTTAAATACTTGTCTTCATTATGGCAGACTAAAAGTAGAATGGATAGGAGGAAACCCACTCCCAAAATCTTAACATTTATTCTTTCTTTGGTATGATGAAAATGTGAGAAAGACAAATTTGAAAATATAAAGCCCAATTTTTAGAACATAATATGGTATTACTTCAAATACTTTTTAATTTCATAGATTCTTTTGCCATAATTTTCTCATTTGGCTTAAAATCAGTGATTGATATAGATAAGACAGGTCTTATTGGTGGTATAATAGTTTGTACCCTGATATATCTGTGACACATTTATTTTAAAACTTCTTAAGACAACATATTTTTTGGTTTTTAATTGTTTGTATTTTAAGAATATGCCAGTGGAATTGTTTTAAAAAGTATGCAGAAAGAAAAGCTAAAAAAAATTACGTATAAAAATCTTAGAAGGGCTGGGGAGATAGCTCAGAATAAGCACTTGCCTGGCAAGCGTAGGGTCCTGAGTTCAATCCCTGGTACCGAAAAAAAAAAAAAAAAAAAATCTTACAGAAAATGAAAGGTGGAATGATGTCTGTGAGAATCAGCACTTACCCAGGAAAAGGATTTAAATTGTATTAAGAGATGTTTAGATTGTAAGGCTGGCTAGATAGCTCAGTAGATTAAAGTGGCTCCTTAGGTAGATGCAGGGACCCAGGTTCCATCCCTGGTATGCCATGCCGGCTCTGCCCCCGGGGCACACTGAGATGCGATGTACTCACCTGTGATCCCAGCACTTGGGAGGCTGGAAACAGGAGGATCACTGTAGGTCCAGTCTATGTAGTGAGACCCTGTAGACCCTGTACTAAATACATTAGAAAGAAGTTTAGATTGAGCATTAGAATTAGTTGTGAGGGAGGTTTTATAGACAGAACATTTTGAATAAAGGTTCATAATGTTCTTCTTTGGTTTTGCCTAGTCCTTCTGAAAATTTAACCATGACCCTTTGAAAGGCCTTTCAAGAATTGTTTTTCTGTGAGTAAATTTGAACTATTTCACACGGCGTGCTTGATAAGGAACTTAATGAAGATTTATTATACCGAGGACATATAGTTTGATTCTGCATTTTTCTTCTGACTTTGAGAGCATTGTATAGTACTAACCACCGTACCTTCATGTAGTATGAAACATGGAGGAGCATTTAAAGGGAATATTGGAACTTTTAGTATTTGTATAAAGATAGATTCTTTTCTGATAAATGGAACTTGTTAAATGCAGAATTTGTAATTAATTCGTGGAATTAATAGTAGCTTTTTAAAAAAGGAATAATATGGAAGAAATCTTTCCATTTCTATTTTTTATTAGAAAAACTTTTTAAAGACAGGGTGTAACTATGTAATCCAGACTGGCAAAGAAAGTGGAATGCTTACTCTTTATTCTAATCCTGTATTTCCCAACCTAGGCAATCTCAGTGAGTTCCGTGCACCTTTTAGTTTTTTAGATTTTTGAGTGTTTGTTTTGGGTTTGTGGTACCAGGAATCAAAATTAGGACCTCCTACTTACTACTGAACTATATCCCTGGCTGTAGGGTTGTTCTGTAATATCGCACTCTCTTAATTCAGGCAGGCCTTTGACTCACTATGTAATCTAGGCTGGTTCCAGTCTTCCTAACCCAGGTTCCTGAGTGCTAGGATTATAGCTTGTGCCAGCATGTTCAGCTTTTGGTGCACATTTTTTAATGTGTAGATTTTAAAACAGCATTTTCTTACCTCTCATATATTTAATTTTCAAATGAAATTTCTCAAACATTTGCACAGTTATATTTAACTGGGTGTAATAGCATGCCTATAATCTCAGCACTCTGAGGAGACTGAAGCAGGAAGATTATGAGTTCTAACCCAGCTCTGACAATTTAATAATTTAGTGAGACCCTGTCTCAATTTTTTAAAAATGAAAGACAAGGGCTTGGTGAGGTATACTTATAATTTCAGCTATAGGGAGGCTGAGGCAGAAAGATCATTATTTCAGGGCTAGCTTCCAGGTCAGAGTAAATTATATAGTGAGACCTTGTCTCAAAAAACCAAAACACAACAAATAGATAAAGGATGGGAGAAGAATTTTATTACAAAGACCCTGGATTTTATCACCAGCATCACAAAAATAATTATATACATTAAGTTAAAGACTAGAACTATTATCTGTGGGATGCCTAACCTAGTAGACAGGAAAATACTTGGTGTTTATTACTTTATTTCATACTCTGGTATCTATTTATACTTATTTCAGATCAGAGAGTTCAGAAGAGTATCTTTAATGAAATGAAAGACTAAATGTCTGATATTGAAATAGGAAGAAAGAATGGGAATAAGTATCCAGATCCTCCCCTGTGCTACATGCAGTAAAATAAGCAGAGGCTACTTTGATTAGACTGTTCCTGCTGGGCACAGTAGCTCACACCTGTAATGGAGAGGCTAATGTAGGAGAACTGCAAGTTGGAGCCCAGCTTGGGCAAATTAACAAGACCCTGTCTCAAAAAATGAAGAAGGGCTGGGGATATCATTGGTAGAGCATCTCTGAGAGATCACGCACTCAGGCAGTTTTCTTGGGATACTTCACCTTCAGATTGTAGTGAGTTTATTTTATAGGTAAAGATAACTTCCACAAATACAAACTGAGAAATTAAGAGGAGCTGTTAATAACATGCAGGATTTAGACTAGTGCAACACACTGTCTTGTGTGATCTTGGGCAAATTTTTCTATTATAATGACTTTATGTACTGCCCAACTTAAAATGTTTAGTATGGTGTCTGTTTAAGTGTATAAAAACAGATTAATATTTAAACATGAGTACAATTTTCATGACTTGTGTAGAATTTGGCTCTAATCTTGTAAAAGACAAATTATTGACTTCTGAAGAAATATTAAGGCTATGTACCCTATGAGGTAAATGTTGTAATTGAAATATTACTCCATATAGTATAATCTCATGTATAGTTTTGTTAAAAGGTAGGATTTGAGCAGTAATTGAGAATTTTTAAGTAGTTGACCTTTTTTCCCTTTTATGAAATAGTGATTGCTAACTTATGGATAGCAAATATTTGAGCTTTTCTAATAGAGAAAAATGACTGAAATCAGGCTAATAATGATTGCAATGTTTCTCTTTTGTATTTTTACTTTATATGATATCATATGTGGATAGGATATTTATCAAAAGTAATAAAACCATATAAATGTTGTTGGGCCGGCAAGATAGCTCAGCAGTCTAAAGTGCCTGCTTAGACAAGCTTAGGCAGGCACAGGGGACCACGATTCAATCCCCTGCACCACATGCAGTGCCAGCCCTGCCCTCGGGGTGGGCTGAGCCAGCAAAAAAGATCTCTGTTAACTGGCCTACAAAAATTTCTGATGACCTGGGGAGATGGCTCATTAGAATAAGAAAAAAAAAAAAAAAAAAAAAAAAAGCAAAAGAACTTATAAATGATATTAAAGAAATTTACATTAGGACCAAAACTGATGATGATCATTTAAATCTATTAACAAGTAAAAAAAAGTTGACCTATTTTCTAAATTGGTGATCATTACAATGATAGTTATTCAGTATAAGAACATAGTGTGTGTCTTGGAATGCTACAACTGGAACATATTAACTCTACCCAAAGATAATTTTTTTTTATCATACCAGGGATCAAATTCAGGACCTTGCGCTTGCCAGACAAGCACTTACT
The DNA here is from genome assembly GCF_000260255.1 of Octodon degus. Taxonomy (NCBI): domain Eukaryota; kingdom Metazoa; phylum Chordata; class Mammalia; order Rodentia; family Octodontidae; genus Octodon; species Octodon degus. The sequence goes on along the minus strand of NW_004524616.1, from coordinate 15,958,193 downwards.
TCAGTGAGCTATCTCCCAGGCCCCCCAAAGATAAAATTATTAAACAAGCTTACATATCCTTTTCCAGCTAACACTTTGCAGCAGGATAAGAACTTTTGCAACCATCTTTCCAGTTTTAGGGGGCAGTGGGCTGGTAAGGGAATCAAATTCAGGAATCTGTGCTTGCCTCAGGTGCTGTACCACTGAGCTATATCCTTGGCCCATGTTTCCCATTTCTCTTCTCACTCTTACCCCTTGCCAGTTTTTTATGTGATTACAAAATCAGTTTTCAAAATAGGAGCAAAAGGTGGTTAATGATTAGATTGTTCTAAGATCCTACATAGTTATGGTGAAGGAAGAATAATAAGGAGGCTGAGACAGTTTTTTGCTAAATTTTTCACTTCTATTTTTATTCTTCTGTTGAAATACAATTTGAAGTAAATGCTGTTAAGAAAATTGAAATTTTTACTCTTATATCTAGGTATCTTCAAAGAACAGTAAAACATCCCACTTTACTACAGGATCCTGACTTAAGGCAATTCTTGGAAAGTTCAGAGGTATTTTTCTCCCTTCCTCCCTCCTTTTCTCCCCTCCCCTTCTCCATCTCGCTGTGCAGCTCAGATACTTGTAGTGATGCTCTTGTCTCAGCCTCCCCAGCACTGGGATCACCGGTATGCACTGCCCTGCCCAGTTTCAGGTGGCTGGTATGGCACGTGCTACCAGAGATTGAACCCAGATCTTTGCGTTTGCCAGGCAGACACTTAGACTGCCAAGCTATCTCCCCAGCCCTACTTTACATTTTTGTACATACATCTTTGCATTTACATTTGCCATAATGTATATAAAAATATTCAGTAAGTAACCTGTATATAAGAATATTCAGTAAGTAACCTGATTAATAGAGAAAATGAATGCTAATTTTTTTTTGCTGGTGTTTAACTAAATTTTACTATCAAAATATCTCAGAATTTAAAATCAAGTTGTATTAAAGTTTTGAAGGGCAAATCTCCTACTTGAGAGAGCTTAAATTATAACCATCCTTTTTTAAATATTTGAGATGTTTGGTACATTGGGGGCTTTTAAAAATGGGGAGCTCATATTGTCTTTTCTCTAGAGTTTAAAAATTTTTCCTTGAGTCTCAGAATTTTTAAAAAATTAAAATCTAGGCTGGTGAGATGGCTCAGTGGTCTAAAGCACCTACTTAGAACAAGCTTAGCAAAAGCATCAGGGACCGCGGTTCAATCCCCCAGCACCACATGCCAG
>NW_004524616.1:15947504-15956851 GCF_000260255.1 Octodon degus | reverse complement strand
CTCTCTCTCATAAATAAATAAATAAATAAAATTTAAAAAAAAAATTAAAATCTAATGTTGCTGAGCATAGATGTTTCTCAAGACTTCTTTCCTTATAAAAGGAAAGAGATGTTTCTCAAGACTTCTTTCCTTTGCTAGTTTCTTTCTGCTAGCAAACAGGTGGCCAGTGTTTGGGTACTTGGCAATTTCTTAATATATTTTGACAAATGGTGTTTGTTTCATCTAAATGTAAACGTGCAGAACAAAAAGAAAATGGAAAGTCTATTTTTTAGGTTTTCCTTTGAGAATATACAAGTAGTGTATTTGAGAAATTAGATCTCACTATTGAAATGTATGAGAGTGAAGAAAATACAACCTCTTTTCTTCTTTTTTTTTTTTTTTTTTAACTTTGGGAGGGGGAGGGGCCCTTTTGTGCCCAGTTAAACCTCTAAGCTTTTAACGGGTTTGTTTGCCGTTATTTGTCATTCAATTCCAGCTGCCCAGAGCAGTTAACACGCAGGCTCTGAGTGGAGCCGGAATATTGAGGATGGTGAACAAGGCTGCAGATGCTGTCAACAAAATGACAATCAAGATGAATGAATCGGATGCAGTAAGAGCTGATTTTCCAACTTGAATAATGAGATGAATTAATGAGCCCAACAATTGCATTTTAAAGCTGTACAAGTAGAAAATAGGGTATTAATTTGCCTATTGAGTTTAGTTCTCAGCCACATCAGTTGACTACCATGGTTATACATGGTTAATTTGATGCTTTAAAACAAGGAATGTAACTTGTTATTGGTAACCTAATTTACAATAGTTTGTTCTTCCTAAACTAACCCTGTTTTTCATTTTTTTCGTAGTGGTTTGAAGAAAAGCAGCAGCAGTTTGAGAATCTTGACCAGCAACTTAGGAAACTTCATGCCAGTGTTGAAGCCTTGGTTTGTCATAGAAAAGGTTTGTCTTATTTCAGTATTTACTACCATAAAGCTAAAATGTAAATGTATGACTTATAGGTCAACTGTAGTGTTTTAGTTTAAGTTCTGCTTTAAAAGAAGTTCATAAAACTATATTGAATTTTGGATTTAAAATGTCCACTTGGTTAATTAAGTTTAATGTATTTACAGTTTAATAGATGAAGAAACTTTGATTACAATAAAAGCTTGAGATTCAAAACATTGGTATTTAAAATTTTCTTGAAATTTTTTGTGATTATATTTCTTGGAAAACCCTTTGAAGTATTTTCTCCACTGAATTTAAAATCTAGTAGTTTTTTGGTGAAAATACATAAGTACATACGTGATAATTTTTAATCCACAGTGAGGTTTACCTTTTATGGTTTTATTTTTAAAGAGTCCACATCATTTTGAAGCCGGGCGTGGTGGTGCATGCCTATAATCCCAGGGCTCAGGAGACAGAGGCAGGAGGATCACTGTGAGTTCAAGGCCAGCCTGGTCTACAAAGTTGAAACCCTGTCTCAACACCCCCCCACCCCACCCCACCCCACACACATACCAACAGACAGTCCAGAGCTTTTAATAGTAGTTTTCTAAGCTACTTAATAAGTAATTTAGTGATGTTTTTACCAGTAATATATTTTATTAAAGTAATTATCATATCTACTAATTTATTATCAAAAGTTGTCCTCACAGGTTTTTTTCCACATTTATTAAACATCTCTTTGGGAATGGGCTTCTGGTTCTTTCAAAAATCTTTATATAATATAGAGGAATACCGCAATTTCCAGGCTTTGTAACTTATTTGTATTATATAGAATTTTAGAAATTCTAGTATTTAATGAACATTTTTGCACAAGAAAGAAAAACGACTAAGATTGTAAACTGCATATACAGTTTTGCCTTGCTTTTTCTCTTGTAATTTAATCTCATTAAAAAGTAGGCATCTTTTTTTTTTTATTTCATTGAGAAATAAATAGCAGTGAGGCAGTTTCAAAACCAATTAGTAGGGGCCGGGGAGATGGCTCAGTGGAATAAGCGCTTCCCTGGGAAGCTCAAGGACCTGAGTTCAATCCCCGGTTCCACAAAAAAAGAAAAAAAAAAAACAAAAAACAATTAGGACAGTTTCAATAATTAATACATTTCATATTGTTGTCTTTGGAGTGCTTATTCATAGTACAAGATGCAGACATGATATCCTGTCCAAATACTATTAGTACAAATCTTCTCATTGAATTAAGAGAAAATAGCTGTATATCTATCCTAACAATTTTGCATATACAAATGTAAAATGGTCCTTTGTTTGTATCTCCTTTTTTTGTTTAGTTTTGTCAGAGATGGGTATTCCATGTACATATTGTAGGTGCATGAATTCAGCAAAATAATCCAATATAGTCCAGAAGTCCATAATAGTAGTGGGTTATCCGTAGGACCGACAATGTCAGAAGTTGTTGACTTGAGCCTTTTACAGCTCAGTATATTAATATGGCTTTACTTTTTATACCTCATTTTTATACTTTTCTGCTGGATGGTTCAGACCAAGATAAAGCAAGATCTATATAATAAGAAATGTAACTTTTGTATCTGCCAACGTCAGTCAAATCCCCTTAGGATTTACCCTGAAACCCTGTACCACAGTTTGTAGATCCTTTGTTAGCATCAGCCATGTGGATGAGTTAAGGCCATTGCTTGAATAATTTGCTCTCTGTGAAAGCCTGAGAGAATGTTTTTCTCTCTATGTTACTCCTTAGGCACGCTCTACATCATCCATCATTTTCCTCTCTGGCCCTAGACATCTTTTTAATCAACAAACCATTAATATCAGGAACTATAGTATAATTGTGATTCTGATACTTCCTGATATTGAATTTATATTTTTTTAAATTTTATTTTGAAGAATAAAAGCAAAACAAGAACAAAAAACAGAAACAAAAGAAACAGGGCAACATATAGCAGTACATATGTTACAGATTTTCAAACCAAGAATACTGATTGAAGTTACTTTTTTTTTTTTTTTTTGGCAGTACTGGGGAGTGAACTCAGGATCTTGCACTTGCCAGGCAAGCGCTTATTCTACTGAACTATCTCCCCAGCCCCCAAAGTTACATTTTTAAAAAAAATCTTTCAATTAATTAGACATTTTTTGTCAATAATAAGCAATGTTTTGTTTTGGGTAATGCTGAGGATCACATCAGACCTCACACTTATTAAGCCAGAGCCCTACCATGAGCTACATCCCCAGTCCAGCAATCATTCTCAATTTTGAGTGGATTTCTGAGCACTTGATACTTATGCTCATGGCATTTTAATTTAATTTCATGCTATTTGTTAGACTGTTCATGAATAGATAAAATTTTGTACTATCAGACACTAAAAGTGAGTACTTCTTTTATTTCAGAACTGTCAGCTAATACAGCTGCCTTTGCTAAAAGTGCTGCCATGTTAGGCAATTCTGAGGATCATACTGCTTTATCTAGAGCTCTGTCTCAGCTTGCAGAGGTTGAAGAGAAAATAGACCAGTTACATCAAGAGCAAGCTTTTGCTGACTTCTATATGTTTTCAGAACTACTTGGTGACTATATTCGTCTTATCTCTGCAGTGAAAGTAAGCCGTTTTGACAACTCTTTTGAATTCTCTTTACCTGAGTGGTTTGCTTTAAAAAGAATTTGGTTTCCTATGAGCCATACATTTAAATATGTAAATTCCATACCATACTAGTACTGTACATATGGGATGGCTTCAAACTATTTCTAATTTACTGTTACTTATCCTGATGATTTGAGTAGGATAATAGACAAAATTAATGTTTTTAAGGAGCATTAGGAATCCTAAATAAGATAGAAGGCTTTTACTTATATATTCATATATATGTTTGCAACTCTTTGCATTTGTTTTGTTATTTTGCCACAACTGAAACTATACAAAACAATAAAACTAGAAAAGATTATTGCAGTGAATGTTTCATGGGTGCTCCAGCATAAATTTGGAATGTGTAATCAGACTTTCTATGTAGTCAGATGTGTAATCACCATGTATTTATAGATGAGATGGGACTAAATTAAATCTGGATTGTATTATGTAATGGCAGTGTTTAAATATAGAGAGCAATTTCTGAATAGTTGGTATAGTAATCCAGCTTAAAAAATAGTGTTCTGCAGATACCTGTAATATCCAAACATTAAACTGAATTCTAACCAATCTGTCGTATGTTTTGGAAGCTATCTCATGATGTTATGGTATCTTTGAATTACTATGAACATTAGTTATCATTGGATGAAGGGAAATGGGTATTCCTTTCCATCTAGGAAGTTGATGAGACATTGTTCCTGGCTTTCTTAGGGAAAATATTTTCTCTATGACCAAATTAGTATTTATCTACAATGAAAACATTGACATTTTGCCTATTTGTAGAGTCTTATTTTCAGGGTAATGGTAATGATTATTACTGAAAGACTCTTAGCACTTCAGACTGATGCTTTCTTAGATTTGATAAAAGCTTGCCAATTTTGGTCATATTTACTGTTTTGTCATACTGAGGCATTAAATTCAAGTCCTCATATTGAGCTACATCTTTAGCCTTTTTTTAAGTTTTAAGGCTGTCTTGCTGAAGTTGGTGGGCGGGGTTTAAATTTGTAATCCTCCCTTTGCTTTTTAGGATGTTAGAATTACACATGCATGTTCATCAAACTCCAAGAAATTGTGATTTCTGTAGTGTTGTTATCTTTACAAATATAAACATTTGCATATTTTTCTGTGAGTGAATTGTATGTCTTTTGCCAGTTTTTTCTGTTTCTTAATCATATTTGTCCCTAATAAATGTTTAATTGGACTTGTGTTTTGAAACTGGCAGCACTTTGGCCATTAGAGCCTGCAACTAGAGTAAGAAGTGAAGAGTATCAGAAGCTGAAGCATAAGGGCCAGACTGATAGCTCAGCGAACTAAAGCGCCAGCTTAGGCAGAGCGCAGCAGCCGGGGTTTGATCCCCCACATGCTGTGCTGGCCCCACCTGCGGGGCACATGCAATTGAGACTGGGCATGGTGACACATGCTTGTAATACCAGCATTTGGGATGCTGGAAACAGGAGAATAACTACGAGTCTCAGATCTACATAATGAGACTCTGTGGACCCTATAGGGTACCCCTACACAGGTATCAAATACAAAAAGAAGAAGAAAAAGAAGAAAGAAACTGACGTACAATGAGAGACGTGAATGTTAAGAGTGTTCCCCACGACTGCGCTTATGTGTAGGAGATGCTTCTCTTTTCTGTATAATGCATGCTGTGGTCTAACTTTAAGACTACATTTGTATTGGGCTTCTGTGAACCACTAGAGTAGGGTGTACAAATTGAGAGCAATGGTTTTGATGATTTTAGTACTGGAACTCTTTTTAAAAGATTTTTGGTGGGGGATCCTAAATCATAAAATGCTATAAATGTACGTCCATATTAATATGTATAGTGTATATAACTATAGCAGTATTAAATGTACTACTTAAGGAGTTTAAAAGCTTTGTTATTTGATAGAAATATTCATCAGCATTTCAAAACCGTGGAAAGCTGGCCAGCGTAATTTGAGATTTCACTGAATATGGTAATAATTTAAATTGCAACGTCAAATTTCTTGGTGACAGCTGGATATGGTAGCACATACATGTAATCCCAGCACTCAGGAGGCTGAGGCAGGAGGACTGCTGTGAATTTGAGGCCAGCCTGGGCTACAAAGTGAGGTTAAGGCCACCCTTAACTGCATAGTGAAACCTTATCTTAAAAAGACAATAAAAAATTTCTTGGACTAGGAAAACTATTTCACACCTGTAACCTTTCATTAATCTAGACCAAATGTATACCATAAATTGGCAGGAATGAGAGTGGGCAGTCTGTAAAACTATCCCTTTCATAGTAAATTCTACTAGAGTGTTCTAGTAGTTAGAGTGGATTAGCACTTAACCTGCAAAGGATGGTTTGTTCTGTGGTACTGGGCAGGGAACTGGGTGCATCATACATTTTAGCTAATGGTTTAGCTACCACTGAATTATACCCCAAGCCCGGAAACCTGCTATTCTCTAATGTATTGTGTATTTGTCTTTTGAGCAAGAGTTCTATAGGAACATGTATTTATTTACTGCTTCTTGACTAAAAAAGTTTTTGCTGGGAATAAAAATAACTCTGGTATAGTACTTTTGGGTTCAACTAATGTATTAATGGTTACTTCGTTCAGTTAGTAAATACTAACAATGTTAATATAAACCTAACCCCAAGCTAGAAAAGTTGTTTGTTTGTTTGGAGAGGTTTTTATTGGCTGGGATTAGGATTGAACCCAGCGTCTCAGACACGTTAGGCAAGCGAGTTACATTCCAGACGCTCCTCTCATGGTTTTCATGAGACCTTTTTTTTTAAACCGGGGATTGAACTTGGGACCTTGCGCTTTCCAGGCAGGTGCCTATGCCACAGGGCTATCTCCCTCGCCCCTCATGAGACTTCAAATGATTGTGCTAGGTGTCTGTACTTTATATATACTTTCCCTTTACGTTTGTCCTTGCTTTGTCAGATTCTATCTTGTGTAGGGCTATTTTTATTTTTTTCATTTTATTAGTTACTTTCTAAAAAAAATTGTTCTTGGATTCTATCCTACCACATTTTTACTTATGTTATCTGAAATTCTTTTTTCCATCATTTCAGTTTCTGTCATATTTCTGATGTTTAAACCTGCTTTTGAAAGCTCCTGCCAGGGGGCCTGGCCTTAGCTCAGTTCTTTAAGTGGCTGCTTCCACAAAGCTGTCAACCTCAGGTTGCTGTAGTTCGATCCCCACAACACTCCAGCCAGCCAAACTACCCCTGAGGGCATTTGGAGCAAAAAAACAAAAACAAAAAAAAACGAAAGCTCCTGCCTTGCAAGCTGTAGGTCCAGAATTCAATCCCTGGTACCAAGTAAATAAACCAAATGAATCTGCTTTTGAGATTATTTAGTAGGAAAACTTTTTCCCCTTTTTTGCTTTTTTTTTTTTTGGTGCTGGGAATTGAATACAGGTCCTCACACTTGCCAGGCAGGTGCTGTGCCGCTGAGCTGTATCCTCAGCCCAGAAACTTTTAATTTAGATATAACATCAACATTTTCCCATTAGCATATTCCTTTTTCAAAACATAAAGATACTGTTGTAAACCTTATAACTGCATTCAAAGCTTAGGCTGGTATGATGGTGCACACTTATAATCCCAACTCTGCAGAGGTAAAGGGAGGAGGACTGCTACAAGTTCAAGACTAGCCTGGTGGTCTAGGTATCAAGACCCTGTCTCAGGAAGAAAAAATAAAAATAAATTTTAAAAACTTAAGCTAGTTTTGCTCTTTAAATTCTGAGTTTCAAAAAAAAATTGAGTTACTATTTTTCATGCATAGTTTTTGTTTTAAGCAAATGAGTGTTGAAATTTGTTTTTGTCATTACCATGCTTTTTTCCCTACCTCAGGATATTAGGATGACATTTAAATACGTAGTTTTATTGCCTTCAGTTTCATGCCGCTTTCAGTATCATGGCATGGCAATAAAGCATTTTACAGTGTTACTTAATTACTTTGTCATTTCTTATAGGGTGTGTTTGACCATCGAATGAAGTGCTGGCAAAAATGGGAAGATGCTCAAATTACTTTGCTCAAAAAACGTGAAACTGAGGCAAAAATGATGGTCGCTAACAAACCAGATAAAATACAGCAAGCGAAAAATGAAATCAGAGAGGTGATTACTTAAATGCTTTCATTATTCAGTTTTTCATTTCATTCATATATGCATAATTTTTCATAATTTTTTTTCTGAGCCATTCAACACTTAGTTATTCATATGTTTATGAACTGTGTTAGAATTACTCTTAGCACTTTGGGTCACCATTAATACCTCCATAGCCCTTTTGTTACCTTCACATGATTATAGAATGGATAAACAGCATATAAGGAAACAATCTGAAATTAATTTTTACATTAATAGTTATAGATTTCCTTTTATATGGTTAATTTTATATGAAATAATTATTTTCTGTCTAAAAATGGTTTAAGAGATTGACTTATCTCACATTTAGTTATCCAGGCAACATTATTCCCCATATATATGTATTATATATGGTATTTTAATAAATTTATATAAGTTTATTATAATTTATACACTTTTTTTGCCATGCTTCAATAAGGAAATTGAAGAGGTAGGACAATCTTTATTTTACTAAAAATGTACCTGCTCTTTGAAGAGTATGTACCAGTGTTTTGGTTACATAATGAAAAGTAAAATATCATTTCATTCCTTATATCTTTAGTTACTTTATTTTAGCTCTTCCATTGGTCACTAATCACATTTTGTTGTTTCTGTAATGAATTTAGCGTTAACTAATGGGATTTCAATATATCATAATTCCACTTCTTTCTTAAACTCAGTCTTTTTACCATTACAAGAATGTTTTTTAAATGTTTGTCATTATTTCCTATTTTAAAGAATTTCCATGGCATATAGTTATTGAACATGTATTTCTGACATTAGTATTAGCAGTATATTCTGAAATGATACAAAATAAAAATATTGTACTGTAACACTGTTGGCTTATTTGGTAATGAATTTTATGCTTAAACTTTTCCTGTAAATCATATCTACTTAAGCTATAGGTATTTCAGTTCACTAAGCCCTGTAGTATTCTAGTCTTGAACTCTCAAAGTAAGAAATAATAATGGAAGTTAGGCTGGTGTGAATTTAACCAGTAGGCAGTAAGGTACAACACTGGTGTTAAGTAGGTTTTTTCCAGTATCAAGCCATCTCAGTGCTTTGGCATTATGTTTGGACTAAATGAGTGTCACAGCAGCTGACACTGTACCATTTTTCTCAAATGAAGTATTTGTTCTTTTGTTTGTTCTTATTAGTGGGAAGCAAAAGTACAACAAGGAGAAAGAGATTTTGAACAGATCTCTAAAACAATTCGAAAAGAAGTGGGAAGATTTGAGGCATGTATAATAATTCTTACTTTTCTTCATATGGCCACATTTTGGTGCAATTTTATGATGAAATTTCTGTTAACACACTTCTGGTATGTATTGTACTTAACAGAAAGAACGAGTGAAGGATTTTAAAACTGTTATCATCAAGTACTTAGAATCATTAGTACAAACACAGCAACAGGTAAGCTAATTCAATAAATTCCTGGAATTTGTTTTTGTCATATCTTTTCATTTTAAAGATGATTAATGAAATAGGCTTTTAAGATCAAGAAGAATAAGACATAGGCTGTTTCCAGCATCTATCTACTATTCTAAATTGTGCTACTAAAAACTTTTCTTGGCTAAGATACCACATCTAAAACTACATCAATGTACTTTTAATTTGCATTTCTGTAATAGCTAGCACTTTGGAATATTTTTCTTTCTTTCTTTTTTTTTTTTTTTT
>NW_004524616.1:15945400-15947047 GCF_000260255.1 Octodon degus | reverse complement strand
TGAGTCCCCCACAGCTCAACTTAACAGCATGGCTTTATTTCTTATATTTTGTCTTCATACTTTTCTACTGGATGGTTAAGACCAAGGTAAAGCAGGACCTATACACCAAGAGTTGTAGCTTTTTGGTCTGAGAAGGTCAGTGAAATGCCCTCAGGATTTATTCCATTGTTTATTGACCATTGTAGGTTGGTTGGTTTTTTTTGTTAACAGATTTTTTTTTTTTTTTTTTTTTTTTGTAGTAGGGATCAAACTCAAGACCTTGCACTTGTGAGGCAGGCACTTATGCCACTGAGCTATCTCCTTACCCCTGGTTTGGTTTGGTTTGGTTTGGATTGGTTTTGTGAAGCAGGGTCTTACTATGTAATGTAGATTGTCTTCATACTCATGGTGGTCCTCCTGCCTCAGCCTCCAGAGTACTGGCATTACAGATAAGTGCTACCATGCCCTGATGGGCATTTTTACTTCTGAGAAGTATCTGTTCAGTTCAGTTGCTCTCTTTTTTTAATTGGGTCTTTAAATTTGGGGAATTTTTTTTTTTTTAATTCTTTATATTGTTTTCAGTGTTAGTCCTCTATCCAAGGAATGGCTGGTGAAATTTTTTTCTCATTCTGTAGATTGTCTCTTTACTCTTTGTTTCCTTTGCTGTGCAGGAGCTTTTTTGTTTGATACAATTTCTGTCTTAGTTACTTTCTCCTGGTGAGACAAAATTTCTGAAACCCACAAGTGAAAGAAAAAAAGGTTTATTTTAGCTCACCACTTGTAGAGGTAGAGGTTTTGGTCTGTAGTTGACTGGCTCCTTAGCAGATGGGCATTGCAGAAGAGCAACAGTTTATAGTGTGGCACACTGGGAGCAGGAGATAGACAGCAGCAGCTTCCCTTCCCCTTTTTATTCCTTTCCGGCCACAACCTGGGTGTTGGTTGGTTGCTGCCCATACCCAGGGTAGGCCTCCTCCTCATCTGCTCCCAGAACTATGCTGAACCAATTGTTGGATTAATCCAGTTATCACACATACATAATGTAGCACCTCCCAAACCCCCAACCCCCTGTAAGTTCAGAGGCTTTGGACATTTACATATAAACCCTAACAATCCCATTTGTTGATTCTCAGTATTATTTCTTGTGCCATTACAGCTCTGTTCAGAAAGTCCTTGTTTATACCCGGGTGTTCAAGAGTTGTACCTATTTTATTTTCTAGTAGATTAGTTCTCCTCTAACAGCCCTTCGATGCATTTTGATTTTAGTTCAGTATGTGATGAGATTTTGGAAACAATGTATGTGTCCATTAACAGATGAGTAGAAGAGAAAATATGGTTATTTGTACATAGTGGAGTGTTACTTTGCCTTAAAAATACATTCGGGGTATAACCACAAAGTGAGAAATAGATGAATAGGAAGTAGTGCAAATAATTGTTCAAAATATTTTAAGCCATGCGACTCTGTTCCATTTATACTCCTCGTTTCCCTAATTCATTGACCAAATTCTGTGATACTATGTTTTTTTTTTTTTTCTTTGTAAGGGAAAATTCTCCTGCCTCAGCCTCCTAAGTGCTGGGATTATAGGCATGCACCACCACACCCAACCCAATTAAGAAATTGTTTTATAATGTATATATATTTTTGCTTTTTGTGTGTGTGTTTTTTGTTTA
>NW_004524616.1:15933444-15945300 GCF_000260255.1 Octodon degus | reverse complement strand
TCTACAGTCTCACTACATAGATCAGATTTATAGTGAGTTATCCTTCTGTTTTCAGCCTCCCAAGCGCTGGGATTACAGGCATGTAACAAATTGTTTTAAACATAACGCTTATACTTGTTTTAAACATAACTTTATTTATTTTTTATTTTTTTTAAGGAACCGGGGCTTGAACCTCAGGTCCTTGCGCTTGCCAGGGAAGCACTTATTCTACTGAGCTATCTCCCCCGACCCTAAACATAACTTTAGTTTACACTTAAGTCTGTCCTTTTTTTTTTTTTTTTGGCGGAACCAGGGATTGAACTCAGACCCTTGGGCTTGTCAGGGAAGCACTTACTCCACTGAGCCATCTCCCCAGCCCTGTCTGTCCTATTGATGATCCTGTTGCTAATATTTTCCATCCCCCTCTTTTCCCTTTATTCTTAGCATTTTGTTTTCTTCTTTTATTATTATTCTTCTCTTGGTTGACAACAACAATGTGAATATACTATGGATTAGGTGATGCTACTACAGCAGGTTGAAAAAAGTCAGAATTGTATTTTTTAAGCAAATTTTTAAAAATATTTGGTAACAGTATGGTGATGAAGTTTTGAATAAATAATAAAACTAAGGTATTATGTTTTAGAGTTGTACATTTTATATGTCAGAAATTTGCCATGATCTATTCAAGTTTTAAATAATTTATATATGAATTATATGAATGGTCTTCAGGTAAGGAAGTAATGATCTTTAAGAACCAGACATTCCCCATCAATATCTTTTAATTGTTTTGTTTAAAAAAGAAATACATGTTTATCAGTACTAACTGTTTGATATTTATGCAGAATTTTATATAGATAGGGCCAGAGAGATAGCTCAGTAAATAAGCACTTGCCTGTCAAGTGCAGGGTCCTGAGTTCAATCCCTGGCACCAGGAAAAAAAAAAACCAAACCAGAATTTTATATGGAATTTTTAAGTGTTATTACTGGATATGTATTAAAATGACAAAAATTAATGAGAATATATTTTGTTTTGATTCCCATTCACAGCTGATAAAATACTGGGAGGCTTTCCTGCCTGAGGCCAAAGCCATTGCCTAACAGGAGGACTGTCCCACTGAAGACAACGCGGATTTGCAGATGTGGCCAGTCATCCTGACTGCACGTGAATCACTCAAACCATCCAAATAAACCACTCTATATTTTATGAATTACATGTGGTTTTTTACAAATAAATAAATATATATATACACACACACATATACACACATATGCACACTCTGACATTTTATTACAAGCTGCATGTCCTGACCATCTCTGAATTAAGTGGACTGTGGCATGACATTCTGCAATACTTTGCTGAATTGAACACTATTGTGTCTTAAATACTTGCACTAAAATGTGCACTGCAAGGCCAGAAAATTTTACAATATTTTTTCTTTATAATGTGTTTAGTAGTATGTTTACCCTCTTGGTGAAATCAATGCATTATTGTTCGCTTTTACATTCCTGTACAGAAATTATGATTTTGTGATCACAGTAATAAAATGTTATTCCTTGTGAAGTATTAGTTATAAATTATTTGAGTATATAAAGACATTAGGAATATTTTTAGTAGAAGAAACTTTTCTAAATGTATATAGTTGATAATGATTCCTTAAGTATTTTAGCTGACAGAAAAAGATGAACTCATGTTATAAAATGACTGATGTGTTTTCCTGTGAAAACATAAAGAACATTTATCTCTTGCTTTAGGTAAAGAAGACAGTACTTGTCTTCATTTGTTTAATCCACCCATTTTAAGAAACTCTGTGTATTAGGAAGAAATTTGCTTATGTGTTTGTTATAAATTCTGTGGGGTTTTCTCATTTTATATTGTTATTTGCAAAATCTAAAAAGTTGCATTATTTATCCCCCCCCCCCAATATCTCTGTGCAGTTCAGGCTGCCCTTTTGCTCACTTTGTATCCCCGGTTGGTCTCAGACTTGTAGTGATCCTCCTGCCTCAGCCTCCCAAAGTGCTGGATGACAACCAGTTGCCTTTTTGCTTTTTAAAATAAAAGCAAGTCATCTGTGGTTACAGGTGATGCAGTGGTAACATGCTAAAATAGAGCATGATTTGATGAATAACCAAGGATGGCACAAATTTGAAGTAAAGTGAAATTTATTTTGTCTCAGCAGCCTTCTCCTTTTACTTTCAGACATAATCTAGCTATGTAGTTTATTCTGGCCTTGAACTCAAAGCAGTCCTCCTGCCTCAGCTTCCTTAGTGCTGGGATAATGGATATGTACTGCCACACTTGGCTGTTTCCCTTTTTGAATCCTGTTTAGGTTACTGTTTCCAGTCCTTTGTGTTGTTGGAAGTTTAACTTATGACCATAGTGATAGTTTCTTTCCCTCCCTCCCAAACACTCCTTGTTGACCACCTTACTCTTGCAGTGGCTCTTCCTGCTTGCAGAACATATCTTCTCTGTTCATGCTTTAGTCTCTTGTGTGTTCTGTCTCATTTCCTTCAGTAAAACTTGACACACTGTCATTCTCAAAAAATAAAAAACCCAGAAAACATTTCTTGTTGCTGGGTGTGGTGGCATATCCCTATACTCCCAGGTATATCATTCGAGTTTAGGAGTTTGAGACCAGCCTGGGTAACATAGCAAAACCCCATCTCAAAACAAATAAGCAGGGCCAGAGATACAGCTGAGCAGCACAAGTACCTGCCTGGCAAATGCAAGGTCCTGAGTTTGATTCCCCATACCAAAAAAAAAAAAAAGAAAAAAATCATGGGCCAGGGAGATGGCTCAGTGGAAAAAGCGCTTCCCTGGCAAGCAAAAGGTCCTGAGTTCAATCCCTGGTTCCGCCAGAATGAAAGAAAAATCATCTCCTTCAGCTTGGGCTTAATGATCACATCTGTGTTCAGAGGTAGTAAGATAATGGTACGTGTGAGTGGTAACTCCCCTTAATGCCTTACAGGGTAAATTAACATATCACGGCATTCTCAGCATATCTTAGTTAGAATGTCAACACATATTTTTATAGTGCTATATTTATAGAGCTAGAACACAGAACGGTGCCTAATACAAAGTAAGTTAATAAGACTTAATGAATTGATGAACTGAACAATTAATCCCAGAAAATGTTGGTTCTTTATGAAACTAGAAACAAAAGTAGTACAATGTTTGTTACTTCTGACAGAAATAGCACATGCTTTGCTAGTGAGCACGCTGGGCATGGTGGCACATTCCTATAATCCCAACATTTGAGATGCTGAGTCAGAAGGGTCACTGAGTTTTAAAAGGCGAGCCTGGGGTACATACTGAAACCCTGTCTCAAAAAACCAAGGAATAGCTTGCAGAAAGCAGGCTTACCAAGAATGGCAACTCAGTGAAATGATGTCTTAGTTTTAGATCCATGGTTATTTTACTTTCAAAGGTAGGGCTGGTAAGAGCTCAGTGGACTAAGCACCTACTTAGGCAAGCGCAGGGACCAGGACTCGATCCCCACCAGCACTACATGGCGTGCCACCCCCACCCCCTGGGTGCGCTGAGCTGGCCACAGAGTCCGGGAGTGGTGGCACGCACCTGTAACCCGAGTGCTGGGGAGACTGAAAACAGGAGTATCACTGAGTCTGAGCTGTGTAGTGAAACACTACCAAATACATTTTTAAAAAGTCCAGTTACTTCCAAAGGTATATTTTACATATGGTATAATTAGTTCAAGCCAAAACCTTCCATCCACTGTGGTAGATTCACTAGACTCTAGCAGGTACCTGATTGGTCAGTATTTTGTCTTGTTGGAACTAAGGAAAGTAGCAGACCCAGACTGTGCTCTAGACATCATTTCTCTGACTCGCATTTAATAAAGTCTACATTGGAAATTTTATTTTATTTTATTTATTTATTTTTTTTTAAATTTTATTTATTTATGTGTGTGTGTGGCCAGCTCAGCCCACCAGGGGGTGGGGCTGGCTGGCATGTGGTGCTGGGGGATTGAACCGTGGTCCCTGTGCTTTGCTAAGCTTGTTCTAAGTATGCTTTAGACCACTGAGCCATCTCACCAGCCCTACATTGGAAATTTTAAATAAATCTTATGTATCCATAATACCTGCCAACATTTTAACCGAATACAATGTTTTAGCATTCCACTAATCTTTATGTTCATATTTATAAAATGCTACCATTCCAAATAATGTTTTCATTTTACTGATTTGAATTTTTTATTTTATGTATTTAGTACAGGGTCTACAGGGTTTCACTACATAGATCGGACTTACAGTGATCCTCCTGTTTTTAACCTCCCAAGCTCTGGGGTTACAGGCACATGCCACCATGCCCAGTCTCATTTGAGGTCTCAGTGAACTAATCCGCTGAGCTATCTGGCAGGCCCTGAGTATCAGTATTTTTTAATACTTAAAAAGTTATTTTTTAATACTTAGAAAGTTAAAGACCAAGGCAGCATAATACAGTGGAAAAATCTGAATTTGGGATTATTATGCATAGGGGGTACTGGGAATTGAACTCAGGCCCTCGTATTGTGCATTCTGTCTTGTTTTTGTCATTTATTAGCTCTGTGACAAGTATGTCACTTTTATATCCTGTCTATAAAACAAGGGCATAAAACTCCTGATTCCTGAAGTGCCTTTCTACTTGAACTATCAAAGACCGTAAGGTCAAGTAAAGAAAAATACTTAAAATATGAATTCTAATATATAAAAGTACATTTACTTGATACCATTTTTTAAAGTGGACTTTTAGTTATTTAGTTTTATATATACCTATACCAATCTTATGATATCCTGAGGTTTTTTGGTTTCTATTCCTTAAACCTCATACCCTGTTCTAGTAGTTTTCCAACTTCTTTAAATTGTTTATAGGTGTTTTTAAAAATAAAAAATGCTTAAACCTCAATATAATCTGCTCTCTTTAAAAGAAAAAGATCAGACTACGGAAAGTAATATTCCTTTAAAAAATTACTAATTGTAATATCTAGACGAATTATAGACTTCCATATTTCTGTCTCCAATAAGGAGTGTGATGAGCAAGATAAATGGTGACCTTCCTTTTTTTTTTGTCCCTTTGCTCTCTGGACAATCTGAGATTTGCAAGTCAGGCAAGTAATGGAGAGGGTTGCAGGGCCCCAGGGAAGACTGTGCACCACTCTGTCCCTCAGCTGAGGAAGGGCTGTTGGGAGTGAAGGGGACGCTAACCCTGTTAAGTGTTCGTTACTGGCTTAGAAACCCAAGGCATGTCCATTTCACGTGCACTAGAGGAAATGTGCGTGTTACCTGTGTAACAGTGTTTTGAGTAGAATCACCATCCTTGTTATGTGAAACTTAAAAATTAAATCATTTCTTGTCCCTATAGTGAAGGGTATGATGTCAGATAAAAATGAAGGTAGGTAATTGGGCAAACATGGAAATAACAAGCAAAGGAATTGATGACAGGAGAAATACGCCTAACTTTGTGATCAGGGCCGTGGGAATGAGAAGTCGTGTAGATGAAGTCTTCAGCATTCAGAGCAATAGAAATATAATGTGAACCACAAATATAATTTTTATATGTATCCAAATTTTAAAAAGTAAAAACAACATAGAACTCCTAGGTTCAAAATGCTATTTTAGCATGTAGCCCTGTACACTAATGTTGGCATATTTGGTACTTTTTAATTAAATCTTTGGTATTTAGTGCATATTTTGTACTTTCATCACAGCTCCATTCAGTCTGGTCACATTTTACAAGACCGATTGTTGATACTGGACGCACAGGGTTAGACTATGCCTGTAGGAATAAAGATGGAAAGTCCAACAGCTAATTTGTTTACCACTCGGAGCCTAGTGAAGACGTTGAACAGAGACCATGGATTCCTGGGCATTGCTTTCAAGTCAGAAACAATTTGGCTCACAAAACTTTGTAGTGGTTTTGTAAGAGTATTCAGATATATCTATTAATAAATTATAACTACTGCCACAAGGAAATTTACAGGCTGTCCAGTGTAGCTGCCTTGCTTTACAGATTAGCAGATACAGAACTTAAGTCATGACTGAAATGATTTTGTACTCTTAAATTTGTAACCAGGTGTGAACATTCTTGATGTGTAAATTTTTAAGATTTCTCATTTACATGTAGAATTCTGAGTTTTTGGCACACAGAATATTTCTTCAGACTTTCTTCAAATTCTATAAAGTATAAGTTGTAGAAAACAGGGAAGCTGTGGCTTGCTGTCTTTTAATATTTTAGTCCACATGAAATTTTAAGATGCTCATTTTCCTTTCTGATGTCACATTTTAAAAGTTCTCTATAGAATATTTTGAAATATTTTTCTTATCTGGGTAAAATGGAAACTTTGTAATTAGAATCAATCAAGGTAAAGCTACTCTATGTAGAAAATTATTTTTTTAAAGGCAAGTTAATGGGTTAAATTATTCTAAAGTGCTTTGAGGGGGAAAGGCTTATTTTAAATTTATATATATATATGTAATTGTTCAATAAGTTAAATTCAGACAGAATTTAAGTAAACTACTTAAACAATAAACTGCCTTCTCACTGCTTCCATGGTCAAGTCTCAGGCTATCTTGATTTTATCCTGTATTTTACTTTCTAGATCTTCACATACAATGTTCACATATGTGTATCCACATACATACATGTGTATGCATGTATATAGCCAGCAGGCATTTCAACCAAACTTAAGATTCTAAACTGCAGTGCTATCTCTCTCTGTCTCTCTCTCTGTCTCTCTCTCTATCTCTTGTGTTTGTATGTGTGTCTCTATCTCTGTCTCTCTGGGTCTGTGTCTCTGCCTCTGTCTCTGTCTCTCTCTTGGTCTCTCGGTCTCTGTCTCTGTCTCTCTGTCTCTGCCTCTGTCTCGGTCAGTCTGTGTCTCTGTGTCTCTTTCTCTGTCTCTCTGTCTCTGTCTCTTTCTTTTTCTCATACTCTGTCTCCCTCCCTCCCACCCTCCTAGGAATTGACCTTGCACTTGCCATAGGTAGGCACTATGCCACTGAGTTGTATTCCCAACTACATTTCAGTTTTAAAGGTTTCTCAGTCTCTGTAACTGAAATGTAAAACCAAATACACTTTTTCTTAGGTATCCTAACAAGCTCACTTGAGTTGATTATATTTCTGAGATAACCACCATCTTATTTCTACTGTTCACTGTTTGTGTGCAAGCATCAAGATTTTTGGGACTGGGCCTGGGGATGTAGCTCAGCAGCACAGCATCTGCCTGGCAAGTACAAAGTCCCAAGTTCAATTGCTAATGCAAAAAAAAAAAAAAAAAAAAAAAAAAGTTTGAAGCATTTGGGACCATTACCAGAATACCAAATCTGTGAAATGCTATAATGTATATAGTCTGTCTCTGCTTTTTGTACTACTGCCATGCTGCTAAATTAACCCTTACAAAGAACTCTTACTACAACATTCAGAAATCTTCAGTGGATTCTTCACAATGTACTACAAGGTTCAGATGTTCCAAAATCTGGTCCCAGGTCCCTTAACTGTCTTTGTTTCTACCTTCTACCTTTTACTCTTTGCTTTTCATCCTTGAAGACCCTATCTTGTGAGCATACTTTATCTAGTCCTGCTTTACTGTTTTGTTAGTGATATAACTTGAGTTATCATTGGCAATGTTACTTTTTGTAATGGCAGTTGTTTATATCTTCCCCACCCCTTGAACTTTGAAGGGGAATGTAAAATTTTTCCTTTTAAATATGTCCCTTAGAAGGAAGGAACCTCTTGACCTTCAAATAGGGTTATAAAAACAATTTGTTCCTTTTATTAGACTTTATTTATTGGTGTTTTAATTATTGTGTGGTCTGCCCTG
The DNA here is from genome assembly GCF_000260255.1 of Octodon degus. Classification (NCBI taxonomy): domain Eukaryota; kingdom Metazoa; phylum Chordata; class Mammalia; order Rodentia; family Octodontidae; genus Octodon; species Octodon degus. Next base: position 15,937,507 of record NW_004524616.1, on the reverse strand, counting down.
AGTAGTATACAGTTTTTTGAGGAATTACTAGCCCTTTTTTGTTGTGTGTGTTTGCTTTTTCAGACGACTCATTAGGTAATCCAGGCTGGCCTTGAACGCATGATCCTCCTGTGTCAGCAGTGTGGGTATTTCAGTCAAGGCCACTGTGTCCAGCTCCTTACTTGTAGAACCTGGTATGTTACAGCCCAGACAGTGTAACAGGGCAAGATCAGAAATACCCAGTCCCCACAGTTAAATCCTTGCTCTAGGACCTAAAATACTGACCTGGAACAAGTTTGCTTGTTTTTCCTAAAACTTTAGTTCCTTGTCTATAAAGCATGAAGTCTTCGTACTTGATAGGAATTTCTTTTTTTTTTTTTAAATATTTATTTATTTTTATTTATTACATTTATTTATTGTGTGTGTGTGTGGCCAGCTCAGCCCACCAGGGGGCGGGTCTGGCTGGCATGTGGTGCTGGGGATCGAACCGCGGTCCCTGTGCTTTGCCAAGCTTGTTTCAAGTAGGTGCTTTAGACCACTGAGCCATCTCTCCAGTCCCTGATAGGAATTTCTTAGCAAGTGCCTAACAGCTGCTATCCATACAGTGTACTGATCAAAGCACATCTCCATTTCCATCACCAATTCTTAGGGCTTCTTCCAAACAATACATGTTCCCTTGATTGGGGTTTTAATGTGTTTAATAAAGTTTTCTTCCCAAACCATGGTGTGCCAGGAGATGGATGAGCTGCTTGAGCTTGGGTGTAAGGAGGGGCTTCGAGAGGAAGAGCTTTTGCTCTCAGGTCAGTTCTCAGAGAAACCCCACTGCAGTTGAGGGAGTGGTAAGTAAATGTTAAGAGACCTTTTCTTAAAGCTTGCAACAAGAAAGGATGAGGTAGAATGGTGGTAGTTACTTGAAAGGGAATTAATTTGTGTACAATCACAAGCAAAAGTGCCTTGAATATGTTGAAACCTTGGGAAAACTAGGAATCAATAAGAGGAAGAGTGAAAAGATCAAGAGAACAATTGTGGGTTTGCAAACTTCAGCCAAGTGGTGAGGGCCTGAGCCATAGCAGTAGAAATAGAAAGGGAGATGTAAGGGAACAGGGGAAAAGCTCAAGATTCATCCTTTCTTTTAGTCATGTTGAGAACTTACTGGATAAAGCTAATGTCTAAGGGAGAGTTGGAGAAGCTGGTGTTATGGTTGATTCAACTTGAGAAGTTTAGAAGCTTAACTAAGGGACTCAGCAGGGCGGCAGGGTCCTCACGTTGTGAATGTCTTGGGCCTGTGCCAAGGAGGGTACAGAGAAGGTGTGTGTGCTCAACCTGCCCTAGGGTGGGTAACCTGCTTACACTAGAAGAGAGGAAAAGAGGCTTTCTCTTCCCCCTTTGGCCTTTACTGCTTTTACTGTCTTCTGCCACCTTGACTATTGTCCCTCTGCCCTGCCGCCCTGCCTTGGAGCTAGCTGATTATAGACTGAAATCTCTGTTAACTGAGAGCTAAATAAACCTTTCATCTTTTAATTTTTAGTGTTGGGTATTTCAGCAAGGAGAGAAAAGACAGTCAGATAGGTGGAAAAATGCCACAGAAATAAGTAGGGAAGTTGGGCATTAGTGGTGGATGACTGCAGTCTCCACCACACGGGAAGCTGATGTGGGAGGATCAGCAGGTTGAGAACCAATCTACCTGCCTCAGAAAAGCAAAACGAATGAATAGGATATCTGTTCATCTGAAAAGAAAGGAAATGGGGCATATTTGGAAATGAAAATTGTAGGTATTATAGCCTGAAAGCACCCACTTAAGGGGTTAGGCTAAAATAGATTAGAGGCTAAAAGAGTGGCATGTATTTAGGAATACGATGAGTAAGAAGAGTGATTTTCTTCTTCCTTCCTCTTCTTCCTCTCTCGTCTTTTTTTAATTTTTTTTTTTTAATTTTATGTGTGTGTGTGTGTGTGTGTGTGTGTGTGTGTGTGTGTGGCCAGCTCAGCCCACCAGGGGGCGGGGCTGGCTGGCATGTGGTGCTGGGGGATTGAACCACGTTCCCTGTGCTTTGCTAAGCTTGCTCTAAGTAGGTGCTTTAGATCACTGAGCCATCTCACCAGCCTCTCTCTCTTGTCTTTTTGAGACAAGATTTTACTATACAGTTCCAGCTGGCCTTGAGCTCACTTTATTTGAAAATCATAATTTACTAGGAAGCCAATTTAAAAAAAAAAAAAAAAAAACTTTTCGGACTGGTGAGATGGCTCAGTGGTCTAAAGCACCTACTTAGAACAAGCTTAGCAAAGCACATGGACCACGGTTCAATCCCCCAGCACTACATGCCAGCCAGCCCCGCCCCCAGGTGGTTGAGCTGCCCCCCCCACACATAAATAAGTAAATAAATTTAAAAAAAACCTTTTCTTTGACCATCAGAAAACCATATAAAGGTCAGCACTCAAGAGGCTGATGCAGGAAGACTGCCTCAACTTTGAGTCTCTCCTGGGCTACATAGAAAGACCCTATCTCAAAACAAAACTACCTAAAACAGTGTTGGCTTTCCTATGTAGGGAGTTGCTGGAGGTGTAAGAGAATGTGAAGAGATTCAGAGGTAAAAACTGGAAAGAAGGTTGCACAGAAATGAAGGCAAGAGTGAGGTAGAAGGCATGCACTGGAGAATTGAGACAGGATGAAGACATTTGGCAATGAGAAAATGGGAAGACAAAGTGAACAAAGGAAGTACCTGTTTCAGAAATGATGTTACTCTGGTGGATCAGCACTTGTTTAAAGAATACCAGCTGATGTGGCAGCACTAGTGTGTGTAATCCCAGCTACTTAGAAGGCTGAGGCAGGTCTGGGTAATTTAATAAGATCCTCTAAAATTAAGGAACAAGCTGATCTGATGTAGCTTCATGGTAGAGTGCTTGCCTAGCACCCATGAGGTATTAGGTTGAATCTCCAGTGCAAAAAACAAACAAACAAACAACAACAAAAAAACACCAGGAACAATTGCCTGTGGATTTTAGTAAACACCCTTGGGCTTATTTTTGAGGTATCTATAAAGCTTGCTTTTTCTTTCTTTCTTTCTTTCTTTCTTTCTTTCTTTCTTTCTTTCTTTCTTTTTTCTATTTTTTTTTTCCTTTTTGAGACAGGTTCTCCCTTTATACCTCAGGCTGGGCTTGAACTCAAAGCAGTCATTCTGCCTCAGCCTTCCAAGTGAGTATTGGAATTACATGGATGTGCCACCACATCCAACTAAAACTTACTTTTTTTTCTTTTCTTTTCTTTCTTTCTTCTCTTGTTTTTTGAGACAAGGTCTTGCTATGCAGTTCAAGTTAGCCTTGAGCTCACTTTGTAACCCAGGCTGGTATCAACCTCAGAATGATCCTTCTGCCTCAGCTTCCCAAATGCTGGCATTATAGGTTTGTGCCACCATGCCTGGCTTAAAACTTGTTTTTTGGCTTCCTAATATTTTGGGAAGTTTTTGGTGGTTGTTACATTTTTAAAAAATTATGTGTCTTCTGATTTTTAAATTAATACTGATTTTATCTAATTACTATATGTGCATACTCTGAAAGTATGCATTTGAAAAGGCTAAGTAAAGAGATACTGTGACTCTTAGGTCCACGTCTCCAAGTCGTCTTCCTCAGACAACCTCTTTGCATTCAGCCATATGATTGCCATTGTGCAGTCTCACATTTCATCTTGCTGTAACTCAGTGACTTTGGATGGCTCTGCTGCCTCTGCTTGCGTACTTGTGCCCCACCCTTCACATACAGCTTTTTTTTTTTTTTTTTTTTCAGTACCAGAGATTGAACTCATTTACTATGCCTGACAAACTGCATTTGTCAGGCAAGCACTTATTATACTAAGCCATCTCCACTGGGTTAGACCAGTATTTCATGAATGAATTATTTTGTCCATATAAACACTGTCCACAGTTTAAGCTACAGTGCATTAAATTACAATTTTTAAAAAAATAAACTTTGTTTTTTGATTTTCAGAAAAGTAGTAGGGGGGGCCTGCCCCTTAGCTCAGTTCTTTAAGTGGCTGCTTCAACAAAGCAGTCAGGCTCAGGTTGCTGTGGTTCGATCCCCACAACACAAGCCA
>NW_004524616.1:15914059-15925240 GCF_000260255.1 Octodon degus | reverse complement strand
TGAAAAAAAAATAAAAAATAAAATCTTGTTTTGAGATTTTGTTAAATAAATAAATAAATAAATTTTTTTAAAAATAAAAAAAAATAAAATACCTTTCTCAATGTCTTTGACATTTTGTATATTATGTAATACAACTGTTTCATCTTAATTTTGTGGAAATATTTTCCTATATTTTGTAGCTTTATTTTTTTCAGAGCTTTTTTACTACATAGAGAATTTATTTTTATTTTACTTTGGTTGAGACAGAGGTCTTGTGATGTAGCTCTGGCTGGCCTAACTTTGAGGTGATGCTCCCGCCTTAGCAGCTGGAGTGCTGGGATTACCATCATGGGTCGCCATGCCCAGTTTAAGTAGTTCCTTTTTAAACCTCTGTGGATTGAAATGACAGCATTACTTTATGCTACATTTTCATACATTCAGGAATTTATTTCTAAGTGACTTGATTCCCTCGATTACTTGCCAATTCCATTGCAGGATCAAGCTCACTTAATTACTATGGTTTCACAGTATATCTTGATGTCTCATAAAGTCACTTATTTCCTCCTTCATTTTTATTTTTCAAAATTGGGCTAGCTATGCATTTGCAAACGAAGTTTGAGTATCTTGACATTTTTCTTAGCATGCTGGGGCTTTGATTCTATTAACCGGTCAAGCACTTTGGTGAAAAGCTGTGTCTTCCCCCCCCCCCCCCAAACAGGGATTGAACTCAGGCCCTTACGCTTGTCAGGGAAGCGCTTATTCTACTGAGCCATCTCCCGGCCCCTGTGTCCTTAGATATAGTACTGATTGTTGCTGGATGTCGTGGCGCGCACCTGTAATCCCAGCACTCAGGAGACAGGAGGATCCCTGAGAGCCTGAGCTACAGAGTGACTTCAAGGTCAGGATGAACTACGTGATGATCCTATCTCAAAGCACAAAACAAAACAAAAAGCAGTTTACCACTTAGTTTGTTAAAGGGTGCACCAACCCAGTACTGGATAAATGTACTTCGATCTAGTGCAAGCACTCTGGTATCTATATTGCTGCAGAATTTTATTATTTTATGTAAACCGCATTTATTAGCAGATGATGACTGTCGGGTGTCTCTTGTGTGGATCCACCGCGGAGCTGTTTGGTTCCACCCCGAGGTGCGGCCAGCAGAGGGACAGGGGCGGCCCGGAGCTGCTCTGTGGCGCCGGCCAGCGAGGCCTCCAGAAAGGCGGGGCGGGCGGCTCTGCGGGGCGCACAGGGCTGCTCTGGCCGCGGTCCCCTCCGCGCTTCTCTTCCACTCTGCGCTCCAGAACCGACACCTTCCTGAGGAACCCCCGGAGGCCGCGGCTGCGGCTCGCAGGCCCTGAGCCCTGCCCGAGGCGCAGCTCCCTTCCCGGTCGCCCCTCTGGGGAACCGGCGGGCTGCATTCCGGGCCGGAGCCGGGCGGGTGCGCGGCCTCGCGGAAGGGAGTGAGGCTCGGGGCGGCGCGCAGTCCCCGAGGCTCCGCCAGGCGAGCAGAGCGGGAGTCACTGCGAGAACAGAAGTCACAGAGTCCGCCGACCACGAAGCGCACGCCCCCGCAACGAGGGCGGCCGCTGCCCTGCGGCTCCGGCCCTGCAAGCTGGCGGGGAAGTCGCGCGCCCGCCGCGGGCAGAGGGGCGTGGCTCGGGCTTCGTCCCGCCCCCGGCCCGGCCCGGCTCCGCCCCTTGCCCTCCGCCGGCGCGCGGCCATGGAGGTGTCCATCCCGTCCTTTCGCTACGAGGAGAGCGACCTGGAGCGCGGATACACGGTAGGCGCCGCCGCGGCCGCCCCGGTCCCCGCCTTGCCGGCTCGGCCTGCGCCCTGCTTCTCCCGCCGCGCCCCCAAGGCGCCCCCGTCGGGCCCGAGCCTCCCCGCCGGCTCCCCTAGCGCAGGCTGCATCGCTGGCCGCTGGAGCAGGCGCGCGGGCCGGTGTGGCGCTCCCGGTCGGATCTGGCCCGGTCCGGTCCCCTCCTCGGCTCCCAGCCCCGGGCGGACAGGCACGGCCCCCGCCTGTGGGTCCGCGGGTCCGGGTCAGGTCACTGAGCCCGGTCCCGCGGGCGCCCTCCTCCCCTCACCTGCTGCAAGCCGAGGCTCCTCTCCTCCCACTCAGGACCCGTGCTCACTCCTCCCGCGTCACGCGCGGCCGGGCCTCCCTGGAAACCTGTGCTGCGAGCCCGGGCCTGCCGCGTGCCCTCCGGACCCCTGCAGGGCGTTCGCCGGCCGGTTCTTGACCTGGCTGCAGTCGGGACGCCTTGCCACTTCTGGCCCCGAGACTTAGCAGTAGGGGCATTGTTCTGTGTACGCGTTTCAGGCAGGCTCGCGTGGACACAAGCGTCTGGGGCTGGCGACTGCAGAGAGCCTGCAAAGCTGTTTTGACATCATTCACTTGCTGGGTACCAGTGCACTGATTGGTGTGTTGTAACTCCTCTCCCCTCTTCAAATATCCGCGTTTGGTGACAGTCTTTATAAGCCATTGTGTTTTCACAGCGAACACTCAATCACTCTCACAGAGGAAGACTTGGAATCTAAAGCAGTGACTGGGGAAAATCATCCGTTGTAGTGGGTTTCCAGAATTACTTGTTTGGAGTGTCCCAAACCTAAAGAGGTTTCCGTGGAGAGGAAGCCGCTGTGAGGGCCCCATCAGCTGTACTGTACATGGTCCTGGCATGTTAACATTGGTTAAATATCCTGTTATTTTCTTTAAGAAAAAATTGAACCCTATTGAACCCATTGGAAGCTGTTTCCTTGGAGCTTTAGCTGAGACTAAAACCTGCTGCCTTTCATTCTCCCAAGTGTCTCTGCCTTTCCACCAGTGCCTCAGCAAGGCCCGCACTTTTCTGGGCATTCATTTAGGATTTAAAGATTAGGAGATGATGTTTAAGACCTTGGTCTTCAGGGAAAAGTTGACGCTGGATTCAGGGGTCCAAGCTAAAAGTTAATTACCTGCAAAAGTAAACATTTTTAATTAGATAGAATTCAGGTTCATTGCCCCTTTATTCTTCTTTCCTTAGTGCATCAGTATTTTCCCCCTTAAAGTTTTCAGCTACATTTCTGTTTATTACTTAGTGATCATGTTTGTGTTTTAAATTTTGAAAATGTTACAGTAGATGCTAACAAATTTAGTGATAATTTCAAAGTAGAAATGATATCCAGGCATAGTGGTGCACACCTGTAATCCAGGCTCAGGAGGCTGAGGCAGGAAGATCACTGTGAATGTGAAGCTATGAAGTGGGCTATGAAGTGAGTTCAAGGCCAGCCTGCACAACCCAGTGGGAACCTGTCTCAGAAAGAGCAAAAAAGAGTAGAAGTGATGGTTCTTCCTCCTTGCTGGTGATTCTATACTCCCAGAGAAAAATGAACACTTGTGTGCCAGACTATAGAGTGTGATTTAAACAGATTTGGAAGGACTCTTTTGGGTAAACTTTGTACACGATTGCTTATATAATTCATGTGCTCTTTAAAAATTTACTTAAGGGGCTGACAAGACCAGGTGTGGTGGTATACGCCTGTAATCCCAGTGCTGGGGAGGCTGAAAACAGGAGGATCACTATGAGTCCTAGCTGTGTAGTAAGACCCTGTACCAAGTACATAATGAATAAATAAATATAATTTAAAAAATAAAAATTATTTTAGGGCTAAGGATATAGCTCAGTAGCAAAGTACCTGTCTGACGAGCACAAGGTTGTGAGTTCAATTCTTGTACCCTCCAAAAAAATTACTTTAAAAATTATAAGTCATTAAAATTGAAAGCCAAACTTATCTTTTGAGGTAATTTTTTTTTCCTTTGTGAGTTTGTGAAGCAGCTCATAGGTACTTTTTTCAGTAACTGCTTTTATAACTGTACAGCTATGATTCATTCAACAAATATTAACTGAATGCTTGCCATGTGACTATTGTAGAGTGATGAACTTTATTTTGCTTAAAAACTAAGAAGTATAAGCTCAGTTTCTTATATAGGAAACTAGTAAAATCCTGTAACAAGTTCAGTGACAGTCCTGTGCTTCTGGAGATAGACATGTTCTTAGAGAAGTTTTTCTCTGTGCTATGAAAACATACTGTTTTCTTTTCAAAGAATATATCGCCAAATTTTACTATAACTGTTACCACATAAGTTACGAACTTCCTCGCTGACAGGGTGCTTTCCTTGATCGCAGTGTGCCACAGTTTGTTTAGCTGGGTGTCTATTAATGGCCATTAATACTTGATAATTTCTAGCAACTATAGCTAATGTTGAAGTAAGACATCCTTGCACAGGCATTTTGATAGCCACTACTAGGATTTCTTTAAAACATTAGCTAAAAGTGTCACGTGCAGACCTTTTAGTTTTTGTAGGAGTGTGGTGGTGCACAGTGGTAATCCTGGCCAGTGGGGGCTGGAGGTAGGAAGATTGCAAGTCAGAACCCAGCCTTGGGCAATGTGGTGACTCAGTGAGACCCTGTTTAAAAAAGAAGAAGAGCTGGAAATACAGTGCAGTGAGAAGGCTCTGATTTTAATCCCCAGTATTGGGGAAAAAAGTTTCCACAGATATTGTTCAATTATTATTCAAAAAGTGCTTGCAAATTTGTGCTCAGTGTGTACAATAATTTACCTTTAAAATGTGATTTTTAGCCCTTTAAACATTTAAACATTTCCTGTGGGCCTGCTCTGTGTTGGGTAGGGAATTCCAAAAGGGAAAAGGTTCTCAGCCAGTCTGAGTGACTTGGAGACTACAGGGGAAGGGCCTGGAAAATCTGCTGAGCCCTGTGTCTGGGTTGGTCCTGCCCAGCTGAGGCCAGTGCTGGGTAGGGCCAGTGCTTTAGAATGCTGACTTTGATTAGTGTTCTGCTAAGATCATGATTTTTAGAAAGAGGAAATGCAGAGCAAAAATATCACTTTTGAGCAAAAGTATTTTAAACTCCTAACTATGCCAAAATAAAATAAAATAGCAACTTCAGAATCAGTTTGGTTTATAAACAAGTAGGACAAAATCTGTAGTAAAGCTTAAATGAACTCAAATGTCGCCCCTGGGGAGGGCATTCTACCTCATCCCCTCTATGGGGTTGCCTGGTTACCTCATGTTTCACTATGGACTAAGACCTCCAGAGGCTGGAGAGGTGCTGTCTCTACCACTGCCTGGGAACCGGCCGTCATATAGTAGTGACTTAGACACTTCCGCTAAGGACAGAATGAATAGCTGTGGTCTCTGACAGGCAGGCACTAGGATTGTGAGCAAGAAGGAGCGCAGTGCACTAGGTTAGGGCTGGGTGCAGCTGGAAATTCAAGTACTGCAGTATCTGCAGTTGTGCAAAGCGAAACCTGAAAGAAGTGAAAGGAGACTGGGTCAAGGGTGTGCAGTGAATGAGCTCAGGCCTGCAGTCAGTCACTGCAGGGTTTGAAGGAAGGAAGGAACATGCTGGTGTTTCATTTTTTGAACTTTTTTATTTGTTAGTCCTTCTGGGTTTTTTGAGACAAGATCTTACTCTATAGGCCAGGCTGGTCTCAAAGTCAAGGCAATCCTCCTGCCTCAGCCCTCCTGGGTGCTGGGATTGCAGGTGTGTGCCACCACACCTGATAGGTGTTTTGTTTATTTAGGACAACTATCTGTCATTTTGGACTACTGTGACAAAATGCCAAAACTAGGTAGTGCATAGTTCACAGATTTCTCTCTCATGGTTCTGGAGGCTGGACAGAAGGAGCCCTGAGTGCTGCAGGTTCTAAGTCTGTGGATGGTCTACTCCTGGTTTCTGGCTAGTGCCGGGTTGCTGTGCACCTACCTGGTAGGGGAGACAGGTTCTCTGGGCCAGCTTTTTTTTTTTTTTTTTCTATTTTAGGGAAGGGTCTACAGGGTGTTCAGGGTCTCCCTACTAGATCAGGCTCATAGTGATCCACCTGTTTACACCTCCTAAGAGCTGGGATTACAGGGGCATACCACCACGCCCAGTCTCAATTGCCAGCTCAGCATGCCCCGGAGGTGGGGCTGGCATGGCAGGCCCGGGGATCGAACTCCCGCGCTCTGTGCCTCCTTTCAGGCACTTTAATCCGCTGAGTTATTTGGCTGTGGGCCAGCTTTGGAAAGGTGCTGTTTCTGTTCACTAGGTCTCCTGCTCATCTCCACACTCCCTCTAGATGCTCTTGCCTCAGAGGTGAGGATTCCAGCACTCTGATCCGAGGGGGACCGAGATAGGGACACCACAGCAGTGGCCATGGGTTCTCCCTCACTGAAGAGATCATTGCAGCTAACCAGGCAGAAAAGATCAACATGAAATAAGGAATGACAGTGCCCAGTGGCTGTTGTGAGATAGAAAGTGACTCCTGGGTGGGGACAAGGTGCAAGTGACAAGAAGAGAGCAAGGTGATAGATCACTAGGAGCTGCTGGCTTTCAGTGAGAGGTGTGGTTGTGGGCCGTCAGTGCTCAGATCATGTAAGGCCTGGACCAGGAGTAAGACTCCGAGGGACTGCTGATGATCTGAGATGAAAAGGTGCAGTAAGGAGAGAGGGAGAGCTGAAGGTGAGTGCTCAGCATTGATTTGAGAAGCTTAAAAATATAATTCTTCATAGGCCACATACAAAACAAGCAGACAGGGCTGGGGAGATAACTCAGTGGGATAATTGCTTGCCTGGCAAGTGCAAGTCCTGAGTTCGATCCCTGGTACCACCAAAAAACCAAAATAAAACAAAACAAAAAATCAGGCCATCAGGCATATGTGTTCCTGGCAAGTGCAAACACTTAGGTGTACGAGTGACATCTGCACAAGGTTACCGGCCATGAGCACATGATTTGGAAAGAAGAGGTCATATAAAGAGAAACATATAAATGCACATCACGAAAGGTTGGTAATGGTGTGTGCCCAGCTGTTTAACTGTAATCATCTGAAATACTAAGACAGACAACCAAAGTCTTTTGGCAGATTGATAAAAAGCCAAGATCCACCCTTGAACCTGTAGTCCATCAAAGAGCTGATGGGATCTCAAGAAATTGTTAGTTTTTAAGAATGTGGCTTAACTGTCACTAATATTCTTGGAAACCCTTCATAGACTAGTCCAAAGTGATGCTTTACCAAATTTATATTCATTCCATTCTCCATAATGCAAATAGTCCATGGCAGCAAATCCACAGATGTTCCAGAATTCTGCTTTTTACTTCCCTTACACACACACACACACACACACACACACACACACACACACACTTTCTGTGGGCATTGTAATTTTGGAGATTTCGTCTTTCCACACTTAGGACTTTTTTTTTTTGAGGCAGGGTCAGACTGGACTTGAGCTCACTGTGTACCCCTAGCTGGCCTTGAACTCACAGCAGTCCACTTGCCTTAGCCTCCTGAGTGCTGGAATGGCAAGCACGCAGTATTGTACCTGGCTTAGTTGTTTTTTTTAACATAAGACTAATATAAATACTGCCTTGGAATTTAACAGTGATTTAAATTAGTGATTTTTCATTATTACTGCCATTTTATAATTTCAAGAATGAGACTAAGAGTTTGAATGGCAGTCTGACCCCAAGGCGAGCCCTCCTTTCAGCTTGGTTTCATCCTTCTAGTCATAAAACAGTGACAAAAGTTGTCAACATTTTGTTTTTTATATGCTGTAGCATCCACAGGAACAGAGGGTGTTTCCTGTTAGTTTGAGCATTGTTTTCCCACAAGAGCTGAGCAGATAAAACCCTCTTCACAGCTTATTATGAGTCCTGATCCCCAGTGATCCCTTTTTGCAGGGAATTCTGGATACCAGTTGGTTGAGGTTGGGGTTGGTCAGGAGGATGAGCCTGGCACGGGTCAGCACCCACCCAGTGCCGTGGGTGCCAAGAGAAGCCTAGTTCCACTGCAGAACTGCGTGTGATGCCAGAGGCCTTTGGGAAGCAAGTACCAGGCTGCTTCAGGCCTCGCTCAGTGGGCACACACTCAGTGCTCATTGCATGATTGAATCAGCCATGTGCGTTAGTAAGTACTTTGCCTTGAGGACAAAAAGCACAGTTTGAAAAGCCCCTCATGATCATTATTAAACTTAGGGTGATTGCATCTAAGTCAAAATAGGGCTGGGGGCTGGCCAGATAGCTCATTGGATTAAAACGCCTATTTAGGCAAATGCAGGGGTCAGAGGTTTGATGCCAGCCTGCTGTGCTGGCCCTGCCCCTGGGGTGCGCTGAGACAGCGATTGAGACTGGCATGGTGGCCCATGTCTGTAATCCCAGCACTTGGGAGGCTTTAAAAAGGAGTCCTATCTATGCAGTGAAACCCTGAACACCCTGTAGACCTTGTACTAAACACATTAAAAAAAAAGAAATCAGGGCTGGGATTGTGGGTGGGTCATAGAGAATTTAGTGTGCGAGAGGCAAAAAATAGTGGGATAAATAAATGACGGAAGTAATACAAATCAAAATAAGTACAAGAGAATTTAATTTTGAAAAGGTGGTGCTGAAATTTTGGGGACACAAGTCAATTTATTTTCACTGTTCTGGACATACCTCTTAATTATTTTTAGTTCTGTTTCTTTTTCAACACATTTATAATTTTGAAATAACTTTAGATTTACAGAAAGTGTTGGAAAATTAGTGTAGAGCCCATTTATGCACTCACCTCATAATCCCAGTCCTTAGCACACTGCGTCACTGTGCCTTCTGTCGGAATGTGAGAACTAACAGGATTGTGTTACAATTAACTAAGCTGTAGATTTGCTTAAATTTCACCAAGTTTTTGATTAAATACCACATTTCATTTATTTTTATGTGCTTTGATCAGATACTAAATTATAACACATAATCTCAGAAATAAATCAGCAATATTTCAGGTGTTTCCTGGGAATTCTTGCTGTTTTGAAAGAACTCATGGATGTTTCACTGGTTTATGCTGAAATGTGTTCTGTGTGGTTTGGAAATGAAAGCTGTAGTCCCAGGTTTCAGGAGGCTGAGGCAGGAGGATCACTGTGAATTTACGGCCAGCCTGGGCCACATAATGAGTTCAAGGCCAGCTTGAACTGCATAGCAAGCCCTTCTCAGAAAACCCAGAAGCTCTATGTAGCTCTTCATTGTAAATAATGCAAGCAAACTCTGGGAGAAATATTTGTTATAAATTTTGTTCTTTTGCAAAAACATAGAAGTACTTAAAAAACAATAATTAAACATATGAGCTTGTATTTTTATTATAACTTTTAAACTGGGTGATCAATTACAATTCAGTTTGCTACTCTTATTTACCACAGAGGCTTTTTCCTTCTTGATCATGAAAGGCTGATGTATTTACATACATATCTAGAATATAGAGAGCTTGTTGACATACCATTCCCACCTAAGTCCTCAGGACAGAGAAGCTTTCAGGTTCAGGCCTTGTATTCTCATACTAGTTTTCCAGTTCTTGCTCAGATTTTTGATAGAATTCCTGTTATTTTTCTTTGTGTTTTGTCCTTTTTTTTTTTTTTTTTTTTTTGAGACATGTCTACTGTGTAGTCCAGGCTAGCCTTGAACTCACTATGTAGCCAGGCTGACCTCGAATTTGTGGCAATCCTCCTGCCTCAGCCTCCTGAGTTCTAGGATTATTTTTTATTGTCTTGCTTCCTAATCTTTAAAAGTAACTGTTACAGGAAATTTCAGTGTTTACAAAAGTGGAGAGAAACAGAGCTCCTTTGCTCAGATTTCCCACTGATAAACTCACAGGGCTGGAGTTAGTGTTAGAGCGCTTGCCGCTGTGTATAATGCCCTGGTTTCAGTTCTCAGCAACACCCAAATAGAATTAGAAAACCACCCAATTGTTTTTTTGTTTTTAATTTTTTGGCGGAACTGGGGATTGAACTCAGGCCCTTGCGCTTACTAGGGAAGTGCTTATTCCACTGAGCCATCTCCCAGGCCCCACAGCCAACCAATTGTGAACTCAGCCTATTTTGTTTACTATTCTTCCCCATTACTCCTTACCCAGTCTTATTCTTTTCATTCTGAAGTCTCAGACCTATCTGTGAAGATTTTGAGATATTTATTGATACAAAAGAAAAAGATTGCCCTTTGAAAAATATAGCTACACTATTATCACAGTCAATTAGAAATGAACAACCATCAATATTACAAAAATCAATCTATTTTATATACATTTGTTATAAATTTGTGGGTATAATGTAGTTGATGTAGTCATTTGTGTTTATCATTTTTGTGCACTTTCTTTTTTTAATCTTCGTCCTTTTGCATGTTTGGCCTTTTTCAGGTAGTTGTGCTCTCGGTGCAACCGTAGGAGTCTATGATAATAAGACATTCCCAGCATATCTTTGATATTCCCATCCCAGATGTGGACTTAGCTTTTTCTCCAGAGATCCTGGCTTGGTTGTACTGAAAATGGTATTTTGAAACCCTAATATGGCACAAGGCGTATGTATCCCGAGTGCGTGAAGGTTTCTTTGTCTCTTCAGGACAACAGGAATTTTTCCTTAATTTCTTCATTGTCAGCTGTCTTTTTTCACTCCACAGAAAATCTTAGTTCTTCAGTTGCTGAGACCAACAAAATATCACACACCTAACTGCTTTATCTCTCATTATGGCCATAAATGTGTCTTAGTTAGAATGCCACTACTAGCATCAACAATATGATAATGCGGTACAGCTTAAAATTATTTCTTTAAAACAAGTTCTCTTTTGTTCTCACATCTATCCCAGCCTGATTCTTTTCTGTTTATAACACCAGATGACATCCCACCCTCATTTAAAGTGCTGAATCAATTACATTACATGGTTTACCCACTGAAATCCTGCTCTTATTTATGTCCTCCATACCCCTGTTCTCTTATTGATTCTCATTTTAAAAATATTATAATAATGAGGCTGTCACCACTACTTTGCTTATAATAAGGAATTTCTTTCTTCTGTTTATAGAAGGACTCACAACTACCAGATTTATGGACTCAAAAGATTGAATGTAAAAATAACCACTATTGTTTCCTAGGTAAAAAAAGAACTTTTTTTTTTCCAATTAAAAAACATATCAGGGGCTGGGGAGCTAGCTCAGTTGAATAAATGTTTGCCTGGCAAGCACAAGGCCCTGAGTTCAGTCCCCAGTTCCGCAAAACAACAACAACAACAACATATCAACAAACACTGATACACTTGTGCTCCCGCTCCTTTTCTTGTTTTTTTTTTTTCTTTTCAAAGTTTTATTGATAAACATATAGCAATGAGACAGTTTCAAATCAAATCGAAAGTACAGTTTCAACAAATAATACAC
>NW_004524616.1:15910678-15913959 GCF_000260255.1 Octodon degus | reverse complement strand
GAATGTTTATAATCCCAGTACTCAGGAGGCTGAAGCAGGAGAATCACAGTAACTTCAAGGCCAGCCTGGGTTACATAGTGATTTCAGGACCAGCCTGAACTGTATAGTGAGACCCTATCTCAAAAATAAAATAAATTGTGACAGGTAATACATATAATTCCATACCCCTTGTATCATTTTGTCCATTAACAGTTCACATTAGGGTGGTACACATTGATTATAATTGAGGAACTCATATTGATATATTCTTTTAATAAACTAAATTTTGTACTTTATTCAGATGTCCTTAGTTTTTGCCTAATGTGCTTTTCCTGTGGTAGGATCCTTTCCAGGATACATATATATCTACAATATCTTTCTATTCCTCTTGCTTGTGACAGTTCCTTAGACTTTCTATTTTTTTCCTGATGTACCGCATGCCATTTTCATTTGGGTGATGCTCCCTTATTGATTGCTACAGCATGGTGTGGTCGCACCATCTCTCAGTACATGTTCCCACTGGACAGCTTGCTCGGGAGCATCCCTGATCCATGTCCCACCTCTCCCTCTCTCATGGGAACTGCCTGCCTTCTTCCCCTAGGCTGCTGCTAGTGTTCTCCTTGAGCTCCCCTGTTCTCAACTTTGGAATTGCTTTTAGCCTTCTGGAATATATCCCCTGTATCCTAAGTCTTGTGCCTATCTCTTTCTTGGTTTATTTTCTGTGTTGGGAAAGTATATTCTTTAGCAGCTTCTTTAAACAAGCACGTGTGGTGGAAAGCAGGAAATGCCTGGAGCTACATTGCTCTAGTGCAGACTAGTTACCTTATCATGCCTGAAGGTTCCCTGACTTTCCCCTGAGTTATTTACTAGTCTATATCCCATGCTTTCTTCTCTCTTGACTTGTTCCCTCATCTTGGTGGGCAGAGCAGATTTCTAAGAAAGGACGCATAGGAATTATTTTTTTCTTTTCTCCTCTTGGATTACAAATATATTTTTGAGACTTACTCATTCTTGATAGATCATGTGATGATACAGATGGAAATCATTTTCTCTGAGAACTTGTGTTTATGGTTTTGGTTTTGGTTTTGGTACTGTGAATCTAACTCAGGGCCTCATGCTTGACAGGTAGGTGCTGTGCCACTGAGCTACATCCCGGGCTTCTCTCTGAGAACTAGGGAGACATTGTCCTATTGTCTTCTAGTTACCAATGTTGCTATTAAGATTTCCAAAACCATCCTGATTTTTGTCTGGCATTTTATGTGCGTGGCGTTCCTCTTTGGTGGCATGGGTTCCACTTTAACCCATGGTGTCCTGAAGCATCTTAGGAGTTTGTTAAACGATACTGCGTCTGCTTTAATTTTATGTGGCACCTTTCAGTCTAGAAACATGACATTCAGTTCTGGAAATTTTCTCCATTTATATTACTTAGGATTTCTTTTGTATTATCTGTCTTTTGTTTCTGAAATTTTCATTTTAATACTGAATGTTCTGGACTTATTCTTCCTATTTTTTATGCATGTCACTTTGTTGTACTTTTGTTGTGTTGTTTTTTCCTATTTTCTAATTTTTTTTTTTTTTTTTTTTTTTTATATACTGGGCCTGTAATGCCAGCACTTGGGAAGCAGAGGCAGGAGAACTGCCGTGAGTTCAAGGCCAGCCTGGACTATATAGCAAGACTCTGGCTCAAAAAAACTCCAGTAAATAAAATAGTACTTGGGATTAAATCCAGCCAGGGCCTTGTGTTTGATAGTGTAGCGCCCTAACATTGTGGTACATTGAACACCCCTTTTCTATTTTGAGACAAGATCTTGCTAAATTGCCAACGATGGCCTCAGATTTCCCAGTCTTCTTACCTCGATCTTTTTTTTTTTTTTTTTAAACTTTTGAGCTTTTTTCCATGTAGATGATTCTTCAGGTTTTTGTATGTGGAGGTGTTTCCTTATGGTTAGAAATGAGAGTCCAAAACTGACTAGAAGAATACTTCTCGTTTCAGGTAAAGGTATAGCCACCAGCTTTGGTAGGAAGGACTCCAGCATTTGTCACTGAGTGTGGCCTCTCTCTAGAGGCCCTGTCTATTTTGGTCAGCGTGGCCCTGTGCTCATCTGGGCTGGTCAGTTTTCAGTGCCAAGACTGTTGCCCTCTCCAGAGGAAGCAGCCTTCTGCATTCTTAAGAACAGAGGAGGCAGCAAGGGACCTTTCTGATGCTCAGCTTTCACTCAGTCCTTATTTAACAACCTCCTGCCTATTCTAGGATTACCCGTTAATCCCCGTTGTGAAGCCTTTCAAGGTTTTTCAAATTGTCTATTCATTCTATGTCTACTTAAAAAAATATGTGGTTTTGTAAACAACGTAATATTTTTATAATAGTCATAATATTTTTCTCAGGTTATTGAATCATTTTTAAGCTTTATGGTCTTTGGTTTACATCACTTTTAAAATCTTAGTCTAAAACAGAGGGGCCAGGGAGATAGCTCAGTAGAATAAATGCTTGCCTGGCAAGCACAAGGGCCTGAGTTCAATTCCTGGTTCCACCAAAAAAAAAAAAAAAAAAAGAAAAAAAAAAGTCTAAAATGTAATAATTCTTAATGTTTTTGCAGATCAGATGAGCATTCAGCTTCCCACTGCCAGTGTAATACTTGGTTTTCTCAAGTTTTTTCTTATACATTGGCTTCTTAATTTACAGATATCTTGTTATCTCTCTTCTATCTTTCCTATCTTTAAAGAGTAAGTTTAAAAGAAAAGAAAAAAAAATCCTGTTGTTTTAAAACTACTTATGTGTTGCTATCCTAAACCAGAAGTTTCTTTATTAGTCTTTCTAACCACAATGTGGAACAGATCTGTCAATGTATTTTTATCCAAACACAGAATTTGCTTCCAAACAATGCAGTTTCTTGCACATACTTTCCTTCTCTATCCATATCACAATTAACTGGACAGGGAGGGCATAAGCCACTTTGAAAGTGGATCCTAAAGCCCTGAAATCTTTGGATAAACACAATTATAGCAGATCTCTTGTTGTCAACCTCAGCTGTTCTCAGAACACTGGCCCAGCGGGGCTTGTGGGTTAGCTCAGTTGTTTAAGCCCCTGCTAGGGAAAACCCAGTCAAGCGCAGGGGACCATGGTTTGATCCCCAGCTCCACATGCCTTACCAGACCCACCCTGAAGGCAGCCTGAGCCAGCCAAAAAAAAAAAAGGAAAAACCCTGGTCCACAGAAATTATGGGAGATAATTAGCTGTTGTAAGCAGCTAAACTTGTATAATTTGTTATGTGTGTGTGTGTGTGTGTGTGTATATATATATA
>NW_004524616.1:15897464-15907004 GCF_000260255.1 Octodon degus | reverse complement strand
TTGATAAACATATAGCAATGAGACAGTTTCAAATCAAATCGAAAGTACAGTTTCAACAAATAATACACTGCATATATTCTTCTTAGTGGTTAATTCCCGCTCCTTTTCTTAAGTAAACAGTAGGATACCACAACATGTCCTTTCCTGCTGCTTTTATGTAACAAGATGTGCTGGAGATCCACATGCAGGAGTTGTTCAAGGGGGAACTGCCACTGTTGTCCTCAGCTGTGCTGGTCTCCACTGGTTGGCGACAGTCAGTACCTTGGCACAAGTGGTTCTGTATTTTCGCTAGCATATCTTCAGATGCTTAGTAGTAGGTTACTAGGTCACGTCATTTTGCCGGATTTACCAGTTTCCTAAGGGTCAGTGCTCTTGTGCATTTCCTTACCAGTTTATGAGAGCACAGACAGCTACGCGAGGTTGCCTGCTATGTGCGCCGGCCTGCTCTTCAAGAGCATAAACCTCTGCCAGTCATAGCTCAGTGCAGATTGTTTGTAATAATGAGTGATGCTGAATATCGTTATCTGTTTGAGAACCATATACTTTTCTCTTTCTGTGAATTAGATAGCTGTAAAATTAATTTTTTTACTATTTAATTTTTTATTATTTTGGATAACCTTCATGTACTTAATATTAATTACTTAGATTTTGTAAAACTAGTATACAATAAATCCAACTAGTCACAGTAAATCCAACATTCTATTAAGAAAGAAATAGTCACTTCTTCCACTAACCACTCAAACTGAAAATAATTTCAATCTCGCACATTTGTGAGAGGTTAAAGAAAGTAGAAATCAGATAGTCTTATAAAAGTGTTTCATTTAAGTTTAAACTAGTACAAAAGGTGGATCTCTTATCCTGTAGCTGGAATATTTATTCATAACATTGGACTAGTGGGAAAAATGTATTTCAAAAGCAGATTCCTACCATGAAGAGTGGGAATATAGGATATCAATCCAACTTTCATTGAGATTCTTGAGACACTGGCCACCCTTGTCTTGTCCTGCTTTCAGTTTTTTGTCCATTTAGTATGATGTGGCTGTTGGTTTATCATAGATGGCTTTTATCAGGTTGAGATAAAGACGATCTATTCCAATTTTCCATAAGATTTTTGTCAAAAGTGTTTTCTACATCTAAAGAGATGATTATATGGTCTTTGTCCTTGGCTCTGTTAACATAGTATATTATATTAATTGATTTGCATATGTTGAACCATCATTACATCCCTTGAATGAATCCCACTTGTTTCTGGTGTATCATCTTCTTGGTGATTTGCTGCATTCTGTTTGTTGAGGATTTTTGCATCTATGTGCAGTAGGGAGATTGGCCTGTAATTCTCTTTCTTACTTGGGTCCTCCTCTGGTTTGGGTATCAGGGTAATGCTTGCTTCTAGGAATAAATTTGGGAGTATTGCTTCCCTTTTAATTTCATTAAAGAGGTTCAGAAGGAGTGGTATTAAATCCTCTAAATTCCTTGTAGAATATAGCAGTGAATTCACCAGGGCCTGAGCATTTCTTTGTTGCTAAGTTTTTAATTACATCTTCCATTTCATTGATCTATACTGGATTATATAGGATCTTTTTTTTTTTTTTTTTTTCTGGTACTGGGAATCAAACTCAAGACCTTGCACTTGCCAGGCAGATGCTCTGCCACTGAGCTACATCCCTGGCCCTATATAGGATTTTGGTTCAGCTTTGGTAATTCATATGTATCTAGAGATCTATCCTTTTCTTCTGCATTACTCATCTTACTAGAACACATGTTCTCAAAGTAGGCATAGATGATCTTCTGGATTTCTGCAGGGTTTGTGGTGATTTCAGAGAAAAGGTAAAACATAAGCAGAGCGTGACTCACAGTGAAGCTCCACACCCAGGTCGAGGTGGTGCTCAGGAATTGCAGTCACGGGTGAAGCCTGAGTGTGTTGTATCTACTCAGCGTGAGCCCATGGAATGCACCGGCACACTCACACACTGTGCTTGGTGAGAGCTCACTCTCTCAGCCGGAACCTCAGGGCTGCAGCAGACTTTTGCTGCAACCCAAAAGGCTGGCTGGGGACCTTGGAATTGTCCACTTCAGGAAAATTATATTTGCAGACAAAATATGGACATGAGTCACACGTGAGCTGCAAGGTAGGTGAAACTGTAAGATATAGAGACTTTCAGAGAGTCATATTTTCTAAAATAGTTCTTGACTGATTACTCTGTATCCTAGGGAAATGTAAAATATATAATAAAGCGATAGTGGTTCATCTATAGAAGTGAAGTCTAGTACTCAGTGCAAGAAAACAAGCAACCATAGGGGAACAAAGAGGTCTACCACTATTTGTGAATTTGTGCTTTGAAAGCAGTCAGTGAGGTTAATAGTTCCATAGTTTCATTTGGTAGCCTTTGGTATGGCTGAAGCCAAATACCATGCTTGCATTAATGCCTTTGATTTCTGAGTGTTGTGCATTGATACAGTAATCATTTATACCTGAATGGATGAATGGGGCCTCTGCTCTCTAATCTCACCTTAGTGAGATTTAAGGAAGGGAAAAGTTTAGAAGGAAGTATACTTCTTATTCCTGTGCTTTACAGGTGTATGTCCCCTAAGGCACTTCCTAGCTCCTTGTTCTAGCTCCAGGATTGCACTTGTCCTCTTTGGCTCCCTCTAGCATTCAAAGGAAAATCTTTATTTATTTTGTTCATTAGCCTACGAGGATGTGGAGGGGCATGTTTCTTGGTCAGGGCATTTATTTATCTATGTATGTATGTGTGTGTGTGTGTGTGTGACCAGTTCAGCCCACCAGGGGGCGGGCCGGCTGGCATGTGGTGCTGGGGGATCGAACCGCGGTCCCTGTGCTCTGCTAAGCTTGTTCTAAGTAGGTGCTTTAGACCACTGAGCCATCTCACCAGCCCCTCAGGGCATTATTAATAGTGGATGTTCATCATAAATTTCTAACAATTTCTAAGACTGGAGGACAAATTTCAACAACTGAATTATCTGTCAAATAGAAGAACATCACCTCTAGTAACTAAAGTTAATTTTGGTTTCACTTACGAGGCATCTTTTTTACCATTTCCGTTTTCTGGTCTCATAAGTAAATGCAAGTAATGATTTAAGAAAACTGAGAGAATTTTTACTATTCCTTCCTTCCTTCCTTCCTTCCTTCCTTCCTTCCTTCCTTCCTTCCTTCTTTCCTTCCTTCCTTCCTTCCTTTGTTTCTTGAGACAAGGTTTCAGTCTATAGTTCAGATTGATCTTGAAATCCATGTGTGGCCCAGGCTGGCCTCAAACTCTCAGCAGTCCTCCTGCCTCCTCCTCCTGAGCACTGGATTTGTCACCACAAATGGCTTCTTACTACAACTTTAGAAGGAGCAGATAACCATCCATAAAGCCAAAATCTCTCATAGAGCCTGTGTGATTTGCTGACAAAACTTCGGTTATTGCCTTCCCTGCTGGCCCAGGCCCCCAGGGCTTGCTGAGCCGGCAATTGAGACTGCACGTGGTGGCGGGCACCCATAATCCCAGCTCTTGAGAGGTTGTAAACAGGCGGATCACTACGAGTCCGATCTAGTAGTGAGACCCTGACTACCCTGTAGATCCTTCCCTAAAAATACAAAAAAACCCAAAAAACAAACAAACAAACCCAAAACAAAAAACTTTGGTTACTAGCTTGGCTATATTTGAAATGTAACCTTCTGTTTTCTGTTGTGCTTCCTCCTCTCTCCCTCGCTGCTTGCTTCCTTGTCTTGCCCTGAAGATTGAGCCTGCGCCTTCACCCTGAGCTGTGTCCCCAGCCCCTCAGCCTCCTTCTCTTTTTCTGTTTTTGGAGACAGGGTCTTCCTATGCAGTCCAGGCTGGGCCTGAGCTCACTGTAGCCCAGACTGACCCTACATTTGCAGTGATCCTCCTGCTTCAGCCTCCTGGGTAATGGGGTTATAGGCATGCACCATCATGCTGGGCTTTTTGTTTTTTGAGAAGGGATCTTAAACTTATGATTTTTCAAAGAGCTGGGACTACAGCTGCACAGCATTGCTCCTGATTCTCATTTTCCCACTTCCCCCTCCTTCTCCTCCTTCCTTTCTGTCTCTGTCTCTGTCTCTGTCTCTGTCTGTCTCTGTCTCTGTCTCTCTGTCTCTCTTTCATTTCTGTCATTTGTCTTTTTTCTCTCTCCCTGTGTCTGTCTCCATCCCAACTCACCTATGCCGTTCTCATACTGAGGTTGAATCAAGAGCCTTTGCACTGAGCTACAGCCCCAGTCCTTTTATTATTATTTTACTGTTCTGAGATGAGGTCTGGCTAGATCCATAAATTGCCCAGGTTGGGCTTAATCTTGAAATATTCTTGCCCCAGCCTCCCAAAACACTGGGATTACAAGAATATTCCAGCATGCCATACTCATTACCAAATTCTTCATCACTTGTCCAGTCATGTTTTTTCTGAGTTTGTGACCAGCCATGGAAACTATTGGGCAGAACTGATATATAATCCCATGTCTGGTCCCTTCCCTTTCCATGTGAAGTACACAACTAGGTACAGTGCCTGAAGTTCTGTGCACTGAGAACATTTTGCTCCTCTGTAGTCCTGTGTAGCTTTCCCATGAAGGTCTGAGTGCTCTCCACTTTGGGTGGTGCCTCCGTGTGTGCAGAACTGTCTGTATACAGCTTGGTCCTCTGGGAGGGCCCTGTGAAGCTGGGGGGAGAAGCTGGTGTAGGAGGAGGAGGAATTTGGGCACTTGGCCTTCTTCTTCCTGTAACCTGTGCTTTGGAGCTTCCTGGGCTGATTTCATTCATACCACACTGCATTTGGTGATGGGATGCTGCCCACTGCATGCTCAGGGCTTGGGTAGCGCCCTGCCACAGGGCAGCTGAGGGCAGGTGGTTGGTCAGCACTCGGTCTCCAAGCCTGGAAGTATAGCTGTCTGTGCAGTCCTGTGGCTTGTACAAAGCGCTGTGCGTGCCTCTGGGATCTGTTTCAGGACCCTCCCTGGTTCTGGACCCCACTTGGAGCGGCAGCAGTTCTAGTCCCTGGGTGCCTCCCTCAAAGTAATACCTGAGGGAGAATATGTTGTGCTGAACCATGGAGAGGCTCATGCATGTTAAGGAGAGCTGCCTGCCTCAGTCTACAGCTTTGTTGTTGTTTTGTCTTTTTTTGCATTAACTTTTATTGAAAAGCAATTATTACATATCATATTAAAAATTATAGATAAATACTGAAATGTGAAAGATATAAGACATAGAGTGATTTTCAGAGAAATATTTCTGAAGTGAATACATAGCATGAGATTAATAATAGATTGCACATTGTAAATGAATTATTTACAAATGAATATAACAATAAAAATTGTCCAAAATAAAAATGAAGAATTTACAGATCAGTCATATCATAGTTCACTCTGTGTCAAGATCAAGAAACTTATATTCATATAATTAGAATTCTCAAAGTAGAAAGAGGTAGGCAATAAATATTTAAAGATTTAAAATTTCTGAATTTAGTTAAACTTATAACACCACATTTCCAAGGAAAATGAACCTTTTGCACAAGAAATTTGAATAAAATTATACCCAGATACACAAAAATGAAATTGTCCAAAACTTATTATAAAGAAAAAAATCACTAAAGCATATACATAAAAAATTAGTTATGGAAGAACAAAATTAAATAGCATCTCATTTCACAATAGAAAGAGAGAGAGAAAAAAAAGAGCAAGTATGTAAGAAATTAGAATAGTTAAAGGACTGAAAGAAAGGAAAAAAACCCAGATCTGTCCTCTTTGAATTTTATACTTAGCAAACATACCTTTGAAAACTAAAAGTAAAATATTTACCAGTTATACAAACTCGAAGTATTCTAATACCTCCAGATGTAGCATATAGGAAATAACAAAGAGCATATTTCAGAAGGCAAGAGAAGTTGCTTTATGCTCCTGGATGGAGAATAAAGAGCTCTCAAAATGATAGTTATGCAGGACTATGTAAAATATATTAGATGAACCCATTTAAAAGGTCATTAAAGATTTCTATGAAACAGTATCAATCTTATGTCGAGTTATATACATACCTTTTTCATATGTATATGTGTGTGTCTGTGTGTATAAAAGATAGGGAAGAAGTAATATAAAGTCAATGGAAAATGGAAATATACTTTTTAAAGTTTCTAATACTAGGAGAAAATATACCATGTCTTTTAAATAGATTGTAAGTCAAATATACAGTATAAATCTTAAAACAAAAATTAAGATTAAGCAATATTCAGAAAATTACTGATTAATTAAAAATTAAATGTTTCAAACAATTGAACTAAGAAAAAGTTTTCATGATAGTAAAGAAGTACTAAGATTAAAACTTAAGATAGATACTGAAAAAAAAAAAGATAGATACTGGAATAACAAATAAATGACCAGCACTTCTAACAGTTTGGGGATAGGATATCACATAAAGTTCTAGTGTGCTGTGGACATGGATAATGTCCATAACACTTACTGGTGGCCAGGTGTTACTTGTGGGACTGAGCTACTGCTATTTCCTTGATATCCACCCTATAGACCCAGACAGAATCATGACTCATAGGTTGCAGGAGAAGTCCATTTGTTGAGTATGCTGATGGAAATATCTTGCTGCTATATACAAAAGAATAACTGAAAGACTGTTTTTGTATACCTCTTATCTCCTGTGTTTGTTTGCCCTATTTGGTGGGTCTTTCTATTCTCATTCATGGGGCTGTGATCGTTTTGCTCCCTCTCTAGAACATCATTTAGTAGTCTGTGTAGGCTTGGCTTTGTCATCATGAAATTCTTTAGTTGTTCTTTGTCATAGAAGTATTTCACTTCTCCATTATACTTGAAAGAGAGTTTTGCAGGGTATATCGGTCTGGGTTGGAATTTGTTTTCTTGCAAGACTTGAAGTACTTTGCTCCATGCTCTTCTTTTTTTTTTTTTTTTTTTTTTTTTTTTTTTTTGCGGAACCGGGGATTGAACTCAGACCGTTGCACTTGCCAGGGAAGCGCTTATTCCACTGAGCCATCTCCCCGGCCCCTCCATGCTCTTCTTGACTGATGGTTTGTGTAGAGAAATCTGCCATTATTCTGATGGGTTTTCCTTTAAACATGATTTGTTTCTTTTCTTTAGCAGCTTTTAGCATACTGTTCCTGTGCTGAATTTCTGGGATCTTGATTATTATGTGTCTGGGTGTGGTTTTAATTGGGTTGATGTTATTTGGAGTTTTATATGCTCTGATTACCTGAATGTCAGATAGTTTCCCCATATTTGGGAAGTTTTCTGCTATTACTTCCATCCGTATTCTTTTTATATCATTTGTGATGACTCCTTCCTTCTCATTGATGCCTATTAGTCTCATGTTGTTCATCTTTGCACTGTCTTGCAGATATTGAATTATTTTTTCCTGCATCCTAGTTGTTTTTAAGAGATCTTTTCTTTTTCACTAGCTGCAGTGGTGTCTTTAAGGTCTGAAAGTCTATTCTCACTTTCATTGAAACAGTTTTGCCAGCTTGTGATTGAGGTTTTAATTTCCTGTATATCGCTTTGGATCTGCTTCACACATTCTATTTCTTTCCTATATTGCTTATTCAAGGATCCCATCATCTTTATATTCTGCTCTATTCTTTTATCAGTGTCTTCTTTAGAAGCACTTAGTACTCCTTTCATTATAGTTATCATTTCTTTTTGTTTTACTTGAGAAATTATTTCTGATCTGATTTCCTCTATACCTTTCTGCAGTTGTTTGTTTACTTCACACACTATTATTTCAGAGATTTCAGGTGTGTGATTTCCAATTTCTTCTATGTTAGTGTCTTCTGCATTTATTCTGGGTGGGCTCAGGGCCTGAGACTGCATTTTGTTTCTTCTCTGTCATTTTCTACAGCACTGTCTTCTGACCTTTTGTGTGGAGCTTAGATAGTTATTACCTTAGCACCAGGACCAGATCTACCAAGTTCAAATTCGTCCAAGTGGGTGTGGCTGGCGTTTGGCTGCTGTGTTCCACTTCTTCCTGTTGCAGCCCTTGGAGTTGAACCCTCTGTGCCACTCTGGCAAGATGTTCTATTCCTTAATCAGCTGTGTGGGTCTTGCCTCTAGTCTCTTTGCAGGGAGCTCTGCTGCAGTTTCTATGCTGGCCCTGGGCTCCTGGTCGAATGAAGATCCGGTGGGCACTAGGTTGTCTCACTCACACGTGTTTTGTCTTTTTGAGACAGTCTCTCTACAGTGCAAGCTGGTTGAGCACACTTTGTAGCCCAGGCTTGTCTTGAATTCTCCATAATCCTGCTTCAGCCTCCCAAGTGCTGGGATCACAGGTGTGTACCACCATGCCCAACCATATCAGTCTGCAGAGTTAGATGCCAATCTCACCCAATTCTGCCCTCACAGAATGTGCAGTGTCTGATCAAAGCCCTGGCATGCTTCAGCCCAGTCATACAGAAAATTAACCAATGTGCCCACTTCTAAAAGAGAATTACACTCTTCACTCAAAAGTAAGCACTAATATTTTTCTGCCTTTTTTATTCAGGTGAATATAAAGAGAAAAAAGATTTTTATATTTTATTATGGGATATTATTTTAAATTATGTTTCATCTTTCCTGCATTGGGAACATTTTTTTCCTCAGATACAAACTTAGGGAATATTTCGCTCAGTTTTTACAATGTGATTGTAGTGCAGAGTATTTTTCCTGTTTATTGCTGGGGGCAGTTAGAATCCATTGTCAGTACGGATTGAAAATTGCAGCTTCCAAACTATGGAGCCTGTTCTAATAAAGGCAACAGTTGTTCGTAATCTGGTGGTAAATGACCTTTAAAGGTAACCGTTTGTGGAAGCTGTCCTCAGGGAACAATTTAACTTCTAAATGACAGGAGTACTTGTTATCATTTAAATATGCTTCCTTTTGTCAATAACAGAATAACAAATACTGGTTAGATTTCTGGTGTTGATTCAGATACCAGGAAACATGCTGAATAAATTAGTGTACATTTGATTTATATTGACCAAAATTTTTTACATTGCTGTGTTACAGGTCAAGGTGACATGCATTTAAATTCATCGCAGAGCAGAGGTCGAGCTTGAGTGACATGAATGCTTACACGGTTTTTAATTAACTTTAAAATATTATCTTAAATTCCTTCTCAAGTACCAATTTTTAGGAACAGGACTGAAATTAACTTAAGACGTAGTAGTGACCTTATTTTAAAAGTTAATAATCTTGCTCTTTCCCGTAAAAGTTAGTGGAGTATATTACTACTTTCTATATCTCATAATGTACATGGAACTCAGACCTGCTTTGTCCTTCAGACTTCAGGCACATTGTAGCTTTCCTGCTTATGGTTCTATAGAAATAATATGAATTGGCACTAGAAAAGGCAAATGGACAAAGTCTTACCTCCTAGAGGGAGTACTTTATCAAGCAAATGTTTTCTTGGTGCTGTGAGCCTTTTCATCCCAGCTGTCCTGTGTCCTGGGAAGGATGACTATTTGTAGGGTGAGGCTGGCAGCCCCTCAATTGCAGTCCAAAGTGGTGCATATTTTATTTTTATTTTTATTTTTTTAATAGATT
>NW_004524616.1:15887407-15896649 GCF_000260255.1 Octodon degus | reverse complement strand
AAATTGTAAGTCAAAGATATAGTATAAATCTTAGAACAAAAATTAAGATTAAGCAATATTCAGAAAATTAAATATTGTTTAATTAAAAATTAGGTGATTCAAAACAATTGAACTAAGAAAAAGTTTTCATGATAGCAAAGAAGTACTAAGAGTAAAACATAAGATAAATATTGGGATGGCAAATAAATGACCAGCACTCCTAACAGTTTGAGAATAGGATATTGCACAAAGTTCTAGTGTGTTGTGGACATGCATAATGACCGTGACAGTTACTGATGGCCAGGCGTCACTTATGGGACTGAGCTACAGCTATTTGTTTGAAATCCACCCTGTAGACCCAGATGAAATCATGACCCATAGGGTGGAATAGAAGTCCATTTGTAGAGTGTGCTGATGGAAATATTTTGCTGCTGAACACAAAAGAATAACTGAACGACTACTATTGTATACCTCTTCTTCTCCTGTGTTTGTTTGCCGTATTTGGTGGGTTCTTTTCATTCTCATCCATGGGGCTGTGATCGTTTTGTTCCCTCTCTAGATCATCATTTAGTAGTGTGTGTAGGCTTGGCTTTGTCATCATGAAATTCTTTAGTTGTTCTTTGTCATGGAAGTATTTCACTTCTCCATTATACTTGAAAGAGAGTTTTGCAGGGTATATCGGTCTGGGTTGGAATTTGTTTTCTTGCAAGACTTGAAGTACTTTGCTCCATGCTCTTCTTGACTTGATGGTTTGTGAAGAGAAATCTGCTGTTATTCTGATGGGTTTTCTTTTAAATTTGATCTGTTTCTTTTCTTTAGAGGCTTTTAGTATACTGTTCCTGTGCTGAATTTCTGGGATCTTGATTATTATATGTCTGGATATGGTTTTAATTGGGTTGATGTTATTTGGAGTTCTATATGCTTCGGTTACAGGAATATCAGATTGTTGCCCCATATTTGGGAAGTTTTCTGCTATTACTTCTGCCCATATTCTTTTTATATTATTTGTATTGACTTCTTCTCATTGATGCCTATTAGTCTCACATTGTTCATCTTTGCATCATCTTGTAGGTATTGAATTATTTTTTCCTGCATTCTGGTTGTTTTTAAGAGATCTTTTCTTACTTTTTCACTAGCTACAGTGGTGTCTTTAAGGTCTGAAAGTCTACTTTCACTTTCACTCAAATGGTTTTGCCCGCTTGTGATTGAGGTTTTAATTTCCTGTGTATCAATTTGAATCTGTTTCATACATTCTATTTCTTTCCTATATTGCTTATTCAGGGGTCCCATCATTTTTATATTCTGCTCTTTTTTTTTATCACTGTATTGTTTAGAAGCACTTAGTACTTCTTTGATTATAGTTGTCACTACTGTTTTTAGTTCAGAAATTATTTCTGATCTGATTTCTTCTATACCTCTCTGCAGCAGTTTACTTCACATGCTATTATTTCAGAGATTTCAGGTGTGTGATTTCCAGTTTCCTCTATAGTAGTGTCTTCTGCATTTGTACTGGGTGGACTCAGAGCCTGAGACTGTATTTTGTTCCTTCTCTTTGCCATTTTGTATACCTGTCTTCTGACCTTTGGTGTAGAGCTTAGATAGAGTTATTACCTTAGCACCAGGTCCTGTTCTACAATTTCATATTCCTCCAGGTGGGTGTTGCTTGGATCTGGCTGGGGTCTTGCCGCTGTGCTCCACTTCTTCCTGCTGCAGCCTTTGGAGATGAACCCTTTGTGTCACTCTGGCAAGATGTTCTGCTCCTGAATCAGCTGGGTGGGTCTTGCCTCTAGCCTCTTTGCCGGGAGTTCTGCTGCAGGGTTCTATGTTGGGCCTGCTCTTTGGGTCTATTCAGAATCCTGCGGCCCGGGGCAGTCTCACTCATATACCGGGCCTGCCCTCTGGGTCTGGGTCTATTCAGGATCTGCGGGTCCTGGGTCCTCTCACTCACACGCTGGCCCTGTGCTCTGAGTCTATTTGAGATCCAGTGAGCCCCAGGCAGTCTCATTCACACACTGGGCCTGTGCTCCAGGTCTATTCAGGATCTTGTGTCCCTGTGATGTCTTACTCACAGGCCGGGCCTGCGCTCTGGGTCTATTTAGGATCTGCGGCCCCGGGTCCTCTCAATAACATGCCAGGCCTGCACTCTGTGTCTATTCAGGATCCGTTGGCCAGTGTAGTCTCATATGTGGGGCCTGCGCTCTGGGTCTATTCAGGATCCGGTGGGCCTGGGTGGTCTCACTCACATGCCGGGCCTGTGCCCTGGGTCTATTCCAAAGTGGTGTATGTTTTAAGGAATCTTTAAGCAACACCTCATCAGCCTCCAAGAGCATCTTCAGGATGACTGCTGACTCTTTTGCATCTAAATATTGATTAATAAGAATCTTTTTGTTTTTACTTACACCCCAGAGATGAATGTTTGCATAATTCAAAAGTTTAGAATGGAAAGATTCCATGGTTTTATTTTTTATTTTTTATTTTTATTTTTTTTGAGGAATTGGGGATTGAACTCAGGCCCTTGCACTTGCCAGGGAAGCGCTTATTCTACTGAGCCATCTCCCCGGTCCGGTTCCATGGTTTTTATCCTTTTCAACCATAAAGATTTTTGTTGTTAACAAAAAGTGTAGGGGCTGGGGAGATGGCTCACTAGAATAAGTGCTTGCGTGGCAAGCTCAGGTTCCTGAGTTCAATCCCCGGTACCGCCAAAAAAAAAAAAAAAAAAAAAAAAAAAAAAAAAAAAAAAAAAGTGTATTTGGAATTTGGATAATATGAGTTCTGCACTTGAGGTGCACATAATTAGAAGGCAGACAGTCCCTCTACTTCAAAACTTGTCATTATGAACTTTGTAGAGGCAAACATCAGGAAGGACAGCCCTTCCTGCCCTGGCGAATACCACAGTCTGGCAGGGCAAGTGTAGGGTCAGAATGCTGTCCCTTGGGCTGCGGCTGCTTGCCAGGTCTGATGTGTCCAGAGCAGCACTAATCCCACACTGTCCAGGATGGCAGAGATGTGCTGTGTTGAAAGAGCTAGCAATAGAGAAAGGGAAGTAGAGTGAAAACTGAAAGTTGTGGGAGAATGACACATGTCCCTGGTGCTGCATATAGGCTGAGTCACTGGGTGTTGGATGACTGGAAGGATGCGGGAGTCCTGTGAGGGTGCACATGGCAAGGGTGGGGGATGTGGCTGACAAACAAAGACTTGAGTATCAGCTCCAGCTTCCCATGCCTGATTATATGGGAGGCGTTGTGGAGTCAGCAAAGGCTTATTGTCTGTGGCTGGTGCTGCTAATGGAGATGCACTGGAACCATCGCCAGGAGAGCTGGGGTGTCCAGTGCACACACTCCAGCAGTTGGTGCTCTGGTGCCTGTCCCCTGCTGCGTGTCACAGTCACTGGGAGAGTGCTACAGTCTGCTGGTGCTTGGGTCCCACTCTCAGAGCATCCGAGGATTCCAGGTTTGAATTGAGCATCAGTGTTTTGTTTTCTTCTGTGCAGGTGTCAAACCCAGGGCTTAGCACATGCTCAGCAGGTGTTTTGTCTCTGAGCAGCAGCCCAGCCCTGTGTCAGACTATTGAAACAGTCCCAGGACACATGGAGTCAGAATGTCCCGGGATGCTCTGAAGATGATTGCAGAGGTTACCTGGCTCAACACGAAGTGTGTGTGACTGAATCCAGGACCTTAGCACTGAGCTACACCCCTGTAAAACTTCTTATTTTGAGATAGGATCTCACCAAGTGTCCAACTTGTCCAGGTAGGGCTCAAACTTCCAATCCTCCTGCTTCAGTCTCAGAATGCCTGCTTCAGTCTCAGATTATAGCTGTGAACCACCATATCCAGCTGCAACACATCTTAGCAAGGTAGACTAGTTTTGGGGAAATATTTAAAGA
Organism: Octodon degus; assembly: GCF_000260255.1. Classification (NCBI taxonomy): domain Eukaryota; kingdom Metazoa; phylum Chordata; class Mammalia; order Rodentia; family Octodontidae; genus Octodon; species Octodon degus. The sequence continues at coordinate 15,892,787 of NW_004524616.1, read as the reverse complement.
TACAGATTTTTCAGATTTTGTCCCCAGAGATTCTTGTGTAATTGGAGTCCACAAGATGTCAAAGCTTTCCAGGTCATTTTGATTTGTAGCTAAACCTTCCTATTGCATAGTGGGTGGCTTATGCTGTTGTTTTTTGTTTATTTTGTTGCATTTTTTCAACACAGGGTCTCCCTTTATAGTACAGGCTGGCCTTGAACTCATTGTGTGGCCCAGCCTGGCTTCAAATTTATGATGTTTCTCCTTCCTCGTCCTCCCTAGTGATACCAGGCATGTACCACATGCCTGCCTGTTTTGAAGAAAGGCGTTCTATAGTGTTTACTTATTTAGCATGAAGGAGAATCAACAGCTTTTTTTTAAAGAGCTTTGAAGGACTAGTCACACCCAGATTCAACAAAAGCAACTGGAGACTAGCTTATATTCAAATAAACTCAAAAGCTCTGAGCTCAGCCTGTCTGGGGAACATCTAAGATTGTCATTATTAAGACCTGGAGTCAGATAACTTGGTTGCACGTTCCAGCTTGGCCAGTCATGCAGAGGGAACCTCCCAAGTGACCTCATGGCGAGAGAATGTGTGGCTGAGCTTTCTCAGAATGAGATCAAACAGAAGTCCTAGGCTCAAAGTGAGAATTGCCCTATAGGGGACTATTGTTATCTTTGATATATTTAATTACATTTTTGCCAGTTAGGGTTAAGATCTCATATATTTTACCTTCTGTAAAAATTTCCTTTTTAGCCTTACTGTTTAATTCACTCCTTAAATTACTTTCTTAGAAGCTGTATAAGCTGTATCACAGCACCCTCTCAGTATTTCCAGGTTAAAGAATGACACTGAAGTGTCCCGGGCCCTCTGGTTCAGTGACTGACTGCTGACAGCAGTTACTTAATGGTCAGAGAATGCTTTCAGGAAGTTCTAGCTGCTTTGCTTTGGGCTCTCCAGTCCTCACTTGAGGTCACTTACTCTTCCCAGGTATAAGAAAGACCTTGCTGAGGTGGCCACAGCGGCCCCGGGTGTGGCAATGTCTCAGGCTCCACTCTGTTGGGCAGGAGGGTGGGCCAGCCAGTCCACCCTGCAGTGTGGCTCAATGCTCCTTTCTGGCAGAGTAGAGCTTTCCTCTGAGTCACCAGTATTTAGGCCCCGCCAGGCTCCCTGGAAGCCTGTTTTTTTTTTTTTTTTTTATCTTATTGAGTCAGGGTCTTGCTATGTAGTTCAGGCTGGGCTTGAGCTTACTTTGTAGCCCAGGCTGGTCTCAAATTCACAACGATCCTCCTGCCTCTGCCTCCTTAGTGCTAGGATTACAGACACATGCCAGGAAGTCAATTTTAATGAGTATCATTTATCCCAGAGTTTGTCTTTGAAACTTTCTGCAGTTTCAGTGAGAGCCCCTTCAGGAAGTCCGGCCCTGGCATGCCTCTGGTGCTCAGTTGTGCTTTTGGTGCCAAGTGGGAGCCAGTGGCCTCTTCAGCTTGTTTGGCCTCAGCTATTGGCTTACTAATATCTCTTGGTTATTGTGGGCTGATCAGACTTGCAATCTCCCAAATGAGTGGATGGTGAAGGCTTAAATAAATGAGATGAATAGTATGATTTCAGGACCCAGGAAAATAAAAAACCTGCTTGTAGAATTTGAGATTTTCTGGGGTTGTTGGCAAAGAACTTCCCTAGGCAGTCCATATTTATATGTTATCAAACAAAGGTGGGAAATACTGAACAAAATGCTGGAATCTGGGCAGGACTTGGGAGTCCCTTCAAACGCTTCTCCAAGTAGTATGTTATGTTAATTTAGGAGGACATGTTACCTCCAGGAAGGCCTTCACCAGTGAGATGCCTGCTACAGTCTTTATCTAGCTAATTGTGGTTGGAGCCAGTCTTTAGCTGTAGCCTTGACTTGTTCTTTGATGCCTCATGGCTTCACCCACCATTATAGGCCTCAGTGAGACCAGTGACTCACACAGGCTCACTTTCTCTGAGTCTGTTACCCTGGGCCTTGGGCAGACTTACCAGTAAACATGAAAAGCCAATTGGTTAATATAAATCTTGCTCAAAGCCACTTCATAGTGGTCTCCATCACTCAGTGATCTGCCCCAGGAGTCACTGAAGTTTGGTGGTGGCCAAGGCTGGGCAAAGGCATGGAACTAGGGCATGTGGCATCATCTTGTCAATATTGATGTTACCTAGATTCAGGTACTCAGCCAGTGGTTCTTGGAGTATACTAGATAAACTAGTGGGATCACTGTCTTTGTTGTTGGGATGGGGGGGAATTGGTGTCTTACTAGAAGTCTTTCTTAAGGCACTCTTCCTATTTATGGAAACAATGTGTGGCTTAATTGGTGAATTCCTGTCCTTGGAGAACTGAACATGTCTGCAAGCTTACATGTGAACAAACTGTTCACCTCAGTCTCCTCATCTTTAAAGTGGCTAATGGTAGTTCTGAGCTGTGGGGTCATGGCCAGGATTGAGGGAGTGTAGCTGAGCAGGCTGCACAGGGCAGCAGAGTGGTGTGGATGAAGGACACACTCCTAGCAGTGGGAAGCAACATTGGGAGCAAGAGCAAGATTGGTGTGTGACAGTGGATGCTGGTGGGTGTCAGCGAGTTTACTTGTTCTGATGTTGGATTGCACAGCATGTGAGACACTACTTATGAATGGGGAAGGAGGCTGTGGCTTGTTCATGGCAAACCTGATCTTGGTTGGGAGGTTGTCTGTGAGGAGGGAACAGCAACACTGTGTAAGCAGGAGATCCTCCCAGGAGCGCCTGCTCTCCTTCCTGCCATGAGGACGAGACAGGCTGCCTTGTTGGAAGATGGTGCATCACAGATGGTTGGCACTGCAAGGTCCAGCTGGTGCATCAATACTGAGCAAGTGACAAGGACCAGGACAAAGTGTTTGAGTCACATATGTCTAGTACCAGATTTGATGTGTTTCAAAGCAGTCTTACCAAAGTGACTGTAATTGTTTCATACCCAATAGAGATTATTTATTGGAATTTTCAAACAGGGGCTCTGTATAGGGGTGATCAATAAGATGGTAAATTTTAAATTTTAGAAACTTGTTACAGTGACACATTGCCATTAATTTCCTTCAAAACACTCCACTTTAGACGCACTTATCCCATGATCCTATGCTCTTGCCAGTTGTTTCTTTTCGTTTCTTTTTTTTTTTTTTTTAAAGAATTCACTATGGGGTTCAGCCTAGCCTCAAATTCATAGTAATCTTCCTGCCTCAGCTTCCTGAGTGCTGGGATTACAGGCATGTGCCACCATAGTCAGCCTCTTGCAACTTTCTGAAACAGTTTTGAAATCCTCTTTCTGGACTTCTTGAGATGTAATTAAAAAAAGAAAGGTGGATTATTCCTGCCAAGTGCCACCCAGTGCAAGTGGAGGCTTGTAGAAACACTAGTATCTCCTCATCCACTTATTTTCTGGATTCGTGGAAGAGTCTTGAAACCTCTGGTTCTTCTCCAAAGTCAAACTGACCATGAAAGCTAAATGTTTTTATTGATTCAGGACGTCTAAGCAGCGTGACAGCAGAACCATAGATACTCATGGAAAGGGCTTCCACAACTGCTTCAGAAAGTTTGAAGAATAAGGAAAAATGCCTCTGAAGTGAAGGGGATAGTATTTTGAGAGGGATTATTGGCAGTGTGTCTTTTACCCTAAATTTTTTTTTAAATTTACACCATTTGTTTTGATCACACAGCATGCAGTCTGGGTTGCCTTGACCTGGCTGTGTGTCTTGACTGCCTTGAACTCATGATCATCCCATCTCGGGCTCTGTGATCATCACACCCAGCTGAGATTACTTTAATTAAATGAAACTATAGGAGTAAATTCTTAATACACAGTTGGTCATATAGTAGCTACTGCTAGTCTTTGTTTCTAAATTTTTTAAAAAAATTATTATAGTGAAAGACACTGCCATTCATTTTGCTAAAACAAAAGTTTTATGTTGGAATTTTTAGAGAGCTCTCTAAAAGAACTTTAGAGGCTTATATGAGATTTCTGATCTGAGTACAGTTAATCCCATAAAACCTTACTCCATTTCTTCATACTATGGCCAAAGCTAAACAACACCAAAAATGATGTATTATTAGGTAAACATTTCATAGAAATTCTAGTGTGGCAAAGGAATTTGTGGTCCATGAAGTTCAAGTAGAATTTTTTTTTTAAGTTTTTAGCTTTTAATCAAGTAGAATTTTAGTCAGTTTTTTTTTTTTTTTTTTTTATAATCAGCCGACTGTTTAGAATGGTTTAGAATGGTTTCTCATGGTGGCACATGCTTATTATCCCAGCGCTCAGGAGCATGAGGCAAGAGGATCATCAGAAGTTGATGGCCAGTCTGGGCTACAAGGTGAGTTCAAGACCACCCTCAATCAACTACAGACAAAACCCTTATTTTTCTAAATCAAAACAAAACAAAACAAAAAGTAGGGCAGGTTTTCCTTGCTGCAAGCAGCTGGAGTCTGTTTGTTTTATGCACCACCCCACCAGCCCTGGTCTGGCCCAAGGCTCTTGTTCTCCTGCTTGGCCCTGCTGGCCTCTCCCAGGCCCTTGGTCTCAGATTTGCACTCTGGAGTGGGTGGGGGCAGGGCAGCCTCAGCCTGCCTGCTGGGTTTTGGTGTTTCCGATACTGTCCTCCCGAGTTCATGACTGAACGATGGATGACTCACCATGCTGGTGACCCCCACCCACCAGAGTCAAGTGCCCAGGCCCTGCCCTTGTGTGCTTGAGCAGCCCATGAGGTCTTGCTGTGTCCAACTGGAGCTTCAATGCGCCCCAATTCTCAAGGGTCGTTGCGGCAGGGAGGGCTTCCTTCCTGCTAGAGAAGACTCAGAAGGCAAGCTCTGCACAGTTTCATGGCACTATGGTGGCTTCTGGTGATTTGAGGAAATGTTTTGTAAAACTGAGTATCCAGCAGTGTGTAGAGTTAGAGTACTGGGAATGATTCCTGTAAAAAGTGGATACAGGAATGAAGTACTAGACTGGCCTATTAAATGGAGATGGAGGAAAGTGTTTTGAAATCTGTGTGTGTGTGTGTGTGTGTGTGTGTGTGTGTGTGTGTGTGTTGTAATGCTGAATTATCTGAAAGGCGATTTAAACACTTCTCATAGGATTTGCCCAGGCTTGATTTTGTTTGGCTACCCTGAGTCTATGCAAGGAGCACCTCATTGTATAATGGGATACTATACAACCCTAAACTTTGCTCCTTCATTTTTGATAGGCTTTTTGATTTTAAGTCTTCATAAACAGAGCAATTAATTTGCTTCAAGTGACCTACAGCCTGTTCTGTCTGTCTGCCTGCCTGCCTGCCTGCCTGCCTGCCTGCCTGCCTGCCTGCCTGCCTGCCTTCCTTCCTTCCTTCCTTCCTTCCTTCCTTCCTTCCTTCC
>NW_004524616.1:15867936-15887307 GCF_000260255.1 Octodon degus | reverse complement strand
CTTTCTTTCTTTCTTTCTTTCTTTCTTTCTTTCTTTCTTTCTTTCTTTCTTTCTTTTGTATTTGATACAGGGTCTCACTGCGCAGCTCAGATTCGTAGTGATCCTTCTGTTTTCAGCCTTCTCAGTGCTGGGAATACAGACATGCGCCACCACACCTGGACTACTTTGTTTTCTGTTTTTTTTTTTTTTTTTTTGTTTAACTTTCTGCAAAGCTTTATTCCAGAGGGGCTCAGACCTTCTTGGCAGCTGCCTTCCTCATGGTGGCCAGCACATTGTTCAGCTCCTCACGCTTCCTCTTGGCATGGATGTGTGTCCCCACCCTTTTCTTGATGAATTTGAGGGCACGTTTGTCCTTGGAGACTTTGAGCAGCTCCACGGAACACTACACGTAGGGGGCGAAGCCACACACCTCCCGGATCACGTTCTGCAGATCTTGGTGTGTTCGGTGAGGCGTCTGGGATGGCGACTGTGCCTCAGTTTGCTCACAGTCTTAGTCACTTTGTGGCCCTTGTTGAGGCTCACAGCCATGGGATAGTAGATGTGATGCTGTTCTTCAGTGGTTGCGGTATCTGGACTACTTTTTTTTTTTTTTTTTTTTTTGGCAGAACTGGGGATTGGACTCAGGCCCTTATGCTTGCCAGGGAAGCACTTATTCTACTGAGCCATCTCCCCAGCCCCTGGACTACTTTTTTAAAAACTAATTTTATGGGTACACTTTTTATATACATAAAGATCACATTGATTATAGGGAATTCATATCTGTATACAATATAACTTATATTTTTCCCCATTCCCCTATCTTCCCTTCAACCCCTTTCCTTGCTCATTTACAAAGTGTTATTTTCATTTCATTGTTTTATCCTTCTCTCTTCTCCCTCTCCCTCTAGTTCCCTGTCCATCTCAACTTCTTGCTTCCTAACTTCTGTCTCCTGCTCTGTTATTTTTTTGCACTGCAGCCTGTTTTTAGTGAGCGGTGGAGCATAACCATGTGTAGGCACTGGAAACAGGTAGGTTCTGGATTCTGGGCTTGGCTGCGGCACTTAAGTTTGAAAATATGTTTTACAAGTTTTTAGATTTTGAGTATTTTAAAAATATTTATTAAAGACTTTTTTTTTTTTTTTTTTTTTTTTAACAGTACCATGGATTGAACTTGGGACCTTGTGCTTGCCAGGCAGGCAGTTTTGCCACAAGCTGTCTCCCCAGCCCTAAGACATATTCATTTTCTTTTTTCTTTCTTTCTTTCTTTCTTTTTTTTTTGAACTGGGGATTGAACTCAGGTCCTTGCGTTTGCCAGGAAAGCGCTTATTCTACTGAGTCATCTCCCCGGCCCCGACATATTCATTTTCATTGGCCATTTATAACAGTATATAAATATAAATATGAGAAATATTAGTCTTTAAAAATACCTTTATCTACTTGGAACTGATTAATTTCTTAACATTGTATGTAGAATTGTGACATAGTTCCAATGAAGAGTAATATGACAGATGGTGATTATACTGGTGGATACATTGTGTCAATGTGAGAACTTTAGAAGTTTAATTGACTCAGCAGAGAGCCAGGATTCTTACTTTGTAAACATCCTCATCTAGGACTGCTTGGACACTGTGTGGGTTCTACACCCCTAGCCCAGGGTGACATGTTTATAATATAAGGAGGGGTGAGAGGCTGACTGGAAGCCGCAGCTGCTGTCCTTCGCTGTGCTCTTTGCTCTTTTCCACTGTCATGAACTGCTGCTCTCTGCTGTGTGCTACTCTGCTTGGAAACCAGCTGAGTATAGACTGAAACCTCCACAAACTGAACTAAGTGATCCTTTCCTTCCTTAAATTTGGGTGTCAGGTATTTTGTCCCACCAATGAGTGAAAAGTAACTGAAACAGCGATCATATATTTTATTTTTTAGATAGATTACTTCTAGCCCCAACATACATGACCATGAAGCATCTATCTGTATTTATGTGTAAAACAGTGAAATTAATGTCCTTCACTGATTATGAAGTATTTGAGTGTTTTCTTGGTGTTTGCTGCAAGTGGTTGGGAGCTGTAAGGCATAATTCCCTGCTCTGAAGGAGCTGGTGGGTCAGCTCTGCTTAAATGACAGCACGAAGAAGCAGCGGTGTAGCTTTGCAGTATAAGTTGTAGATTTGAGGAGATCTGTGAAGAGTGTGTGTGTGTGGTACCTGGGCAACTCAGGAGATAGTGGCAGCGCTGCTTTGGAAAGTGGAACTTGGGTGAGGGGAAAGGGCAGGACTTCGTGAGGCAGGTGCCTGAGGGCGAGGGTGTGAAGAAGCTAAGTCATGGGGGCACAGTGTCATGGGAACTGAAGTCCCTGCTGCTAAGGGCCTCTCGGAGAGGAAAGGACGACCTTTGTACCTTGGCCTGTGGGGCCAGGCTCATTCCTGGGGCAGAGTGGATCAGCTGCTCTGTGGGGACCAAGGAATATGGCAACAGGACATTGTGCTAAATAAGTGCAACTTGGTGGACAGGACACCTCTGGCCGGCCCATGCGGTCAGCTCCCAAAGTGTGGCTGTGGGAGTGGTGTGAGGAGGACAGGAGGTCTGAAGGACATCAGTGGTCTATACGGGCTGTCTGGATTAGTGGCTAGCAGAAAAGGGCAGTGGACCAATGAAAAACTCAGGGTCCTGCATCCCATCTCTTTCTTTTTTCTTTTTGTATTTTAGGGAAGGGTCGACAGGGTGTTCAGTGATCCCCCTGTTTACAGCCTCTCAAGAACTGGGATTATCACCACGCCCAGCCCTGTTTCAGTTGCCGCCTCAGCACGCCCCCCCCCGGGGGCGGGGCCGGCACAGCCGGCTAGGAGATCAACCTCCCAACCCCACCCTGCTCCCGCCCCCTCCCCTGCGCCTGCTTGTAGGTGCTTTAATCCACTGAACTATTTGGCTGGCCCTCCATCTCTTTCTTGTCACCCATATTCCTGCTCCTTCTCTGCCCCCTGTCCTTAGACCCTGTTGGCCTCATGACTTCTGTCCACAGGAAGTCTGTCCTTACCCTGCCCAACGCTCGCCTTGCCTTCGTTTTCCTGCCCCAGCAGGTTCTGGTATCACTTCCTCTAAGGCCGCGATGAGACTTCCCAGCCTCAGCCCCACAAGTGACCCTTGTGGTGGGATGCCCTTTTGGTGGCCCCGCTCCCAGGGGGGCAGGTGGCTTCCGTCATGTGCTGCAGTGGCTGCCCCATCTTGGATGTCCATTCTGTTTAGATGATATTTGTAGCTCAACCTGCTGCTGACACTTCCTGGCCAGGAAATTTGGGTGATGAGGACAGAAGGGAGTGGCGGGGACCCATGGGGCTGTAAGCAGTGCATCTGCATGGATGAAAGAATCCCAGGATAGGAGACCAGGGGTGGCACATGGCATGGGGAGCATGGCCTTTTTGTTCACAGAACTGTTGCTGTCTCTCCTTTCTTGCCTGCTGCTTGGTCCCTCGAGGTTGGTTGTTTGGGGACTAAGAACCACTGTGGAAAGAGTGGAGAGATCAGGAGGGTGAGGAGGGAAGGCACCCATGCAATGGAAGGGGGTTGCAGAGGGCAGGGCCTTGCAGATACCTAGGCTCCAAGAGGGGGAGTGCGGGAGGCTGGGAGAGTCGTTGGAAGGTTTTTCCTGAATGAGACCAGACCCTGAGCCTCAGGGTGAAGGGCAGAAGGCAACTGGATGAGGAGCTGGCAAGGAGGGCATGTGTGTGGGAGCATGGAGCCAGCCTGCATCTCACCTGTGGGAATTGCTTTTCCTGTTGGAGTTTGTGGCTAAGGGCAGCATCTTTTTCAGTTGAAATATAGCATGTACCACAAATGTGAGTAATAAGGATTTTCTCACAGCCATGTTAAAAAGTAAATGGTAACAGGTGAAAGGAATTGTAATAATTTATTTCATTCAATAAATATACAATAGTATTTTTAAGCATGTAATCAACGTAAGCCTTTTATATTTTATTAGTAATTCATTGCAATTTAGTTTTAGTTTTTGTTTCTTTTTAAATGTATTTGGTACAGTGTCTCGCTATGTAGCTTGGACTTGTAGTGATCCTCCTGTTTCAGCTTGCCCAGCTGTGGGATTACAGGCACGTGCCACCACACTCAGTGTACCCAGAGGTGGGGCTGGGGCGGCATGTGGTGCCAGGGATCAATTCCCGGTCCCTGCACTTGTCTAAACAGGCTTGTGTTCTGTTACTTCAGACCAGGTCTCACTATGTAGGTCAGGCTGAACTGAATTCACTGTGTAGACCAGGCTGGTCTCAGACGCAGAGATCTTTCTGCCTTAGCCTCCTGAGTGCTGACATACCAGATGTGTGCTGTCCCCATGCCCGGCTAGGGGTTTGCTTTGCTTTCGTTTTTTAAACTGGTCCTCTGCATTTGGACGGATCATGTTGAGAATGCTTAGTAGTAATGTGTGGTAAGACCTCTGAATGTGACAGAGTGGGTAGAAGGAATTGGAGGGTCCTATGTTATAGCAGGACCTATAGTGGGACCACACTAAAGTTACCTGCTTGCAGGAGCTAAAGGTTCACGCTCCTTTGGCTCCTACTGAGAGTGTAATCTCAGTGTCACAGTATTTGTCTGCACTGTCAAAAGTGTTTTCTCCAGGCTCTTGGTTTGAGGATAGGGTATATTGTGCATATAGTCTCCCTGTCCATAAGTAAATGCAACAATGCATGGTACTAGGAAGCAGTATTGGAGGAAATTCTGGTTGGACTCTATACCAGGTCTGCATTTCTGCAACTTGTTAGCTGTGTGACAGTAAAAAAGATGCTTTACCTCTCTGGGCCTCAGCTTTCCTAACTCTTTCCTAACTCTAAGATGGGGATAGAAAGAACAAAATTTAATTAAATGAAATTCTGTACCTTGCAGTATGTTAAAAGATTATTGCAGAAATTAAATGTAGAGGGATTGGTGTAACCAATGCTTTGTCCCACAGGTATAGCCTAACAAATTTTAAAATACAGCGTTTAGACTATTTTATTTTTAAAATTAAGTTTATTGGTAATTTTAGGTATACATAATGATTACATTCATCATAGGGTATTTGAACCTGTACATGACATGTCTTGATTCTTTTTTTCTCATTCCCAGCCTTCCCTTCAACTCCTCTTCTTTTCCCCTTATTTAAGAAAACTTTGCTTCTGTTTTCTTCTTTTCTCATTTTTTCATTCCCTTATCCTTCCTTTCTCCAGACCCTTTCCTAGTTTCCCTTCCCAGTTGAACATTTTCTTCGTATTTCACAGTGTCTGTTTTACATTTTGGCTCTTACACTTTCAGTTTCTTACACTGTAGAAACGATGTGGTATTTACACATGAGTGTCTGATTTATTTCACTTAATAGTCTCATCTCAAGGTGTATCCATTTACTTAGGAATTAGACTACTTTATTTGAATATTTCAATGTTTATTGTTTATTTCAATGTTTATCATCACTGTTATTCTAAAAAAACTTTAGGGACTAAAACTTTACATAATATTAAAGATCTTGTTTTCTTTGGGAAAATATCCCATCATTGAATTTTGTTTGTACTGAAATATGGAGAAGTTGTCAATATGTGATTGTTAGGAGATCCCTCAGGGGTAGAGGGATGTGCTGTGAACCCCTCGGCAAGCAGAAGCGCACACTTACCCCCGAGATGCTGGCATTTGGCATGAGGCAGTGTGCCGTGGCGTGAGACGGCTGTGTTCTAATTGCATCTGCAGGTGGGTAGAACTTTTTCATTAAGAATTCCTGAGTGCGGAGGCTATCAGAATGGATCTGGGAGAGAGGCCAAGAGAAATGGGGGAAGGAGAAGCCCCAGGAAAGCTACTGTCACGTGACTTATCTGTTAGTCAGTGCCACATTTTTTCAAATGAGCTTTTACAAAGAGCAGACAGTTTGATCATGTCACTGTGAGAGGCTGTGTGCATCTGCCAGCTTGCCTATATCCAGCTCAACCTTGCTAATGTAGCCCAGTGTTGATTTTTGCCTATGCAAGTGGAAATGGGCCCAACAGAAGTGTTTAGCCTGCAAGACCTTGTTTTATTTATCATATCAGGAAAGAACAGTGTTTTATTGTATTGTGATCAAAATAGGAGCAGACCCTGCTTGTTCACAAAAGCTCAGGTCCTAGAGATAAGGGGGCAAAATAATAGAGTACGACGGAAGGAGTGGAGTGTAATTATTTGTAGCTTGTCAGGCGAAGCCCTTTCAAGCCCCAAGTGATTCAGATCTGGGAACTCTGTGCAGTTCTGTAAACTACCACAGCCAACATCAGAGAAATCTCCCCTGGCCGCAGACAGCGCTGAAATTGCATCAGTTTGTCATCCCTGAGCACACCAGCCCCACACAGTGTCATTTGGTTGCACACAGGCCTGGCCCCCAAGCCCTGGAACACACTCTGTCGTGTCTGACTCTGAGCCTGTGACTCACGTCCCCACAGCTATCCGCATGTAGTAATTTTAATAGATTCTGATGGTGTCTTTGTGGAAACACAGGACAGAGAACACAGAGAGCCTCCTCTGGCCAAAGACAGCAAGAAAAGAGTACAGAAAAATTGGAGATTCATTTCATTTCATTAAAAATTATAGTTAGCCTATTATTGATAGACTGGTATTGTCTGACTTACATATGAGTGTCTGATTTATTTCACTTTATAGTCTCATCTCAAGGTGTATCCTTTTACTTAGGAATTAGACTACTTTATTTGAATCAATGTTTATCATCATTGTTATTCTAAAAAGAAAACTTTAGAGACTAAAACTTTACATAATGTTAAAGATCTTGTTTTCCTTGGGAAAATATCCCATCACTGAATTTTTGTACTGAAATATGGAGAAATTGTCAATATGTGATTGTTAGGAGATCCCTAACAATCAGGGGTAGAGGGATGTGCTTTCATTTCATTTCAAATTGTGAAATAATTCACCTGCATATAATTTCCATCATACAAGAAGTGAATTTTGTGGGTGAGCTTGGCTGGATTCAGTGCTAGGGTGCCTCTGTTCCATCCCACGTAATCAGGTATCTTATTAATGGTGTCTCACAGCCGGGCTGTGCGCATCTTGGGGGTAAGTGTACACTTCTGCTTGCCAAGTGTGTACACATAATAAGGTATCTCATTAACGGAGTCTCACAACCTTGCTCTGCTGTGATTGAGGGTGCACACGTAGCCAGGCTGTGTGCAGTGTTGCAGCTTAGCAGCGTGGGAAATGTTCCCACTGAGTTTTGGAGACAACGTAGCATCATTTCAGTCTCCCCTACACCTGTGTTCAGAGCCCTCCTGGCCTCCTGACCATGGCCCAGCTAGGATGGAGCTCTTGCCCTTATCTGTGACCTGTGTTTTAGACCCAGTTTGGACATCTGGGACCCTCTGAAACCTTCTGACGGTCATAAGCAGATATACAGGAAAAATATAGAAAGAAAAACTATGGCGTAGTTAGATAGGAGAAATACCTTCTGATGTTCTGTGGCACAGTTGGGTAACTGTGCTTGAAAACATTTCAAAAATAGCTCATGGAAGTGATTCTCAATGTGCACAGACAGAAAAGACACATGTCTGAGGTGATAGGCATGCCAGTTACTCTGATCTGATAATTATACATTGTATACACACATTGATATGTCACACTGTACTCCATAGACATACAATTACAATGTGTCAATTAAAGTAAAATAATTTAGAAAACAATTCAGGGCCATTGAGACTGCAGAGACTGAGCAGAGTAGTGAGGTGGGAAGGGGGCAGAGCTCGATGGATTGGTGGGTATTAAGTCACAGGGAGAGAGGAGAGGGAAGTTCTGGCTTTACTAAACGGCAGGGGGATTATAGATTGAGACACTGTACTGAATATTTCACAAGGCAGAAGAAAGGGTTTTCAAAGTTTTCATTATAAAAAATGATAAATGTTTGAGGATATCGATATTTACTCTTATGTAGACATTACACCGTGTATACACGTATCAGTACATCACATGATACTTCTAATTTTGCCCAGTGCGCAGGAGTGGAGCTTGTGCTGGTGCCAGTCCAACCTTTTAAGAACTTATGAGGACTCTGGTGACCTGCAATCTATGGGCCCAGTGCATGCAGCAGAGCTTTCCTGGCTCCTGGTCCAACCATTTAAGAACTTTGGAGCACTCTGGGCAGCCCTTGGGACTCTGGTAAGCTCTGATACTTGGACACCAGCATTCAGGTATATAGCTTGTGCTGGCACTGGTCCAACCTTTTAAGAATATGGGAGGATTCTGGGTAGCCCCTGAGATTCTGGTGAATCTGGTCCACACCCACCACCTACACTGAAGCTTTGTTGGATTGGCCAGTCACCCCCACTAGTAGTGAGAGTCTTGATGCGGCCTACCTTGTACCCACTGTATTAGAAACCTTACTGACCCATGCCCCACCACTCCTCCATCACTGCTAAGTCTGGCTGATTATTGGGAGCTTCAAAAATGCCAAAATGGAGGAGCAAAAGGCAGTCCCAATCCTCCAGCCTACCCAGAACAAATGCAGGAAACAAACACACACAAGAACTTGGTAATCACATACCTGAAATTTCTGAAATGATAGCAATTGAAGTAAAGAAACAAGTCTGTCAGGCTGTAGAATAAATAAGATCAGAAGTAACCTCTCAGGTCCAAAAAGAAATGACAACAATCGTGAAAGAATTGCTCAGCACAGCCAAAGAAGATATAGATAAAAATAGAGGAGAATAGAAAAATGATAGAAACACTGAATTAACAATACAAGAAATAATTAGAATACGTGAAACAGATTCAAACAGACATCCTGGGAATTAACAGTTCTATTAAAAGCTGACAAAACCGCTTCAGACCTTGAAGACAGTGGAGCAGCTAATGAATGTGAAAGGAAAGGTTTCTTAAAATTTATAAGGAAATAACAATTCAGCAGGTAAAAGATGACACAGAGAAAACTAATCCAAGAATAATAGGTGTCAATGAAACAGCAGGAGACAGCACAAATGATATAAAAAGACTATTTGCAAAAAAAAAAAAAAAATGGGGCTGGTGAGATGGCTCAGTGGTCTAAAGCACCTACTTGGAACAAGCTTGGCAAAGCACAGGGACCGCGGTTCGATCCCCCAGCACCACATGCCAGCCAGCCCCGCCCCCTGGGGGGCTGAGCTGGCCACACACACACACACACACACACACTAAATAAATGTTAAAAAAAATAAAGTTTAAAAAAAAAAAGCTACTAGAGAGAAGAAACAGATCATCTATGATGGAAAGCCCTCAGAATCATGACAGATTTCTCAACACAAACCATCAAATGGAGTGAAGTATTTCAGGTCCTGAAAGAAAACAACTTCCAACCCAGATTGATGTACCCTGTAAAGCTATCTATCAAGTTTAATGGTGAGATAAGATTCTTCCATGAAAAAGAATAACTGAAGAAACTCATGACTACCAAACCAACCCTACAAAGAGTATTGACAGATATTCTAGAGAGAGATAGAAGTGATCAAAACTTCAGGCAAACAGAAAGGAACCACCAAATAACTAATTAAAAACAGGGAGAAAGTACAGAACCTATAGCAGGAAAATAACATGACAAGGATAAGCCAGTATATATCATTTATAACCATTAATGTAGACAGCCTCAATTCACCAGTCAAAAGAAACAGATTAGCAGAGTGGATTAAGGAACAAAATCCAACATTATGGTGCATACAAGAAACACATTTCATTCTAAAGAAAATTCACAGACTAAAAATCAAAAGATAAAAAGCAATTCTCAGGCTGGGGAGATAGCTCAGTGGAATAAGCTCTTGCCTGTCATGTTCAAGATCCTGAGTTCAATCCCTGATACCACCAAAAACAACAACAATAACAAAACAATTCTCCATTCCACAGGACACCAGAAAAAAGCAGGGTAGCTCTTCTGGTTGCTGACAATATCAACTTCAAACCAAAAATCATTCAAAGAGCTAAAGAAGGCCACTACACAATTGTTAAGGGAAAACTGCAAGAGGAAAAGATAACAATTATAAGTAATATACACACAATGTAGGAGCACCCACCTACATAAAACAAATTTTATCCTGATACATGAAAATAATTGGGCCAGGGTGATGGCTCAGTAAAATAAGTGTTTGCCTGGCAAGTGCAAGGACCTGAGTTCAATCCCCAGTTCCGCCAAAAAAAAAAAAAAAGAAAAAAAAGAGAAAAAGAAAAAAAAATTGTAATTGTAAGGGGGTACTTTAACATGCCACTTTCACAAAGAGATATATGAACTGGGCAAAAAAAACAGCAAAGAAATAACAGAATTAATCCAAACTAGTTAGGAAATGGACTTAGTAGACTTTTATAGAGTGTTTTACCCAGCAACAACTGAATACACATTCTTTTCAGCTGTACATGGGACATTCTCCAAAATAGACCATATACTAGCACACAGAACATGCTTAAGTAAATGCAAAGGAGTTAAAATTATCCCATGCATATTTATCTGATCACAGTGCAATGAAACTGGAAATTATTATTATTATTGTTATTTATTATTATTATTATTATTATTATTATTATTATTGGCAGAACCAGGAATTGAACTCAGGTTCTTGTGCTTGCCAGGGAAGTGCTTATTCCACTGAGCCATCTCCCTAGCCCCAAAACTGGAAATTATTGACAAAACACCACAAAAGCACCATAAACACAAGGAAATTAAATAACCTCCTAAACAACCAGTGGGTCACAGATGAAATTAAAGAAGAAGTTAAAAAATACAATCAAACAAAAATGCAGATACAACTTACCAAAACTTGTGGGATACAATGAAAGCTATCTTAAGAGAACATTTATAGCAGTCAATTTGCATATCAGGAAAGCAGAACAAGCCCATATAAATGAGCCTCAAGCTCCTAGAAAAAGAAGAGACCAAAGCTCAAAGAAGGCAGAAAATTCTAAAGATTAGAGCAGAACTTAATACAGTGGAGATGAAGACAGCAATACAAAGAATAAATCAATCAAAAAGTTTGTACTTTGAAAGAACAAATGAAATTGATAAACCCCTAGCTAACCTAAAGAAAAAAAGGAAAGAAAAAATCCAAAGTCATGCTGTAAGGAATGAAAACAGGGAAAATCACCACAGACCCTAGAGAAATTCAGCAGATCATCAGTACCTACTTCCAAAATCTCTACTCTCACAGGGTGGAAAACAGAGGAAATGGTAGTTTCCTAGGTACATATGAAATGCCAAAGCTGAGTCAAGAAGATACACAAACTCCGAATAACCAAATAATGGGAAATGAAATTGAAAATGTAATAAAAAAACCTACCAACAAAGAAAAGCCTAGGTCCTGATGGATTCACAGATGAATTCTACAAGTAATTCAGAGAAGGTTTAATGCTAACTTTTCTCAAGCACTTCAGTGAAATTCAAAGGGAAGCAATTCTCCCAAACTCATTCCTGATGGCAAGTATTACTCTGATTCCAAAACCAGAGGAAGATCTAACTAAAAAAGAGAATTACAGTTCTCTAGTGAATATAGATAGAAAAATCCTCAATATAATACTAGCAAACAGAATGCAACAAATCATCAGGAAGATTCTACATTATGACCAAATGGGACTCATCCCAGGAATGTAGGGGTGGTTCAACATGTGCAAATTCACAAATGTAATACACCCCATCAAAAGAACCAAGAACAAGAACCACATGATCATCTCAATAGATGCAGAAAAAGGTTTGGACAAAGTCCAACACTCATTCATGATAAAACAAAACAAAACAAAAACCAACAAACAAACCTACAGAAAATAGGAATTGATGGTCTATATCTCAACCTGATGGAAACCATCTATGAGAAACCAAAAGCCAATGTTTTACTAAATGGGCACAAACTGGAAGCCTTCACTAGAAACTCAGGAACAAGACAAGGATATCCTCTCTCTCCACTCCTATTCAATATAGTTTTGCAAACATTAGCCAGAGCTATTAGACAAGAAAAAAAAAGTATAAGAATAGGAAGGGAAGAACTTAAAATTATCATTCACAGATGACATGATAGTCTACATGGAAGAACCCAAAAACTCCACCAAGTGTCTTTTTTTTTTTTTTGTTATAAACAGGATTTTATTTTTCATCAGACATAATGCTACAATTTCTTACCAAATATTAGCATTCAATAAGCCAGAGACATATATGAGCAACAACATGAGAAAAAGCCAAAGATACTTCTATAAATTCCCTTAATGAAACTTACAGAATTTATACTACATCCTAAAACATTAGCAACGGCGGCTGCCTTAGCAATCACCCAACATTTCCCCATGGACTATCAACACCGTTTTTTCCTGGAAAGTCCAATAAAGAATATGGATTCTTGCACCTCTAGAGATTATTCTTCGGTAGAAGATGAGAGACAAAATGTCTTTCTCATTTTTCCAGGTAAATCAGATATATATTCGGGTTTGGATTTGGGAACTACTACTCTAGATTGGTCGGTCACACGAATTGTTTGAAGGCTAGAATTCCAACTGGAGCCTCCTGATTCCCAGGCCAAAGCTCTTTCCACGTCTTCATGCCTGCTGTACAGAAATCCTGACT
Source organism: Octodon degus (assembly GCF_000260255.1). Classification (NCBI taxonomy): domain Eukaryota; kingdom Metazoa; phylum Chordata; class Mammalia; order Rodentia; family Octodontidae; genus Octodon; species Octodon degus. Next base: position 15,874,767 of record NW_004524616.1, on the reverse strand, counting down.
ACACTGCTTCTACAAAAGTGCCAACCAAAACTTTCCTACTAGAATACTTTTAAAAAGACAACCTACTATAAAGTTGTTCAAACTGCAATATTCAGCTATTATAAACATTAATTAAAATAGTTTGGCTAACCTGACTTATATTTTTAATACTACAGTAGTATTTTCTGGGTAATAAATAAGATCTCCATGGTCTTGATATAAGCCCTTCCAAACAAACTCACCATGCTTCAAATTTTGTTAACTTCTCTTGCACCATAAGGGTGCATTTAAAATCATTTACTGAATGTTCTTTTCAAAGAGTAAGCCCTGCAACAGGTCCTCATGGAGCGCAGCACTTAATGGAGCCCCTTAAATCTTACCCTTTTCTTCACCCCATCTTCATTCCTCCTTGGTATTCTTTCCTTCCAACTCTCACCAAGTCACCTCTTCTGGTCTCACCAACCCAAAACCATGTAGGGGGACCACAGAGGAGAAAAGAAGGCACTGACAGCAGCGTACCACCAAGTGTCTTGTAGATTTAATAACCAAATTCAGTAGTGTAGCATGATGCAAAGTCAACATTCAGAAATTAATAGCAGTTTTGTACACAAACAACAGGCACACTGAGGAAGAAATTAGGGAAATCTTACCTTTAACATCCAAAACGAATGAACTACTTAGGAATCAGTCTCACAAAGGAAGCAAAATATTTGTATAGTGAAAATTATGGTATTCTGAGAAAAGAGATTGAACAGGATTTGAGAAAATGGAAAGATGCTCCTTGTTCCTGGATAGGAAGAAACAACATTGTGAAAATGGCCACAGTCCCAAAATTGTAATACAAATTCAATGGAATCCTGATTAAAATACTACTAGTATACCTCACAGAACTAGAGAAAACTTTTCTAAAATTCATTTGGAACCAGAAGAGAACTAGAATATATGTAGCCATCTGGGAAACAAAGGAAAGGCAGGAGTATCACAATCCTTGACCTGAAAGTATACTATAATGCTACTATGATAAAATCAGCATGGTACTGGCATAGAGACAGACCTGAGGATCAATGATGCAGACTCAACTAGAAGCACACTCAGCCACCTTATCTTTTTTTTTTTTTTAATGTAATACTGTTTATTTAACTTGGAAAACATTTCAGCATTCTAAACATACAAAAAAAACCCCCACAACATTGCAAGTTGTGTTTAAGTATAGATGCTTCTTGAACCTTCTCTGACTCTTTGCCAAGGAAGAGTTCTACAGCTTGGAAACAAACAGTTTAGCACTTAACTAAACACACACACACACACACACACACACACACACACACAAAACAGTGATGAACCCAAACACTTCTTATGCCAGCTGACCCTCTCAGTCCCCAGCTAAGATAGGGCATTATAGGCAGAAGCTAACTGGATGCCTACCACAGCCAAGGTAACAACAAGTCTAAGGTCCCTTCTCAGTGCCATCTGCCCCATAGCCTCAGCATCTAGCGGGGAGCATTGAAGGTTTACCTGGGTTGCTTTGTTCTTTTCACAAACTCTACATATGTGCAGTTGCTAACTCAGGGTTTCTAGCCAATGACCATACAGTTAACACCACCTTATAATTTAAAAAACGAACCCCAGAGATATTTCCAAATGTCTTTTCACAGTGAGGAGAACACAGGGTACCTTTTCAGTTTTAAAATGTTTGCAAATATATACAGCTTTGATACAATTTCACAGCATTCCAGACCCCTGTCAGCCACCTTACCTTTGATGATGGGGCCAAACATCTTCACTGGAAGAAAGATAGGCTCTTTAATATATGGTGCTGGAAAAACTGGCTTTCCACATCCCAAAGACTAAAATTAGACACAAGGCTAGCACCACATGCTAAACTACAGTCAAAATGGATCAAAGCTTTAAACATTAAAACAGAAACACTTACACCTCTAGAGGAAAATATAGATAGAAACCTTAAAGACATAGGGGTACGTAGAGAATTCATGAACAAAAACTAAACTGCATGGGAAATATTTCAAAGAGTCAACAATTGGGACCTCATCTTTTAAAAAAGTTTCTGTACTTCAAGCAAATCTCCAACAGTAAAAAGAAAACCCACAAACTGGGAAAAATTTATATCCAACAAAGGCCTTCTATGTAAAACATATAAAGAATTAAGGACCAGCAAAATAGCTCAGAGGACTAAGTGCCTGCTTAGGCAAGCACATGGACCAGGATTCAATCCCCAGCACCACAGAGTGATGGTGCATGCCTGTAATCCCAGTGCTGGCAAGGCTGAAACAGGAGGAGCACTATGAATCTGAGCTGCATAATGAGACCCTGTACCAAATACATAAAAAAATAATAAAAACAAAGAATTTTAAAAAATCAAGCTCCCTAAATTCAAAGACCAAGTGTCCAAAAATGGGCATCTGAGATGACTATACACTTCTCACAGGAAGAAATACAAATGGCAAATAAATATATGAAAAAATGTTCAACATCATTGGTCATTCCAGAAGTGCAAATTAAAACACACAAGAGGGGCCAGGGAGAGCGCTCAGTAGAATAAGTGCTTCCTTGGCAAGCGCAAGGGTCTGAGTTCAATCCCCAGTTCCTGAAAAAAAAAAAAAAAAAAAACACACACAAGATAAGATAGCTATACAACTAATTTCTATTAGTTCACTGGAAAAAAGATTTGTGCTTATATTGTTTGATTAATTTTTCATGCTTATGTCTTATAATCTGAACAACTACATTGAAGATAATAATGAGCAGTGTGCTAATCATTGTTACTCTTCTATCTTATTTGGAAATTTTTGTGTATTTAAAAAAATTAGTTTAGCTGAAACATTTAAAACAAATATCAAAACAATGTTCTTCCTTCTTTTCTCTTTTTCCCTCATATTTGATATCTCAGTTTTTCAGTTAATACAAAGTTTTCATATAAACAGTTTTTAAAATTACAAACAGTGGGGCTGGGGAGATAGCTCAGTAGAATAAGCACTTGCCTGGCAAGTGCAAAGTCCTAAGTTCAATTCCCTGTCCCAATAAATAAATAAATAAATAAATAAATAAATAAAATAAAATAAAATTACAGTGTCATAAAAATTAGTTAGGTTAACTAAACATTCAATTAATTTCTGTGTCTGGCCCACTTAAGAAGATGGAGTTGCAGGGAGAAGTGGAATTGGTGAGGAGGGAGGGGAGCTAGGCAGAGACAGAAGAGAGGGCAGGTACCATGGAGCTGACAAGGGAAAGAGCAAGCAAGAAGCCAAAAGTGAAAACAGCCAGAGGCATTGACTTAACCATAAGGTTGTTTGTTGAGCACTGGTTGGCAACTTGTCAGTGCTTCAAAGAAAGGGGTGGGGTGGGGGCATGACTGAGCTTTACCTGGATGCCTGTGTGCAGTAGCTATACAAATTTTCCAGAGGTCTCCACATTTTCAGATCTATAACCAAACCACTGCCTCTAGTGAAATTCTTGTCAAAACTGAAACTGTTCTGAGCTACATTTCTACTTAGTTAAGGATTTTCTTTTTTGTTAATCACTGCGGTCACTATAATGGCATCTGTTGTAGTCAGGGATTGCCAAGGGAACAATAATGGGCACATTATTTGTATAATTATTTTATGGTAGTTATCCAAAGAGTCATATACAAAGAGAGTGCAGAAAATCTGTCCACACACTAAAAGGAAAGAATCCAGGGCCTGGATCCACGGCAATGTCCTGCATGAGTCCAGCTGAAAACCTAGAGCCCATCACAGTGCTCCCGACAAGCCCCGCTGGAGGCCAAGGCCCCAACAGTGGGACATGCAGGTCTGTTCTATGGATTTCCACTGGGAAGACCCAGAGGTCAGCAGTAGAAGCTAGAAAGTCTATGCTGGCCAGATGAAGGGTCTGTGCCAGTAGTCTGAGGGATCTGTACTGGCACCAGAAAGTGATGCTCAAACGTACCACAGCCATCCTTAGCAACAGTGAGGTCCCAAGCCCCTCCAACAATGAAAACAGCCGAGCTCCCATCAGGAAAGCCAATACGACAAGCTTCTCCAGGAGACAGCAATGCAGCCACTTCTGCTCAGAGCCAGGAAGGGATGCTCAGATTGAGGACCAGAGCTCCCCCAAAGTGAACTGCAGCCATCCTCATGTGCAGTAAGGTCCCAAGCTCCTTTGACAATGGGAACAGCCAAGTTCATCAGGCAAACCATGACAAGCTCCTCCAAGAGAATCAACAGCTCCAGGAAAGCCAGTAGCTCCCTAATAGCTTTATAGTAGTTTCACCTTTTCTCCCATTCTTTTTTGTTGGCAACAATCCTCAGGTGGGCCTCCCACATTCAGCACAAAGTTAGTTCAGTTTAGCTGGGTGTTACAGATTGACCACTTTTTAGTTGCCAATCTACCACATTGTTGTTCTATATTTGTTTATAAATGATTATATTTAGTTATATTTCTTGGCATACATCAAATAAACTAATTGTGTATCTACTGTATATTGCCATTTTTTTCTGTCCAAGTTGTAATTAATTGGTTTCTCTAATAGCTAGCTTCTTCTACAAATCTGGGAACTTCTATTTGTTTGTAGACTTCATTAATGTGTTAATGTAACCAGTAAGCATTTTTTGGAGGGGAAAAAATAATAAAAACAACAGAAGTGAAAGAAAGAAAAGTAGACCTGAGGAAGAGAGGGGAGAAAAGAAAAAAACCAAAACAAAAAATAACCACAAATTATAAGATAACTTCCAACCAGACAGGAGAGGGATAGTCAGTCAGACAAATAAGGGAGAATAAAAGTAGCAAAATAACCCTAGTGTTTGCAGTTCTATGTATTGTCCATGTCAGAACCCAGAAATGTGCTGTGTACTCCAGCCAGGTTGCCATGGGAACTGCTGGGTATAGAGCTGATCTCGGCCTCCAGATGTGGGGGCTGGGACTGGTCTACTGCTGGCTGGAGCTCTCCAGAGCCTGCTGCTGGCTCTTCACTGCTGCTTCAGACACTTGAGCGTTGCTGGTCTCACTGATTACTTTGCACCCCAAGACCTTGGGGTTCTAGTTGGTCTGCCCATCAAAGGCATGAGTGGCAGTAAACTTTCAAAACTCAAAAGTGTATGAAGGATTGATCCATCACTGGCACATGTATTAGAACTTTGGGGAGGTGATAAATATTTTCTATAGCCAGGTGTGGTAGGGCACACCAGTAATCCTAGCATTCTGGAAGCTGAGACAGGAGGATCACCATGAGTTTGAGGCCAGCCTGGACTATAGTTAAAGTTCAAGACCAGCCTGTTCTAAATAGTGAGGCCCTGTGTCAAACAAGGTTTTTTTTTTTTTTTTTTCCTGTATTACTCTATTTGGTTCCACTGGGTCAGTTTATTGCAGTTAAGTACCTCTCTTTTAACATTTTTCCCCTTTTGTTTTCCTCCTTTGTCCCCCCATCTCTCCCTCTCCTTCTCTGTGTATCTCTCTTTGTCTCTGTGTCTGTCTGTCTCTTTCCCCTTACACACACACACACACACACACACACACACACACACACACACACACAAATTTATAAAGAACCATTTGGGATATATTGCATGCATTATGTCTTTATCCCTCATTATTTCCTTATTCTTAAAGGAAAATTTATTATCTTCATGTAACCACAATAAAGTTATTAAATCAGGAAACAGAATGATAACATAGTGCTCTGCAGTGGACATTCCAAATTTGCAGGTTGTCCCAGTAAAGTTCCTCCCTGTGTTTCCCACACCCTCCCTGCATTACCTGGATACTGTGTGCTATTCACTTGTCCCCTTTAGTCCACCTTAATCTAGGACTATCCTTCAGCCTTCCTCTGTCTTCCATGACACTGTCCTTCTGTAAAAGGGCAGTTATTTTGCAGGCTTGCCTTTCTAGTTACCTTTTCTAGTGGTTTCTGCAAGGTGGGTTCAAGAGATGCGTTACAGTCAGAAATCCCATGCGTGGTACTGTGTTTTCTTAGGGCATCAATTGGAGCACAAACATCTGCTTGTCTCTAACTGCTGATGATAATTTTGAGTACTTGGTTTGGTTTTGTTGTTTTTTTTTTTTTTTTTTTGTGGAACCGAGGATTGAACTCAGGTCCTTGCGCTTGCCAAGGAAGCGCTTATTCCACAGAGCCATCTCCCCAGCCCCTGGGTTTTTTTTCTGTCATATATTTACTTTTCTTTTTTCCAGGATTGAACTTGGTGGCTTTGTACAGAACTATATCCCCAGCCTATTTTAATTTTTATTCTGAGACAGGATCTTGCTAAGTCACCAAGTCACCAAGGCTGAACTCAGACCTGTGATCCTCCTGCCTCAGTCTACTGGAGGGTTTGAATAATGGGCATGTGTCTCCTTGCCCAGCATGGTGCATTCCTTCTGTGATCAGACAGTCTCATGTGGGGCTAGAATTGAGGATATACTAACTCTGTGCCTCTTTGCACTTTGTCTGCTTGATTCGCCAAATGTTGAGGGTTCTTGCGTAAGCTTTTGCCTCATGTTCGCACAAGGTGCCTTTCTAATTTGGCCATCTCTCCTCTTGGGAAGAAGAGCTTCTGTGAGGCAATTCTAAAAGCAGGAGCATGTAGCTGATCGTACAGCTAAGTCTCCATATTATCCTTCCTGTCACTGATTCTTGGTAAGGAAACAAGCTGAGGTTGGACAGTGAATTTCCCTTTTACCTTGTATGTGTCTTTTTATTTATTTATTTACTTTATTTTTTATTTTTTTTCCTTGAATTTTTTTATTGGTACATTTTATATATACATAGTGATAGCATTCATCATAGGGAAATTGTACCTTGCTTCAAACAATAGTTTCAAGCAATTTTTTAAAAGATTTAAAATTTCTGAATTTAGTTCA